>NW_012114921.1:846559-893011 GCF_000951035.1 Colobus angolensis palliatus
TTGACCCAGCCATCCTATTACTGGGTGTATACCCAAAGGATTATAAATCATGCTGCTATAAAGACACATGCACATGTATGTTTATTGAGGCACTATTCACAACAGCAAAGACTTGGAACCAACGCAAATGTCCATCAGTGACAGACTGGATTAAGAAAATGTGGCCCATATACACCACAGAGTACTATGCAGCCATAAAAAAGGATGAGTTCATGTCATTTGTAGGGACGTGGATGCAGCTGGAAACCATCATTCTCAGCAAACTATCACAAGAACAGAAAACCTAACACCGCATGTTCTCACTCATAGGTGGGAATTGAACAATGAGATCACTTGGACACAGGAAGGGGAACATCACACACTGGAACCTGTTGTGGGGTGGTGGGATGGAGGGGGAGGGATAGCATGAGGAGATATACCTAATGTAAATGACGAGTTGATAGGTGCAGCACACCAACATGGCACATGTATACATATGTAACAAACCTGACATTGTCCACATGTACCCTAGAACATAAAATATAATAAAATAATCATGCATATAAGAATATATTTAAAAATGATGTACAGCACCTTTTAATAAAAACTGCCAGATAGTAACAAGTTAAACTAAAATGATGTGAATATTAATAAATGAAATCAGTCTAAATATTGCCAATTATCCTTGAATTGATCTATATAGATTTGATACAATCTGAATCAAAATTCTATAAAATTTTTTGGTGTAATTTGGAAAAGTTATTACTTTTTCTTTACTATAAGCCATTCTTTAGACGCAAATCATTTAGTCCAGCCCATATTCAAGGACAGAATAATTAAACTTGCTTCCTAGAGGAGTTTGTGGACATGTATTAAAACCACCACAGTAACCAAATATTTTGGAAGAGATATTTTGAGGCAATGGAAATATCCTGTTGCTCCTTAAAAAGTTTTGCCCACTAATTTTAGCATTCATTAGCATATATTTTATGCAACTTTTATTATTGTGGTGGTGTTTTATTGGTAATTTTTATTTCTCTTACTCTTTTCTATATTTATATTTGTAATTCTTTTGTGAAGAAGATTTGTTCCTCCTCCATTTATTTATTCAATAATTTGTTAATATAGGCTCATAGATATTTATTTTATTTTTAGCTTATAATCCAATACTGTTATTTTTTACCTTGTTGGCAAAATTGTTCCAGATGTGGTCACTGGGAACTCGCAGGTTGGCTCCTGAATCTTTTTGAGGAGGTTTTTTTTTTTTTTTCTCTCTCATTTTGAGCAGTACCTTATTTTCTGACATTAAACAATGCTCCAGTTTCATCTTTTTTTACTACCTATCCCAGCCCTATAATCAATCATTTCTCCAAGGATCTCTGGTTTCTTTCATTGGAGAATAGTATTTAGATGTAAAGATCTGGGTACTATGTCTATTTTTTGCAACTGGGGTGTTGCTGATTCTCAGCTCTCTTCGTGGACAAAGACAGTAAATATATGTCTGTATACTAACTCATGTATGTTTACATATTTCTTTCTTTCTATCTATCTATCTATCTATCTATCTATCTATCTATCTATCTATCTATCTATCTATCTATCTATCTGTCTATCTATCTTCATCTATCAATCAATCAATCAATCATCTATCATTTTCCTGTCTGTCTTTCTATCTAGCCTCCTATCTATCTAAGTGAACATGAGTTCATGCTGATATCTTGGCCTTTAATCCAGCACAACAGAGTCCTTTCTAGCCTTCCCCACTTGTTTATTTATAACTTCTTTCTCTGACAGTGAAAAGCTTTGGTCTTATTGATAAATTAGTTACTTAGGTGTTGAATCCTAAAACACATGTAGTTTCAGAACTGCTAACCCCCATCCTGATGAGAAACACATTAATCAGTGAAAGTAAGGTGTTTGTGTATAGTTTTAGCCTTATTCTTTCCAGTGAAAACATTGTTTTCAAAAGTCACTTAGTTCCTCCACCCCTCCCCCGCTTGCTTCAGGTTTACATTGTTAGAACAGCTAAATTCCTCTTCACAGTCTACGTTCTATCCTGGGATCCTCAGTCATTCTGGTGGAAAACATTTATAATTTTTAACGTTCTGTATTTAGTGGGAAAAATAGCTATGAAACTAAGAAATTAATTAAAATTAAAATGATTAATTATTGCCTTGGAGAGATGAGAGAACATAGAGATTTTCTGGAGTACTGGCAAGGCTGGTTTGTTTGTTTTTAGCTTAGGATGGTCATCACATTTTTTTTCATTCAGTAAATCATTGAGCTTTAGTGTTTAAGTGGACTTTTATTTGTATGTGTCATGTTTTACAATAAAATGTTTTTTTAAAAGCATATTCTAAAACACTGCATAGCACAGCCCTTAGTTTTTCTATCTATAAAATGTGGATAACAATTCTTATTATGATTTCCTGGTAAATTTTTTAGGAAAATAAAATTGATAAACTAACTTTAGATTATTTTGTAAAATTACAACTTAATATAAATTGTAACGAAGAATGCTACTTGATTATCCGTAACCAATTTTCTTTTCTACCCTAGTTATAAAACTTCAACTTTTCCATGGTAGCAGTGGGCACAACAGATGACTGTATTGTTTTGAGGGTTTTTCAGGAAATACTTTAAATAAGATCGATTTAGCAGGGAGAAATATCCTCCCCTTTTTCTTTGATTTTATTATTCTTCTTGGCTGGAATGCCGACATGATTGCTGTACCTTTTACGGCCATATCATGACTTTGAGGATGGAATCCATTTGGTAAAGATGGTAAAACGGAAGTAAAGAAGAAACTTGGTTCCCTGATAACTACATAGATTCAAGAATGAAATTTTAGACTTTGGAGGATTGGTGACTAGGCATGTTTTTGGATGGACTGGAATTTTGAAGCCAATATCAAGTAATCTAATGGTTATTGTGTTTCATAGTCTATAAAGTTGCTGCCAGGGATATTAAACTCAAGTAGTCCTAATAATAACTCTATCTGGTGGACATAATTTGTTTCATTTTTCAGATGAGGAAAAAGAATGAGGTTACTGAATTTGTCTGAGGAGATATAACAGAGCTAGAATTTGAATCCTAGGTTTCTGACTCCATGGGCACTGTTCTGCCTAGTATACCATCCTACAGTAATCCTAAAATTCTAAGAATCCATTTCCCAAATCAGTATGGTGTTTGCCATTGCAATCCACTCAGAGAAAGATGGGTCTCCTTTGAATCAGTCCTTGGCTGTGCTTTTTGGCTGCTGAGTTGTGATCTAGTAACATTCAAGCCAGTATGTCTGCGGCCTAGGCTAGACACAGGAAGAACCAGAGTAAACTCAAAAGAGGTAATTTTGTCTCATGTTGATTTTGTTGACAACCCTATTGCATTTAGGCAGAAGTTAAATGATAATTGTGTTGTGGACAAAAGACATTGATATTTACTAACACAAAAATAGCGAGTAAGATTGTTCCTAAAAGTATGTGGTTTCTAGTTACATTGGGATTGAGTTATATTCACTACACATTTACTGAGCAGCTATAATTTTGTTTGTAACTTACTTGTTTAGGCCAGGCGTGGTGGCTCACGCCTGTAATCTCAGCACTTAGGGAGACAGAAGGTGGACGGATCACGAGGTCAGGAGATCGAGACCATCCTGGCTAATACAGTGAAACCCTGTCTCTGCTAAAAATGCAAAAAAATAAAAAAAAAATAAAAAATAAATAAAAATTAGCCAGGAATGGTGGCCGGCACCTGTAGTCCCAGCTACTTGGGAGGCTGAGGCAGGAGAATGGTGTGAACCGGGAAGGCAGAGTTTGCAGTGAGCTGAGATCATGCCACACTGCACTCCAGCCTGGCGACAGAGAGAGACTGTCTAAAAAACAAAAAACAAAAACAAAAAACCAAGAACTTACTTGTTTACCTATCACCATATTCTGAAACTACTTAATTTTCTGTTTCCTCATGTATAAAATGAGGATAATAATATAACCTATTTCATGAGGATGTTATGAGTATTAAATGAGACAGTAGATCTGCAGCTCTTTTATAAGTCCTGGAATATAGTAGGGTGTCAAAAATACCTATTATTACAATTATTGTCATTATTGTCTGTAAATTAAACATAATTTCTACCTCATAAGGTTGTTTTCAAGATTTATATAGGGCAGGTAGCAGATTTTCTTTTTGCTTCTAGTTGAATTGGGGAAGGGGAAGGATTTATCAAGAAGTTTTCCAGAAGGAAGTAATAGTCAAGCTGAGTCATGATAGAGTGGAAGATCTTCAAGAATCGCAAGGAATGCATGATGTATAAGTAGAGGAACCATTTGTTCTTTCATTTTACAAATATTTATTGAGTACTTACTATGTTCCATGATAGTGTAGTCGTTAAGTAATAAGATCTAGAATCAGGACTTCTGTGTTTGAATTTTGAATAGTTGTTCTATTGGAACAATAGAATAGTGGAAGGTGTGTAAACTTGAGTAGCTTACTTAAGTTCTTAGGGCCTCTAATTAACATTAGATTTCATAAATCAAGGATATTTATTATAATTATATGTTAGCTTTTAAAAGAATTGATTTTGTTGCAGTTGCTTTTGGGGACTTAGTGAAAAATCTTTTGCCAAAGCTGATTTCAAGAAGAGTATTTTCTAGGTTGTCTTCCAGGATTTTTATAGTTTGGTAGATTAGTGGGAACTAATTAAACTGAAGAACTTCTGCACAGCAAAAGAAGCTATCAACGGAGCAAACAGGCAACCTATGGAATGGGAGAGCATATTTGCAAACTATGCATCTGATAAAAACCTAATATTAGAATCTATAGGGAACTGAAATCAACAAGCAACAAACAAATAACTCCATTAAAAATGGGCAAAGGACATGAACAGACACTTTTCAAAAGAAGACATACAAGTGGCCCACAAACATGAACAAATGCTCAACATTACTAATCATCAGAAAAATGCAAATCAAAACCACAGTGAGACATGACCTCACACAAGTTATAATGGCTATTATTTAAACGTAAAAAACCAACAGATGCCGGCAAGGCTGCAGAGAAAAGAGAACGCTTATGCACTATTGGTTGGAATGTAAATTAATTCAGCCTTTGTGGAAAGCCATTTGGAGATTTCTCAAAGAACTTAAAACAGAATTACCATTAAAACTATCAATTCTATTACTGGATACATACCCAAAAGAAAAATCATTCTACAAAAAGACACATGCACTTCTATTTTTATGGCTGTGCTATTACTGATGGCAAAGACATGGAATCAACCTAGGTGCCCATCAATGGGATAAAGAAAATGTGACACATATACACCATGGAATACTATGCGCCATAAAACAGAAAAAAAAAAATCACATCCTTTGCAGCAACATGGATGGAGCTGAAGGTCATAATCCTAAGCAAATGAACGCAGAAACAGAAAACCAAATACTGCATGTTCTTACTTTTAAGTGGGAGTTAAACATTGAGCACACATGGACATAAAGGTGGGAACAATAGACACTGTAGACTACTAGAGGGTGGGAGAATGGGTTTAAAAATGACATATTGGGTACTATGCTCACTACCTGGGTGTTGAAATCCATACTCCAAATCTCAGCATTATGTAACATCCCCGTGTAACCAACATGCACCTGTACCACTCTATCTAAAATAAAATTTGAAATAATCAAAAATAAAATAATTGAAACTTGTAAAATAGTAGTTTTCACATCTGTAAAAGGGAAGAAAAGAAAGTTGCTGTAGGGATTAAATTGGCTCACATATTAAAGCATTTTAGGCCAGAACTTGGTACAGTGTGAGTGCTCAATAAATACGAGTTGTGATTATTGCATGGGTTACTGCCCTGGGTCTCAAGAATATAATTACAAAAATATGTGCATGGGGAGATAGTGACATGGACATATGATGTTAAAAATGTAATAATTTGGCCTTAAATCTGAGTAAGGAGTTCAGCGAGGACACGGTAATGGGGACTGATAGTGAGCAAGAAAGTGTCTCTTAGAAGTGGTGATGGTGGCCGGGCGCGGTGGCTCAAGCCTGTAATCCCAGCACTTTGGGAGGCCGAGACGGGTGGATCACGAGGTCAGGAGATCGAGACCATCCTGAGCTACACGGTGAAACCCCGTCTCTACTAAAAAAAAATACAAAAACTAGCCGGGCGAGATGGCGGGCGCCTGTAGTCCCAGCTACTCGGGAGGCTGAGGCAGGAGAATGGTGTAAACCCGGGAGGCGGAGCTTGCAGTGAGCCGAGGTCGCGCCACTGCACTCCAGCCTGGGTGACAGAGCTAGACTCCGCCTCCAAAAAAAAAAAAAAAAAAAAAAAGAAGTGGTGATGGTGTCAGGGAATTATGGCAGAGAGGAGACCTGGAAGATCAGGAGGTGGTCATCAGAGGGAGGAAACTTGGAATAAAGAGTTAAGAGTTCATGCTGTTTTTGGTGAGATGTCAAATGAATGACCATGATGGCTGAGGTGAAGAGGAGGAAGGGATCCTTGAAGAAAAGATTGAGGAACTGAGAGCCTAAGGAATTGGATGGCTTATACATATCAATGTAAAATACGTTTAATAGAAAAATAGTACTTATTGATATGTAAATTAAAAAGTCAAGCAAAAGTAGAGATTGAGCTTTTAGGTCTATGAGTAAACCTAGTTTGTGTTTGCTTAGATGTCTGATGGAAGTTTGGTTTGAAGTGTTAAGTGTAGGGGTTCCTTAGAATGTAAAATTCATGAAGACAGGGGTATTTGTAAGGTTTTGTTCACTGATATGTTCTAAAAGTGTCCAGAACAGTGTCTGACATGTGGAAGGTATTCAATAACTACTGAATCAATGAATGTGTATCATGAAGGACTCTGACCACAAAAAGAATAAGAACTGGATTTTGCAGGTAGTGGTCAGCCTAGAGCAGTTTCTAAGCAAGGGACTGGAATAACCCTAGTTGCACTTCAGGAGGATTCATTCTGCAGTGACAGGTGAGAGACACAAGTGAGGAAAAGAAATGTAAGCATTTACATGAGGGCATAGGGAGTAGGGAATGGAAGGGAGAGAAATGTTAGAGAAAGGCAAGTGAAAAGTAGGTACAAAGACATTAAATTCTGGCCATTATGTGTAGCAAATCTGAAGAGATTACCTAGGTGCAAATATTTAACGTTTGACATTCACAAGTCCTTTTCTTACAGCCTGCTTCTTCCATCAATATCTTCTACAGTTGACTAAATACAGGACAGAAAATGGAATACATCAGCCTGACATTTTCTGAATCAAGGCTCTTGTCATAGAACGAATGTTGCCTTTTGTTATTAAAACACTCCTGCCTACACCTCCTATCAGTAAAATAACTTTTCCCCTCAAGCCCATTGGGGTTTTACTTTGTCCTTCATAACACAATCTGCAAATTAGCAGTGATCCCATAATTTATTTCTGTGATGCTGTGCTCATTTTATTTATAATCCAGAGGCAATTAAAATCGCTTTTGTACAACATGGTCCTGATGACAGATGTGTGGCTGCCACTCCAACACATGATGGCTGACATAAATCATTTGACAATCAAAGTGTCTGCTGACTTGCTAGTCTCTAGTTACAGCAGATGCCACCCCAGACAGAGTGACAGGGACATTCTTCACAGGAGCCTCATTTTAGTTAACTGCTTTACTCTGCTCCAGTTCTGGAATCTTGACAGCTTGGCTATTTTGTGACAGCTGGGAAATTCTTCATGTGGCTTTCACAAGCTACTGAGGGTCAGTCTACCCTTCATTCCCACCTCTGTAGGTTTCTAGTAGCTTTCTAACAGGGCATGCAAGAGCTTCACAGTTTGGACCCAATCTATCACTCTGGCCTTGTCACCAATCTTGTGACTCCTTTCTCCCCAGCCAATCCACCAAATTGTACAGTCTATACTCACCACTTTACCTGCAGTTCCCTGCACATGATGATCTCCTTCTTGGCCATGCCCTTGAATACAAGGTTTCATAACCTTGAAACAATTTTCTTCCTACATTCTCCACCCAGCATAAATAATCCTACCTGTCATTGAAGACTCAGCTTAGTTGTATGTTCTTGCTTCTGTGAGGCATTTACAACCCATTTTTCTTACAAACAAGTTTCTCCTTCTTCTCTGCTTCCAAAACAATGTAATTTATATTTTATCAGTTCATAGAGTTGATTAAATCATATTCCTCAGTTCACAGGGTTATAATCATTATTGGTCTATGCAAAAGACTGCTCCTTTAATTTCACGTTATTATTCTGTTCTTCATGTCATCTTTTTACTTCTAATCTCTACCCAATGGGCAGTCCCTCTGATGAATGTTATTTATGTTCTTAGCTATGCAAACATTTTTAAAAATTATATAGTTTCATTTTATTTGTATATGTTTTAAGTTTTCATATGTATGCTAAAATATATTTTCTACTTTTTTACTATACAATTAGGTTTTAATATCTATCCATATTATATATACCATATGCTTAATCCATTGATGCTAAAAGAAGTATGGAGAAGATAGAAAAAACACAAGCATTTCCCTCATTACTAATGAGTTTTAGCATGTTTTAATATACTTACAGCCATTTGGGTAAATAATTCACAGAAAGTGAATTTATATCTTTTGTCTTTTTTTTTGGTCTAATTACTCTGTCAGATTCTAAGTGGGTGTATATTAACATCTCCAACTATAATTTTATTTAATCTTTACCTATTTATGTCAACTGTTTCTTATATAGATTGGAACAATAGTGTTAAATTTATATAAAGAGTATAATTTTTGACACAATTTATTGCTCATTTTACCAATATGTAGTAGCTCTTCTTCTTATAGTTCTGATGTTTTCCAACTTAAATTATATTTTGACTGATATAAAATTGCTAACCATGATTTTTGTTTGGAATATCTTTATTTATTTTGTGTATTTACTAACTTGGTATATTATTTTGTTTTAAAATTATCTTACACAGCTAGTATATTTCTGGATTTTGCTTTTTAAGCTAATTTGAGAGTCTCTGTCTTTTGATATAAGTTTAACTCATTTATAGTGCCATATATATATATATATATATATATATAATTTTATTTTTTTCAGACAGAGTCTTACTCTGTCACCTGGGCTGGAGGGCAGTGGCACGATCTTACCTCACTGCAGCTTCCATCTCCCAGGGTTCAAGCGATTCTCCTGCCTCAGCCTCCTGAGTAGCTGGGATTACAGGAGTACACCACTATACCCAGCTCATTTTTGTATTTTTTATTTGTTTATTTAGTAGAGACGGGATCTCTCCGTGTTGGCCAGCTGATCTCGAATTCCTGACCTCAAATGATCCACCCGCCTCAGCCTCCCAAAGTGCTGGAATTACAGGTATGAGCCACCATGCCCAGTCTATAGTATCATAATTAATGTTAAATTTAGACTATTATTTGTGAAGTAGTTTAACATCTATGAAATTTTCAGTTATAATTTTGTGATATTCTCAGTTATAATTTAACAATGTTTTTCATCTAATTTTATTTTTCTTTACTCTGGTACTAATGATTTTTAAAAATCTGTCTATCTCTGTTATTCCTGATGGCTTTTGGAAGAGTCCATTACCCTGATATTCAAGCTCACTAATTTATTCTTTGAATAGATCCATTCTGCTAATTCAACCAATTAATTGAACTCTTTATTATAACTATTATAGTTTTCTTGACGCCCACTGCTCTTGTTCCTGCTCATTTCCCCTGGTATCTTCATTTATTTGTTTGGTTATATTATTTTATTATTACTATTTTTGAGATGGAGTCTAGTTCTGTCACCCAGGCTGGAATGCAGTGGTGCAATCTCAGCTCACTGCAACCTCCGCCTCCTGAGTTCAAGCAATTCTCCTGCCTCAGCCTCCCAAGTAACTGGGATTACAGGAGCATGCCACTACGCCCAGCTAATTTTTGTATTTTTAGTAGAGACGGGGTTTCACCATGTTGGTCAGGCTGGTCTCAAACTCCTGACCTTGTGATCTGCCCGCCTCAGCCTCCCAAAGTGCTAGGATTACAGGCATGAACCACCATGCCCGGCCTGTTTGGTAATATTTAATATGCCCATTTTGAGTTATTATTTGATTAATTCATTAAGACTGTTTCAAATAATGTTGATTGTATAGGTTTTTTCTTTTATAATATTTGTATTTTGTATATCTTTCTTTTTGCAAGTGAATAGTTCCCTGAAGATATCAGCTAATTTGGTAGGTAATGCCTATTTGCAGAGAGGAATGGGATCTTATGGCATAGCCTTCTTTTGCTATGAACTGTCATTTCTCTCTCGACTTTTCCCCAATCTTCCCCCTGACACCCCAGTACCCAGCCACTCTGTCTATCCAGGAATTTTTCATAGATTTTTACATCAGTATCTGGGATCCACCAACTTTCTTCCTATCACTTTTGTGGTATCTCTAATTCAGTATTCAGGAGCAGCACATGCTATTGCACCAAGTTATGAACTGATCAGAGGTAGGATATATATGTCTTTTTCATTATGTATCCTGAAGGCTGGGGACTGTATCTTACTTCTATTAAGTACCTATATACGAACACACTGTAATCATTTAATGTGTGCTTGTCTATAACAAAGGAATAAAAGTGACACCTTAAAAAAATACAATCCTTAGGGAACACAAAACTAAACTTGACATTTTTACAAGTCAACAAAACATAGATTAATTACAGTATGTCAGAAAGGAGGATTTGATGAACACCTTCTATCTTTTCAAATCTTGTTAAAAGCCCTTCTAAAATAAATTATTTTAATTTGTTTGGTTTGGTCAAATTAGCATAATTGATTCAGATAATTAAAGATTTTCAAGAGTTCAGAAACAGGATTATGAAGACATAGCTACCTTATGAAAGAAAACTCAAATAAAAATTTGTCTTAAACTCCTCAGACCTGTTGGCTTTAATTGCCTGTGAGATGTTTTCATGGCTTCTCTGTTCTGTCCCTCTGTCTACAAAAGAGTTTTTTAATTGGGGGAGATTTTGACTCTCTTAACCATAGAGCTCATTTGGCAACGTTTGGAGACTGGATAGAGGCTAGGGATGGTACTAAACATCTTACAGTGCACAGGACAGCCCCTGACAACAAAGAATTGTCTGGTCTGAATTGTGAATACACTGCTATTGAGAAACCCTTCATTGCAAGGATTCTGATCTCCTAAACTATTCCTACCTCTGAACTCCCCATGGACTGTTGACTGTGGCACTGCACACAGGGAAATGAAATGCAGGTGTCTGATGTTGTTTAAAGCTACTTGCATTGCAAGTTTGGCCATTGGCGGTTCAAGATTCTAGGGAAATCTGCAATCTACCCACCCTACCTTACTTTCTCATAAAGACACATACACATGCGTATTCTCTCTCTCTCTCTCTCTCTCTCTCTCTCACACACACACACACACACACACACACGCACACACGCACACACAGAGCTGACGGTGTTGCTGAGATACCAACCTGGGTTGGTTGGACATCAGAGATCAGAGTTAGGGCTGTCTGTACTAATTCTTCAGCTTTGACTTTCAGTCTTTTCTAGGATGTGGCTTATTTTCTACATTCAGCTTTTCTTGCACTTGAACACTGGATAACTCTCCTATGATGTTCCCCTATCTGGGTGCCACCCAGATGATGGCATACTTTGGCTTACTTTCTCAACATCTCTGCTAAATATTTCTGTGTAAATACCAAATATCACCTTTTCAGATGATCTTTGTTGATTGTACAAGTTAAATTAATACTCATTTCCTATCCTTTTATTCTCTTACCCTGTTCAATTTGTCTTCTTAGCAATTATTATTACCTATCATATATTTGCTGATTTTATAATTTTCTTTTTTTCTCCACCACCATAATATAAAGTGAAGATTTGTTTTGTTTACTACTGTATTTCATGGCCTAAGGAATCGAGTGAGTTCTTGATATCAGACATTAGTCCCTGGAGTATATGCAAAGGTTGGCATGTCCTGGTCTCTGCTTGCTGTATGAAGGAGGAGATAGATAATTATAAGGTGACAGGATAATGCTGTAAGATGAGTGTTCAGATAATATCACCATCCTGCCTAGGAGAACTGAGACAGGATTCACAGAAAAGGCAATACTAGCATAGAATTCACCAAATGGCAGGAAGGGGAACGAGCATCTTAGACACTTTTTAGCATGTAAAAAGTACGATATATTTGAGAGTTATGCTTTAGGATAGAAGAAGCTATCCTGTAAATGTAAGTCTGGTCCACACTATAAAGGACAATACATGCCATATGAGGAGGAAGGGACTTCATTCTGCGGAAAACTGGGAGCCCTAAAATATTCTGAGCTGTTGTGTGTTTGAGAATGATAATGCTAATGGCACTGTGGAGTTTGGATTAGATGATCAGAAGGTGGTGATGATAGGCCACCATGCAGGAATTTAAAGACTAAGTCAGAGACTAATCTATTGCCTCCCGCTGAGGCCGTCTATTCTCTGTGACCTTCCTTTTTCCTCCCTAGATGATGTAGTTTAAAGCCCAATTTCTTGTAAAAACTTCTTTTCCATTTCTAAAATTTATACTCAGCAACCCTGTGGTCAAGCATCTGATCAATCACTGGACACATTTTCTATCCATCTCATGCATTGTCATTGGAATAGATCTAGCTTTGATTCACTTCAGGGAAATTCTCTCAGAGTTTGTACCAGAAAGTCATATCTCACAGTCAATGTCATTTAGGGCTCAGTCTTAACCATCTATCAAGAGATTCTCAATTAATTTTGCTGAGGCTAAAAGTCATTTATAATTATAGTTATCTGAATATGTCTTCCTTATCTTTTACTACCCCATGCTTTATTCTTAACTCAACTACCAGGGGTACCATTATTTTATTGGTAAGCCTTGGTCCTGTAGCTCCTAGCTCAAATTGATTAACTACTGCTCTTCTCCAATAGATAAAGGACATGACTAGCTTTTAGATTTCTCAGAGAGAGCTTCTATAGTTACATTTATTTTCTCTAATATCTCAGGAACAGCTCCTCCACTGCAGTTTGGAATGATCAGACTTTTTGTGCCACAAAATCTGATGAATGATTGTTCTCTTTTCTGGCTAATCAAAAAGTCTAGACAAGCTCATAGAATTAACAATGGTCTTTATCAATTACAATGGTTATTTGTAGGCCATAGTTATAAAAAGGAGAAATGTATACCTTTTACTTTTCTATAATTCATATTCTTATTAGTGAGCACAGATTGGAAACTTAGTTCATCCAGAAGATTATGGAATGGGCTTTGCGTGATTTTCAGCCTCAGTTTTTTAAAATTTTAAAATGGCAATGTAATTTCCATATTACTAGGTTGTTTTTAGGATTAAATGAGACAACATCTGTAAAGCACCTCACATATTTTTTGATTCATAATATGTGATTAATAAATCCTCACTTCCATTCAATTGAAAGGACATGCATGCTGGACTTTTATGTGTCATTGTCTATGCTAAGTGTAGGTGATACAAATATAAGTAATACATAGACTTGTATTTCAAAGAGACCATAGTTTGGAAGGGAAAACAAATACGTAAACAGATAGGTGTTATTCTGCATGACAGGTAGAAAAATGGAGCACCCATACAATGGGGACCTAGCAGAACTGGTAGTTAGTTCTATCTGAGGAAGATGTTTCTCTATAGTGGATGATGGTGGATACAAGACTTAAATGGTACATAGGAAAACAGATAGATCTGGGGGTGTGGAGTGTGGTTGGTGGGTTGGAGAAGCAGTTTGAGAGAAAAAAAAATCCAGGCTAAGGGAAGGGCATTTGTGAAATGCACCCCTCTTCCATTTTTTTCTCCTGCTTTATAATGAAACTCTCATTAAAATCTAAAGCACCATCATGCCTGTTTTCATTTGTTGAGGAGCAACAATAAATTTAAAGATTAAAGATTTTGATCAATTATATCCAAGGTAGAAAAAGAGAAGAATGAGCCCTTTCCTCATTAGTTCAAAACATTAATCATAGTTACTGACATAGTGTTAAAGAGTTTTCGAAGCATTGTTTCTATTATTTAATTTAATTGTCCCAACATTCCTATGTAGTAGAAATTATTAATCTCATTTTACTATAAATGAGGAAAATGAAGTTACATGACCTGGCCAAGGTCTCACAGTAGGTAAACTGCAGGACTGGGACTTCACAAGTCTTTTGGAGTTTGACTCCAGTGCTCTGTTCTCTACCACAAAGTCTTCCTCTGTACACAAAGTGAGTAAAAACTAGCTTGTGTTTGACAAAAAATATCTCTGGGATAATCCTAATCACGTTTTTTTTTTTTTTTTTTCGTACCCTTGGAGAGCTGATTAAGGAAAAGCTTGCTTAGATTAAAGCTAGAGAGACTGGCTTAGAAACAGGGAATAAGAATTATATAAATAGGGTAACTATATAATTTATTATCCAAAGAGGAACATTTTGAGAATAAAGGAACTGATACTATAAGAGGTAACAGGACTATTTCAAGTACATTGGGACAATATGATAACCATAAGTATGGACTATTCACTAGCTCATTTATTCATTTAGCAAACAATTATTTATTGCCTCCTGTGTGCGAGGCTCTGGACCAGTGCAGAGACAGAGATAACTTTGATCAACTTAATCAACAGATGGGAGCTGAACAGATCAATAAAGAATAAAAGCCACCAGGTATTGAATAGGCATATGTTCCAGGTACTCTGTTAGAAGTTGAACATACACTATCCTGCTTTGTGTTAAATGATTCCATAAAATATTACCATTATCCCTATTTTACAGATGATAACACTGAAGTTAAATCACTTACTCAACTTGATTAAATAGGAGAACTGGACTTCAAAATCATATTACACCCCTAGTTAAAGTTTAAAGATAATTTGGCAACTTATAAGCCAGAATTCTAGAATAAGATAGCCTCAGAAATCATACTCTTGGGTTTCTCTCCTCTAGCATGGATCTCCAGAATCTTGATATTTTGTTGGACTGTAGATGCTGAGTCATTTTTTCAGGCAGAACTCATTTGCTTGTGACAGAAAATATTAACTAAATTTGCTTATGCAATAAAGGAACATAATGCTTTGCACAATATCAAATTCCAGAGGAAGAGTTTGAGTAGACCTGTTTTGAACATATGTAAGTTGCCACCATGGCTTTTTTTTTTTACTTTTCTCTCTTTAGTTTTCTATTCTTTGACTCTGTTTTCCTCCACATTGGCTCTACTTTCAGAGAGGGTCTACCCTCAGGTTTTCAAGATTGCTCCAACCTATATCTTTCCAAATCCAAGTATAGAGGAAAATAGTAAAATGCCTTTTCTGTTACTTAAGCAAAGTCACTAGGATCACCTCTGACTGGTGTTGATTCATTTGACTCAAGAGCCACATATCTATCCCTAAGATATTGACTAGGGACAGGATAGTTGACTAAGCCCCATGATCTGATCCTAGACCCTTTAGTTGGAGACTTCCTCTAAATCACCTGGTCTAATAATGGATAATTGAATGGATTACTGGTAACAAAAAAAAAAACAACAAAAAAACCCACCAATATCTCCTATACTCGCTGAGTATAAAGGCTTTTGAGTGAAATGGACTATGACAACCTTCAAGCCTTTAAAATCTACAGATTGATGGAAAAAGACTAAAAATTCTTTCTATAAGAACTTGACCCAAGAAAGTGTGGGGCAAATGCCTATTTGCTTTGACATTCCATTCATCTTTTTTCCTATCATGCCTCCTTGAGATAGTCATTCTGAAAACATCTTTCATGGTTTGAAGACAACTTCCCATTCATTGCAAGATTGATCTTTTCAATTTCCAGTGCTGGTGAGGGTATATCAAGCTTTAAAATAGAACTAAAGCTACTCATTTCTTTTTATAGATAATTAATTCACTCTTACAAAATAGGATTTATGCAAAGTAAGGAATCTAATTCTGAATGTAGAATAATTTTCCTCAATGGACCAAGATCACATTTCTTCTCTTTCAACATAGGATTTTGAAAACAGTCCAATAAAAAATTAAACTCTAGTGTGTGATGACAAAAATAACCTATAAATTTAGTGATATACAAGTTTCTATGACATTTATTCTGGTTCTGAGAATGTTTCACTGAGGTATTATCGATTGTATTATTAAGGGCCTCAGGAAATATCTGGGCCTAGATTTTTCTTAGGACAATAGAAAATGGTCAAGATTATTAAACTTGTTCATCACAAAAGGCATGTTAGGACATTCAAATGATGGAACATCAAATTTAGAAGGGACTTCATATTCCTGCTCTGTGTGCTTGTTATAAGTATCACTCCTCATGTGGTGGCCATATTCATCAACCATTCAAGGTGAGTCTGATGTTGAACTAAATGAGCTAGACATGTGCAATTCAGTTTCTAGAGGGCATCTAGTTCAGATTAGGTTTGAGGTTGCAGAAACTAGAGTCAAGATATTTGTGTTTGACTAAGAGTTTGGCCTCTGGGAATATTTGTGGCTTGGACAAGTTAGTCAACCTTCAATGCTTTCATCTTTAAAGTAGGTTAATGATGATATTTAAAATTATATTATTGTAGTAGAATATATGCACATGAAGTGCTAGAAATTTAAAAAATTACTTTCTCACATTTCTCAGTGTTAAAATAATTGTTTAGTTCATCTTTCAAATGTTAGTAAAATTTAGTAGAAGCATAGCTGTTCATCCCACAGATATAAACCCGGCTGTAGTCACTTCCTGTTTATCAAATCATTGACACAAGCCCACCAACGTTTTCCATGACTTTGTTATTTGTGCCGGTAACCTGTCCTCACTTTCTCATTCTTCAATGAGCTATTGTTTTGCTCTACTTTAGACATTCACTTTGTCAACCTACATAACAGGCAGGAAGAGATGCTCCAAGGATAATAAGTTTATTCAGGAGTGGGCATTGCAATGTAGTAAACAATGGATATATTCACAGAAGCAAAGGAGGGCAAGGGACTTTAAAGGAAAAATGAGGTGGATTACATAAGTTGTTTTGAAACAATTATTCTTGGCAACAAAAGTCAATAGCAAAGGTGGTGTCAGTCCAAGGTTGAACAAGTAGTTCCTGGGCAGATATCTCTGCAGAAGTCTTTTTTTTTTTTTTTTGTATCTGAAAGGTTATGGTGGCCGTTGTGCAATTTTTTGGGTTTTGCAGTCTTTTGGGATAGTTCTTGTTCTCAGGCATACATGTGTGAGAACACTGACTTCATGGCCTTCCCTGATCTATTTTGTCAGGGTTGACACAAGTGACTCCATTTTAATACTGACAATTTTCGCGGCTCCCATGAGAACAAGGTGATCATCTGGGCCTTGCTAACACCTGTAATTGCTTGCTTAAAACTATCCTTAATTCAAATTTCTCATTTTTCACTGCTTTTACTGCTTGCTAAACACTGGTTAGGTAATTTGTACGTATTAACTCTGTGCGTGCTCACAGCCACTCTGTGGAGTAAGTGTTGTTATTCCCATTTTACAGATAAAGCAATTGGGTACAGAGAGATTAATTGTTTTACCCAAAGGTCACATAGCTGGTAAATGGTGGAGCAGCGATTAAATACCTGGCATTTTGGCTCCAGACTTTATTTCTAATCACCATAAACTTATCTTCTTCCAGTTTCAACTACTCACCCTATGATCATTTCTCACCATAAGAAAGATCCCCCATTTCATTGACTGCATTTATTCCAATGTGAAACCTTTCCTTTATTCATTTTCCTCATTAAATCTTGATTCTATGATGTCATTATTTCAAGAACACTTTTGATGTCCTTAGCTCCCATTTATAATGGAAAAATTTCAAGTTACCAGACTGGGGCCGTCTTATTTGCCAATATCAAGTACAGACCTTGGTATATCTGCAAGTATTCCATTCTTCTTTTAGTTTGTTCTGATTTTTGTAGTTGCAAGATTTAATAGAGTGAAAACAGAGCTCCCATACAATGGGAGAGGACCCAAAGGGCGTTGCCACTGCCAACTCGAATGCCTGGTTTATATCCCAATCATTGTCCCTCCCGCTATGTGCTCAGGTGATCAATAGACAAACTAACATTACTCCTAGTTTAAGTTAATCATTCCATCTCTGCTTTGTGTTCTGCTCCTTCTTCCTCTCAAAAACCTTATTTATTTATTTTTTTCTTTAACTTCTATCTCACTTTCTGAACTAGTTCCTTCCCATTAGAAATAACAATAATGGCCGGGCACAGTGGCTCATGCCTGTAATCCCAGCACTTTGGAAGGCTGAGGTGGGTGGATCATTTGAGCCCAGGAGAGTGAGAGCAGCCTGGGCAACATGGTGAAATCCCATCCGTGCAAAAAATACAGAAATTAGTTGGGCATAGTGGTGCATGCCAGCACTTGTAGTTCCAGCTACGAAGTTGAGATGAGAGGCTCATCTAAGCCTAGGGAGGTTGAGGCTACAGTGAACCGTGATTGCACCACTGCAATCTAGATGGGGTGACAGAATGAGACCTTGGAAAAAATAAAAAATAAAAAAAAAAAGGAAAGAAATAACAACCACCACCACTTACATGGCTTTTATTGCTTGCCAAACACTGTCTTAGTAATTTGTATATATTAACTCTTCACATGCTCACAGTCACTCTATGGAGTAAGGATTGTTGTTGTTCTCATTTTACAGATAAAGCAATTGGGTACAGAGAGATTAACTGTTTTGCCCAGTGTCACACAGCTGGTAAATGGTGGAGCAGAGATTTGATACTTGGCATTTTGGCTCCAGATTTTATTTCTAATTACCATTTCTAATGCTCCATTTTAAATATTTACAAATATCTCCTCTTTATTTATCATTGATCCATTAGTCTCCTTCAGCTTTGCCTCATCTCTCTTCTCCATTTCACTAGAAAAGTACTTTTTCTCCTTTTACCTCTCCTCCCCTTTATTCACTTCTCCTTTTATCTTCCTCCTTCTCTTTATCCTCCTCTTGTATTTGTGATTTTTATTTCCTTATCTCCTACTGCCTCCTTAACCCACTCTGATTTTGTTCTAGCTTCATCATTTCACTAACACAGCTCTTACTAAGCTCACAATCTTTAGGTTGTTCTATCAAATGGCTACCTCTCAATCTTCATCTTAAATTCTCAATACTCTCAATGCCATTGTACAGGTATCTGGGTTATGCAATTAACCCCAACGACTAGTTTCCTAAGGACTAGTTACCAAGTCTATTAGTCACATGAGTATGTTTTTGATAACTAAGTCCTAGTTTTTTTGTTTGTTTTGTTTTTTGGCCACCCTGCTTTTGTCTTAAAGAAGCCTCACCCATAGGCTTCTCTTCTCTACAGTCTGAATTGTTATTAAAAATATAAAATGCAATTGTACAATAAGCCTCTTGAGAAATAGAATTCATCCTACAGTTGCTTACAGTACTGTAGGCCTACTTAACTCACAATCCTCAAATTACTCAGCAGTCTTCACGAATGATACAGATGATGTTGAATGTGATTGGACAGATAAACAAGATTTCCTGAGTTCTCCAGGCAGGCAATGATTTAGGGAAGAGGCACTAGTGAGGAAATGAGTTTGACAAGATTATTCTAAAAAGACCTTTTCTGATTACATTAGAGAGGCTTGAGATGTTTTTCTTGGTCACTTGGCCAGCTGTATACTTTTAACTGCTTTCAAATTGATAAAAATAAAATCCTTTTACAAATCCTGATGGACAAATGACTTTCATTTTTCTGTATGACTAAAGGCTAACTATCAGTATCCTTTAATTGGTATGCTTTCAGGCTGTACTGATGATCCTAAAGCAGTAGTCAACTCAGAATTTTGACTGTCATGTTAAGTTGGGTATCTTCTCAGATTTGACTGATAATGTACACCCAGAGAGACAGTTAGAATCTCTAAAACTTTGCTATTAGAGCATGATCAGTGTTGTTTTAGGTTAACAGTGGTTTGGTTGCTGTTTTTATGTCATTTGAGTTTGTATTTGGTTTCCCTGCCATCCCTTCTTAATGCTAAGTTCTTTTTCAATCACAAAAGGAAAATAAGTAAGCTTGAAGTTATGTAGAATTTCAGGTAAAATAAGAATGGCTGGTTTAAACTTGCACATTCAATTCATGCCTATTCTATATTTGTCGCTGAGGCAAAATACAATGAGATTGTTCTTCCCACTTTTCACACATTCCTCCACATGCGTTTTTGGGGACTTTTTTACTCAGTTTTATATTTTTGTGAAGTAAGGTAAAATAGGAAAGAAAACTATATATGTTGAAGACAAAAAGATTCAAGATTTTTTTTTTTACAAAACCTTGGCATATTTATTTTTTTCATAAGGCCATAAATTATTTAAAAATTTGTCAAAAAATTTAAATGTTAAGCACTAACTTAGGACCAATGACATGACTCTGAATGCTATTTCGTTTTACATTTATCAAGACAGAAAAGAAGGAACCAATTGACTTTATTGTTTATTTTTCCTTTTCTTTTCATAGAACTGGTTTATCCCAAAACATCTGTTGAAAGCTTTCTCCACATTCTAAGAAAAGGAAGATGCTATTGAAGAGCTTAATTCATGTTACTCAGAGCTACTATATTTTATTAAACAATTTCCATTTATGGTATAGTGTAATGGTAAACCTGCTTTTTCTTTTTCTTTATTTTCTTTTTTTTTTTTGAGATGGAGTTTCACTCTTGTTGCCCAGGTTGGAGTGCAATGGCTCGATCTCGGCTCACCACAACCTCCGCCTCCCCGGTTCAAGCAATTCTCCAGCCTCAGCCTCCTGCGTATCTGGGATTACAGGCATGTGCCGCCACGCCTGGCTAATTTTGTATTTTTAGTAGAGACGGGGTTTCTCCATGTTGGTCAGGCTGGTCTTGAACTCCCAACTTCAGGTGATCCGCCCGCCTCGGCCTCCCAAAGTGCTGGAATTACAGGCATGAGCCACCGTGCCTGTTTTTTCAAATGAGGATTTGGTTCCGACCAGAGCATCATAAGCTTTTTCACTGAAGTTCCCTCAGTGGTAGAGTATAGTGTGGCTCTCCCCTCTTCCCTGGCTCTAGTTTTCACCAACCCTTTTTTTGGAGGATGTGGTTCAGTGCGACCCCCTGAAAGCATGGCTTTATTTTGAAGTCTGTGGTTTATCTTCAAAAGACATGCAAACTTTGAGTTCTACTCAATAATAAACCTATTTTGACATTAACCTTAATTTCTTCCTTTCTATTGACAGGATGAATCACTCTATTTATCCTGTGGTTTTTTACTTCTTGTGCTTATTCGTGTAGACTTTTGTGGGAGAAGGACCCTAAAGAAAATGGACCAGAGAGTTTTTCTCTCTAGTTAACTCTGACAATTTAGGTCATGTTGTCAATTCTTTGTCTGGGTTGTGTGCTTTCTTCATAGCCTGTTGGGGTTACATATTCAATCAATATGTGTAGTTTATGGATATTCTGTAGACGCTGGAATATGATTCTACTATTGTAAGTGATTTTCATGGTTTATAGTCATTGTATATTTGCTTTTATGACATATTACAGGAAGATTAATTTATGCTAAATTTTAAAATATGACGTGACATCTGCCCTTGAGAAGCTCACAGTAATAGGAGAGAGAAATATAAATAGACAATTTCAAAGTAATAAGACATGCGTTCTTAGGAGAAATGCAAAGAGAGCCTTGGGAATACAGTGGACTGGTGCTCAACCCATTCTGGTATTGGCAGGATGGCAGCTACAAATTAAACTTTTTGAAAAGTTTCTCTAGAATACATTGAACATTTATTTTTCATGCCAGAGGCAGTTGTCTTTCCAGTAGTTTATCACTGTTTTATTTGGAAGTACTTACTCTGCCTCCTGCACTACAACACATACTCCATGAAGTACAAGTATAATGTCTGGCACATAGTAAAAATTCAATAAAATTTATTGAATGTCTTAAAGATATTTTGTTTCACAAACTGTATTTACTGGATAATAACTATAGCTCCATTTTTATTAAGAGCCCATATACCAAGACATGCATTAAAATCATTCCCTAGCCAGATAAAGCTTCCAGTCAGTCTAACAGAATGAATGTCACTGCACAGAATTGATTCTTAGGTTAAAGCTGTCCAGTGCCTCTGTTCCCATGGGGTATCCAGGCATGTAAGAAATCCATGAGGTCAGACCAGAGGGTGAATGAGTGTAGCTTACCCACAATTAAAGTGAGTAAAATTAAACAGAA
Organism: Colobus angolensis palliatus; assembly: GCF_000951035.1. Lineage (NCBI taxonomy): Eukaryota > Metazoa > Chordata > Mammalia > Primates > Cercopithecidae > Colobus > Colobus angolensis. The sequence continues at coordinate 868,737 of NW_012114921.1, forward strand.
GATGAATAACACAATATATTAAGTAAGGATCATTGAGGGTTTGACTATGGAAGATTCATGTCCAAAGGGGTCAACAACACAAGGAGGGCCTGAGATGAGGCCCTAAAACTAGCAACACCTTTTGTTAAGACCCTATGATACTCGATTTGGAATGAAAACTGACAGATACATCTCTTATAGAGTTTTATATCTCAGAAGGTATTACAGAAGAAATACCAGATGATAAATCTTGAATCATATGTAGACACATGGCAAATAGTTAAGGAAAGGCCAGCAAGTAAAGGAGACAGTACCAATCAGCCTGGATATATTCAGAGTCTACAAGAGGTGTAAAGTATGTGGTCCCCTTGAGATGCAAGAAAAGAGATGTAGAGGCAGAAGTGACTTAGACCTGTGCAAAAAATATGGGAATTCTTCAAGTGGTCTTGCTTTCTGGAACTTGCAATTGTCTGGAACACTTGCTAGGTAGTCAATGTTGACTACATTAGCTCTCTCCCAGGAAACTACGGATTACATATTTGGCTCTTTAAATCATATGTCAATTTCTATGAATTAGATAAAAGTTATGTCTAGCTGTACAAAACTTGACCTTAATCATAAATAGCATATAGTTCATTTTGCAATATTATCATTGCATTCTAAAAATAAAACATGATTTGGACTCAATACAAAGGATGAAGAGAAAAATAATTATCCATAATCCTATTATCTAGAAATAATGACTATCACTTTTTCCTGATTATATGATACACATTCGTTGAAAAATTGTCCTCCTGACAAACTAATCTTTTAAAACTGATTGACTGTATCTCTTCTGTGAAATCTCTGGATACTCCACAGTGATAGGTCTGCTTCTCTTCAAATATACCTATATTATCTATTCACACTGATTATTCCATTTATCGTTCAATATTCTAGCTATTTTCTTTCCTTTGTATCTTCTAAATTGTGCCTTTCCAAAGCAAAGGCCTTAATGTGTACGTGTTTCCTGCATGTAGATACAGTGCTTAGCACATGTCAGGTTCTCAATATTTGCTCAAGAATGAAGGAATGAATGAGTGAATGAATGTTCATCAATTTATAAATTGTAGTATGTAATCTCATGGAGGTCAGGAAAATGGGCTTGCATACCTTTTATTCATTTATTCATTCAAAAAAGACTTGTGATTATTGCATTTAATTGGAGTCAAATGAAATTATTTTTTATTGCCTGAAATAAACTTTAAAAAGTTAAAATTAAGATAATCTTACATTTGTAAGAATACATATTGTAGGAAAATAGAAAATTGATACGGAAGATTCTCCCAAATGCTGAATTTTACAAATGCAAGAAGTCAAGACTAGTATGTATTTTAAATACCCGTGTCTTTAGGTTGTGGACTACGTTTTTCTGATTTTAATTTTTTTTTAATTGTTGCTTTCATAGTTGTGTTTCTTTGTTTTGATTATATTATAATACAGGAATGTTGTTCAATAACTCACTGTTTTTAAGAAAACAAACTTCATCCTTTTGAATAAATAATTAAGATTCCTTTATTTAGAAGTGGTAAAACACATAAAATTAAATTTGGGGGCTTATCAGTGCATAAATAAATAGAACTGGAAAAGGCATAGTAATTCTTTACTATACGTTGCTCAATTTAGAAAAGGGTAATAAAATCCAGAAACACAAAGTGACCAGACCAAGCTCACGATGACTTTCAGTATTAAAGGTAGGTCTAGGACACAACCACAGAAATCTATCTAGGTAGATGGCCAGCTGAGGGGTGGGCAAGTAATAAGGTTAGATTCTGTGGGCCTACATATCTGTTGTCTCCGTAGCTACTATTGGCCATCTATAGCTATCCTGTTCTGTTCTGTCCTGTACTCTCCTCTCCTACCTTATCCTACTTTTATCTCATCTTATCCTAATGTATTATATTCTGTTGTCTATCTGCCCATTTCTCTACTTATATATCATCTATCCATGTAAATCACATGAATTGAGATGCTATGAAGTGAGGTGTTTTATGTATATTATCTCACTGAAATCTATTTTCAAATTCTTTGAGAAAGGTACTGTTGCCTATACTTTACAGCTGAGAATATTGAGGCTCAGAGAAGATAAATAACATGTGAATCCTCTCTAACTATCAAGAGGTAGAGCTGCTATACTCCAAAGAACATGCTATCTATGGCTCTTTAACAGGTGGTTCCTATGAGGCAGTTCCAGACACTAACAACCTTTTCCTTCACTTCATTCAAGTCTTTGCTCAAAATCATCTCCAAAGTGTAACCTTCCTTGAGGACCCTTTTTGCAGTTTAGTTATACTCTCCCATCCACTTTCCTCCTACAGATTTTTTCACTTTAGCATCCATCACTTTATATAATTGAGTAATTCATTTGGTTTATCTGTTTCACACAGAATGTACACTCTATGAGATCTTTTTTTTTTTTTTTTTGCCCTGATCATTGCTGTCCCTTGCACTAGAATGATGCCTGGCACATGTAAATATTTAATACACTTTTGTTAAATGAGTCAACTGAGCCAAATTTATACAGTACTTAGGTGAACCTGGGGTTCCATCAGAAAAGATCAGGCAGCAATACAGTGTTCAAATTCTGGAAACCAGAGGTAAATCTTGATGTTCAGTGGTAGTTGAGTAGGAAAAGGATAAAAGTGAGAGCAGCTTGGCCGGGTGTGGTGGCTCACGCCTATAATCCCAGCACTTTGGGAGGCCGAGGTGGGTGGATCACGAGGTCAGGAGTTCGAGCCAGCCTGGCCAAGATGGTGAAACCCCGTCTCTATCCAAATAAAGAAAATCAGCTGGACGTGGTGGTGGGTGCCTGTAATCCTAGCTACTCAGGAGGCAGGAGAATTGCTTGAGCCCAGGAGGCAGAGTTTGCACTGAGCCGAGATAGCACCACTGCACTCTAGCCTGGGTGACAGACTGAGACTCCATCTCAAAAAAAAAAAAAGCAGCTCAGTAATAAATACTTGGTAGAAAAGGGTCCAGATTTATTGCTATGGGAGGAGTGGTTATTTTTGGCTTCCCTTTGTTGGTTCTTAGAAACCTGGTAGATAAACTCTTAAAGGACTGAAGCAACATGGAAGGATGGTAAAGTCTAGTTGCTAGCCATGCATTGGCTTTGGAGAATCTCTAACCTGTTAGGATCCCATGTGACCCTATTCAACTTATTGGGGGAGGCAAGCTGAATCACATAGACCTGGAGGATATTGTCTGTTGAGGGGAAGAACACTTAAGGACTGGTGAAAATATTGGCAGGGATTATTTCTACCCTCTGCATGTTCCGTGGTTAGAGTAGCAGAATTGCTGAATAGGATAAGAGAGAGCTAAAACTAATTTTGCAGATTCTGGTGGCTGGTTTGTAACTTATTGAGGTCAAGGATGGATTCTTTTTTAAAATTGCAGCTGATGTGGAAGTTGGAAGGCTAGATGATGAAGGCCTGGGTGGTAGGGTTGCAGGTTGTGCAGCAGATTACACTTTTGATATTCCACAGACAAATTCATTAAAGGCGTTATTCCAGTTGACAGAACAGCACTCGCATAGAGCTGCCAGATTTGATGCTGTAAAGGAAATTCACCACTTTGAAAATAAATTACACTTTGTATTAACTGAATGATATATTAATCTTTTCTGCCAGTGAAGCAGAAGAGAGAATGAGTGGTGAATGTTAACACAGCACTATATGGATACCTATTTGCAGTTTCAACTTCTTCGACATGCATGGGCATAGAACTCAAAAATTGTCTTGAAAGAAAGTTTAGCTGCAATATTTAATGCAGCTTTTCTTTTGTCATCTATTTCGTCACAAGAACTTAAGAAGCTTGAAAATGTAAGATTCTTTGGATAAGTTTCTTATTTATAAAAAGTATCTCCAGTAAAAGTTTTTCTTGGATCTGTTTTCCTTCTAAAGCATTTGAAAGAAATAAGACCGCTCCAACTGAAGGGCTGTTACAGCTCCTTCCAGGTTGGGGGATTGAAACTAACTCAGGATTCCAGGTCATACAGACCAGAGTTCTCACACTTGCCAGTTGTGAGATAAAGGGCAGGTGGTAGAACATCTGAGTCTCATTTCTGTAATCTGTATAATTAGAATATTAATTGTGAATCACAAAGATGCTATGAGGAAGAATTTGATATCATATAAAAATGTAATTAGCACTGTGCATACAATAAATTGATTTTGTTTTTCTTCTTCTCTCTTTTGGGATAAGAAAGAGGAAAAGTCCCAAGAGTAATCATACTCTGTTCCTGGATTCTCTTTCTGACAATTTAAGCTTGTGAAATTATTTGTTAACAAATAAGTGTGTGGTGAAGAAAAAAACAAAGTTGATGGATTCTATCTTTGGCTCCTTTATCCAGCTTACTTTCAGTCTCCCAGAATGAAGCAAGTTGCTATTACTGTTTTTATTAACATTATTATTAACTTTCCTGTAGAAGAGTTTTAAGAACAGTCCTATAACAATGGTATTTTAATCTGGAACCTGGACATTGAATGGTCCTCTCAATGTTTCTCCTACCCACACTTCTAATGTACTTTTGTGTGTTATTTGGGTGCACATTCACCTCTTTTACCAGAATTGAAACCCCGTTATGATGGAGCATCTCTGCATCACACTTTCAATGCCTAGTCCAGAGTCTGGGACTTAGTAGGAGCGTAATAAATGTGGTTAAATGAGTAAACAGGAAGAAAGTACCAAGGTGGAGGGGGCAGGAATCCTTCCCACTTTTCATCCAGGATGGTAGAAGTGGTGGGAAGAATGGTATTAATGGGCATGGAGAGTATCATTAGCTGCATTTGTTAACTACCTACCTACTGTGTGGAAGACAGTATGCCAAACATTTCCATTTATTATCTTGTTTAATAACCATGATGGCTCTATGAAATACTCTTATTCCCAGTCCATGGGTGAAGAAATGAGGATGAAACAGATTTCATCGATTTTCCCAAATTTCACATCTAATGAACAGAAGAAGCAGGACTCAAAAGGACTCTAATGTGTCTGGCTTCAAAGCCCATGTTCTTGACACTGTTCTGGAAGGCATGTGACCTGCAAGGTGTGATTGGCATGGGATCCAAGTCTCCACAGAGGCCATTAGGGAAGGCTCCTGATTATTCAGAGCTGGGTTTATACATTCATTAAGGTGTTTTTCCAAAACAAATACTTTTAATTTCAGTAAAGACCACATGACAATTAAGTGTATAATTCAGTAGTGTTAAGTACATTTACATTGCTGTGAAATATATCTCTATGACTTTTTCATTTTGTGAAACTGAAAATCTATACCCACTATACAACAACTTTCATTTTTCCCCTTCTTCCCAGCCTTAGGATTCTACTTTGTGTTTTTATGAATTTAATTACTCTAAATATGTTATGTAAGTGGAAAATACAGTTTTTGTATTTTTGTGACTGGCTTATTTCACTTAGCCTAATGTCCACAAGGTTCATCCATGTTGTAACATGTGACAGGGTAGCCTTCCTTTTTAAGACTCATATTTCATTGTACACATAAACCACATTTGGTCTATCTATTCATCTGTCAATTGATATGGGTTGCTTCTACCTCTTAGCTACTGCGAATAGTGCTGCAATGAACATGAGTGCTGCAATGAACATGAGTGCTGCAATGAACATGAGTGTGCAAATGTCTCTTTGAGGTCCTGCTACCAATCCTTTTGCATATATATGCAGAAGTAAAATTCCTGCAGCATATGGTAGTACTATTTTTAATTGTTTGAGAAAACACCTTATTGTTTTCCATAACTGGTTGTACCTCTTTACAGTGTCACCAACAGTGCACAAGGGTTCCAATTTCTCCACATTTTTACCAATACTTGCTATTTTCTATTTTTTTTATTTTTTTGAGACGGAGTCTCGCTCTGTTGCCCAGGCTGGAGTGCAGTGGTGCGATCTGAGCTCACCACAACTTCAGCCTCCTGGGTTCAAGCGATTCTCCTGCCTCAGCCTCCCGAATAACTGGGACTATAGGTGTGCCCCTCCATGCCTGACTAATTTTTGTATTTTTTAGTAGAGATGGGGTTTCACTATGTTGGCCAGGCTGGTCTCGAACTCCTGACCTCGTCATCCGCCTGCCTCAGCCTCCCAAAGTGCTGGTATTACAGGTGCGAGCCACTGCACCTGGCCTATTTTCTATTTTGTAATAGTAGCTGTACTCATGGATGTGGGGTGATATCTCATTGTGGTTTTGGCTTGCATTTCTCTAATGATTAGTGATGGGAATTAGAGGATCTTAGCCGCCGGAGTTAGTCATGGAGTGGTTTTAGGGTATAAATTAACAACTATGTTTTAAGCAGGGTTAAAGTTTGTAAACTAGGTGAGTTTCTGGAAGTTAGAGGTCTTATCTGTGGAGTGCTAGTATATGCATCACATATCTCATTAGCATTTAAAATCTCCACCCAAGGTGTGTTTTTTACTATTATAATAAGCAAAAGGCTACTCTAGGGTGAGTTATTGTAGGGTACATATGCTCCTCAGTGGGGAAAGTCCTTACCGTGGTTGTTTCCCGCTAGGGCCTGACAAGTCCAAGCACAAGGCCAAAAGCAACCAGTGCAGCCATTGTCTTCTTTGCTGTCGGTGGCAGCGTCTCCAGGATTTGTTTTCCCAGAGGCTCCTTTGCCTGCTCATCTGGCTATCTGCCTAGCCTAACAGCTAGTACATAATAAATGCTGATCAAATAGTAGCAGTTGAGTGATTGTAGTAGTAATAGTGTAGTACTAGTAGTGAATATGTGAAGTAGTGATTGTGGAGATAGTGATGGTTGTAGCAGTAGCTATTGTTTTGGAGCTCTGTACTTCCAACCGATTCCATAACCACTGCCCTCATGTAGGAATGCATCTTCCTTGTTTAGATTATTAGTTCCCTCCTCCTCTACCCTATCCAACTAAAACACCACTGGCAGAATGACCTGCCTAAAACCCAAATCTGAGCCTGTCACTCTCCTTAATAATTCCTCCACCCAGCCCCCAGTGGTTCTCTTTTGCCCTCAGGAGAAAGTCTAAGCTCCTTAACATTCTGCACTAGGACGTCTTTATTTAGGCTTCTGCCTGTCTTCAGCTTCATCTCCAACAACTTTCTAACAACAGTATTTATTATTCTTTAGAGCTTCCAAATGCTTTAGTACCTCTTGTATCTCGTGCTGTATTGTTTTCCTTAAAATGTTGATTTGTGGTAAGAAAATATTCTGGAGATTTATTAAAGAACAAAAATAGAACTATCATTCGATCCAGCAATCCCACTACTGGGTATGCCCAAAAGAAAATAAAATTATTATATCAAAAATATATACTCATCATAGCACTATTCACGATAGAAAAAACATGGAATTGGTCTAAGTATCCACCAATGGATGGCTAAATAAAGAAAATGTGGTATATATACACAATAGCATACTATTCAGCCATTAAAAAGAATGAAATGATGTCTTCTGCGATAACACAGATCGAACTGTTGGTCATTATCTTAAGTGAAACAAACTAGGCACAGAAAGACAAATATTGCATGCTCTCACTCATAAGTAGGTGCTAAAATTGTGTTCAGATGGATGTAGAAAGTGGAACGATAGATAATGGAGATTTAGAAGGGTGAGAGGATAGGATAAGGGAAATTGGTTAATGGGTACAGTACGTTATTCAGGTGATGAATATGCTAGAAGCTCTGACTTGATCACGACGCAATCTATACATGTAACAAAACTGCCTATGTACCCCATAAATTTGTACAAATAAAAATAAAAAAGGAGTAAAAGGTATATCATTCATGCTTTCTATTTTTACTCCCATTTTTTTCCCCTTTCTTTTTCTCTCCCCTCCCTTTTCTCACCTTACTCTCCCTTCACCTCACTTCCATCCACTGCTGTAATAACATCATATTAACACCTTAGGAAGTATCTCTTTTTACTTTTTTCCGTGTTCATATAATGCTATATAAACACAGGTGTTTGTTTATATATTTACATACTTCTATTTATTTACACATATTACTGGATATCTCTAATCTCTAATGTCACTTCCTGTGAAATTTAAGATCTTGTAAACATCTCTGAGCTTTAATGTTAGGCGAAAAATGGAATTGTTTCACCAAGTCACCGCCTTTTCCTGACTCAGTTATTAACTGAAGGGCCCAGTATCTTTGCGAACTTGATGTTTTTAATTTGAGAGTCCCATTGTAATTTCTGTCACCTTAGACAAGAGTGTTAAGAAGAGGTCATTGGCAAATTACTGACTCTAGATGAACAATTTGCTCTTAATTAAAAAGCCTGATGAAACTCTCTCTGGGAAATGAAGTCATTCAAATGGGAGATAATTTAAGATTGTCCAGTCAGGACATTTTCTTTGTATTTTCCTTCACCCAGTACTTAAAATTTTTATTTAGTCTGGTGATATAAATTGAATTTGACAGGAGCAAAACATTTTTTTCACTCAAACCATAAAATTATTATGTTGCCTGAGTTAACATTGTGTTTTCCCTTCAGAAAAATAATGAGTACTGCCTTTCCTAGGGTGATTGTCTGGCAGCAAAGGAAAATGTAGCAAAATTACTCCTTGCTGGGGTTTCAGAATGGAAAGGAAACATTGTATCACTAAATACACATGGGACTGTAAGTCTCGGGGCCAGAGTTCAAGCCCAGTTCTGTCATTTAACAGCAGGGTCACCTTGGAAAAGTATCTGAAATTTGGTTTTCTCATTTTTAAAAAGAATAGTAATCCCTGGATTGTATTGTTGGCTGTTTTAAGGATCGAATGAAGTAATGGTTGTGAAATGGTTGAACGACTATAATGTACAATGTAAATATAGATGGTTATCAATATTAATGCCTGCTGTGCTGATGCACGATGAGAAATGATTTCTTACCTAAGAGTCTGCCAGACAGTAGACCCACCAACCAATGAAGATGGTCACTAGGCAGAATGTCACTACATCATTAGAATGGAAAGTTAAGCCCAACTTCTCCCTTTACATTCCCCACTGTAAAATGAAGAAACCGAGTCCCAGGGAAGTAAAGCAAATTGATGAAAATCACATAGCTAGTTAGGGGAAGTCTAGGACTCAATTCTCCATTTCCTGCCCAATATTCTTTCCAAAACAACCCTGCTTCTAACCTTATTAAATGAATAGTAGTGCCGTGGCTTGATGTGAGCAATTAGAAAAGGAGAAGCCGGAGAGGGCTGGAAGTTTGCTCCACCTGTTCTATTCCCACTTACCTCTGGAAGTTCCCTTTTCCATGTTGGAGGTGATGTAAAGGATAATTTGACTGAATTAAAATGAAATACCAAATTCTCATAGAGTCAAACTCCTCACACCCTGGACTGTACCCTGGCCTGTGTTGGCGATTAGGTGAATGGCAACAACAACAGGATGTAACAGCAACAATTGCAAAGCATATTGTAACAATGTTTTCCAAATAATATTCCAGGAAACATTTGTTCCAGGCAGTCTGCTCAAATAACATAGATACTTGCTACCTTGATACACTCCCACTGTTGGAAATTCACAAGGTATATTCCCATCTTAAAGCTCCTAAGCAATGCCACCACAAAGAAAATTTGTTTAATTTTGTTTAAAAGTTAAACTGACAAATTTATTTGTGCCAAGAAGACATTTTTCCCCTTGAAGCATCTAGTATTGTCCCCTGAGTAGTTCTTTCTCTTCTACTGAAGAAGAAAGAAATATCTTTCGATGACATTGTCTGTCTCTATGAAGGGGCCCTGTACACTACTGTTCCTGCCAACCCCTCCCCACCTTGTGCAGCCTCAGGCAGTACACACATGGGCTGCCATGATTTGCTGGGCCTGAGAGAGCTCTCAGTCAAGACAAGTGGAGGAGTTCAATGTCAGAGTGGACTTTATGACCATGACTGGATGCAAATACAGGCATCTCTGTATATACTAGAGTGAGCAGATGAGGATACCTGAAAACCAGATTAGATGATCACATCTCAATGAATACCCATGTGGACAGACTATGTCTAGGCTCAGACACTGCTCTTCCCCAGTACCTTGATATATGAAAGCACCTCACCCATTCCTCCCATAGCTTAGATGCGACTCAGAGCAACTTGACCTTGAACTTCCATTCAAACCCTGAATTCACTGCAGGAAGAAAAACAAGAACTGGTCCAGAAGTCACCCGTCACCTTCCATCAAATGGAAACATGAGATAAAAATCAAGTTTAGAAGCTGAAAAATAAAGTTTAATTTTTGTAGCCCTGAGTTTGTGGCTTGTGAAAATATTGTAACTACTATGAATTTCACATTAGGATCTTCCACTCCTGCTATGCTGACTCTCACAGTGCTGATAAAAGGTCATTTAATCAACTAATATACATTAAAAACATATTCTAGCATCGATCTTAAACGTTATTATATTTACATTAAAAATAATAATGTCTGACCCTTCTTTTATGTTGTTGCTAGACCAGTAACATGCAAACACATATGTTGTAAAGGATGCTTAATTGGTCTTTAGAAATTGACTGTATTGTATTTATTGGTGAGGAAATTCAGAGACAAAATCATTTTTTGTAGTAGAATGGAAGGGCAATAAATTTATCTGGTACAAAAATAAATTTAGTAGGTCAGAAAAAAAAAAGAACAGGTTAACAAGACCTAGTAGAAAGAGAGATAAACCAGACAAAAATAAGGTTGGCAGCATATCTTGCATTCTTTTGACTGTATGAATAAAGGGAACAAGATCACCAAGTTTCTCCAGTTAAGAGTTAAGAATTCCATAATCCATGAACTGCCATATACCCTTTCTGACTGTTCTTGTTAGGTCCTCCAACTTATAATTATAATGTTGCAATTAGACAAATGAGATACAAATGGCATACATAAGATAGTGGAGTTACATGTGCCAAAGGTAGTTGTCTTTTGGGAAAAATCTGAGGAAGATTTAGGAGAGATTTAAGTCATGTAATATTGACAGAGAAAAATTCAAATTATGTGTTAAAAGGTTAAATTTTACTTGACTGTCGGGAGGGCTTCTGTGAATGATGCCTCCTTGTTATTTCTCCCTCTGGATTCGTTACATGAAGTATCAATAAGTCAGGTACCAGATGTATTTATGTGCTATTGCCCACTCTCCCCATTGAGGTTGATATCTGCAACAGACTTTGGAACACAAAAGTGCTCAAAAGTTCTAGGATGTTACTTCTGTATAATTTGTTTGGGAAATCGTCAATTTTAGCACATGCTGTTTATATTGTTCCTTTTTTCTCCTACTTTGGTCTTGGAAGATAAAAATCACCCAGATGGGGATGTATGATTAGAATCTGAACAAACAATGATTTGATGTTTAATAGGATGTGAGCCAATCATTTTGGGGGCCTTGTTATCCCAGCTCAACTAACCTGAGCTTCAGCAGATGCAACTGAATTGAATGCAGATACTTCAGGAATGAATCCGTCTGGAATTCTCACTGAAATACCGTCTGTCAGCCGTATGTATTTGACTTAAAACTTATTTGGTTTAGAAATGGGTGTAGCTTTTCGCGTTCATAAAGAAACCTGCAAGGAGTTAGTGTCCAGTGAATAGATTTGGCATGATCTTTGAGCAGTGGAACAAGTTTTATATACATGGATGGGGTGGAGATTGTGGGGGCAGCAAGTCTTCTGCAAAATTTGGACAAGATGATAACTGGAATAACTGAAAAGGTAATTTAACAAGAGAGCCAGGGATGACTACACTGGTAGCAAACGTTTTTATTTTTATTTTTTTGAGACTGAATTTTGCTCTGTCACTCAGGCTAGAGTTCAGTGGGGCGATCTCGCCTCACTGCAACCCCCGCCTCCCAAGTTCAAGTGACTCTCCTGCTTCAGCCTCCTGAGTAGCTGGGATTACAGGCATGCACCACCACGCCTGGCTAATTTTTGTATTTTTAGTAGAGACAGGATTTCACCATGTTGGCCAGGCTTGTCTGAAACTTCTCACCTCAAGTGATCCGCCCACCTCAGCCTCCCAAAGTGCTGGGATTACCGGCATGAACCACCGTACCCGCCTAAACATTTTTATTAGTCCAATAGCTGACTAACCAGTTTCAAGTTCTGTGCCGAATCAGAGAAAGCCTAGGAGGACCAATTGAGAAAGGATTTTCCCATTCTGGGGGGAGAAAGACCACAAGTTTTATGAAGGCTCTGATGACCAGGAAGCGTACATTCCTGTTATGATGTCTGGACATCGTCTCAAGTGCATAGTCATCAACCAGAGTGGAAAACCAGGTGGGGTAGTGTCTTAGGCAGCGTCCATAAGAACAGGAAGGTAAATTATAAACCATAAAATAGATATTCCTAAAGATTCCTTGAGCACTGCCTACAAGACTCAAGATAAGTGGTGCTCATGGAGGAGGTCAGTGGAGGAAGAGACTAATAGGCTCAAGGGCACACAGAGTCATAGCCTCACAGCTAAACTCTAAAATGACCCAAAGGACTTTTAGATATTTTTTCCCCTTCTAAAATGTAACTTTTGGGAAAAAACTGATAATTATTGTTCTAGATAGATTTTCTTCTTGTACACACCACCCCTCATCTTTATTAGTTCTAATTCAGCACAGTTGTCTTTTACAGTACAAATGTGTGCCTGAAACACGAGATACTGTGTTATTAAATATAGTTTAATATATGATAATATTCTCATTAAATTGTATTAAGATCATTTCAGTTTAGTATTGGGGGGAACTATGAGCCTTCTTGAAAATGACAAGTCCCTCAATTTTTAAATTCTCACACATACAAACATGTAGCTGGACCACATTAATATACACACATACACACGCATTCATAAATAAAATTCAGTTAGATGTTGTTTAAAAAGTTATCAGTGAAAATGCTGTGTTCCCACTTAAATCAACTATGAAACCACTAAAGAAGTTTAAAAATCCAACTAGTTTCAATTGTTTGCTTAAAGGAGAATTGCAGCACTCCTTGTTGTTTGCAAGGAGAGAGACTTAACACAGACACATTTTTTTTTTTTTAATTTTACTTTAAGTTCTGGGATACCTGTGCAGAACGTGCAGGTTTGTTACATAGGTATACATGTGTCGTGGTGGTTTGCTGCACCTATCAACCCGTCATCTAGGTTTTAAGCCCAGTATGCATAAGGTATTTGTCCTAATGCTGTCGCTCCCCTTGTCCCCCACCCCCTGACAGGCCCTGATGTGTGATGTTCCCTCCCAACACAGACACATTTTGTAACAAAATATTACCAATTACAAGTCTTGACTTACAGTCAGCAGAATTAAATGAAATCTTTTGAATAATCCCTGAATTAATAACACAAAATAGGAAAGGTAACAGAAGATGGGATAAACATGATTATAATACATAGAAGCATTTCTAGTGTCATGCATTTAAAAGGCTATATACGCTAGATATAGTCCAAACTAAACTTTGTGAGTTCAACATTGGAGTTAGACTAACAATTGGTTATCAACCGCAAGTGATGGGCAAATGGGAAATGAGAAGAGTGTTGATCAGATCAAAAGGATATGAAAAATATTGAGGCAAACTTCTGTTAAAGGAAGGTGAAAAGTTTAGAAAAACCTATTCAAAAGGTAGAAGATAGAAGAATGAGTGTGAGGAATTGATCAAAGGAAGGATCCAGTGGAGAAATCTATTTTATAGGAAGAGGGGGCAGCTGTCAATGTTACTTAGCAGAAATAAAATAATTTGTTAGTAAAGCTGAAAAAGGTAGATGTGAACAAAACCTTGTAGAAAAAAGAGACCAAATAAGTATATCTATTGGCAGAATAGTAGACTCTGTGAATGAAGGGATCAAGGACATATGCAGTTGGATCAAGGAGCATTATCCCTCATTATATACACTTTTATATAAAGCCAAATAGGTACATGTGCCACTCTGACAGGTGGCAACCTTCTTAGACTTCCCTGTATGCCCCTTTCTTTTGGGCAATATGTTGAAGCAATTCATTATACTAAGTAGAGGAGAATCAGTAGTCAACAATGTATGCGTAATACGTAAGAACACAAAGGAGGGAGTATAGAACTCCAGTTCAGAGAAGCCTCATGGAATTGATGATACTTCACATTTGGGTGCTAAAGAATGAGTATGATTAGACATTTTTCTGGTCTACTGGTGGAGGGGTTTGATGGAGAGAAGAACGTACCTTTCAAGGAGTTGGCATTGTATTTGCAAAAACAAGGAAGCAAGAAATGCAGGGTGCATTTAAGAAACTGTAACTATTTGGACAGTCTACAGTATGGGTTGCCAGATAGACTGATATGAGATATGTTTCAAATCATGAAAGGCTTTGAATATTGACGCAAAGTAGCTAGAACTTAGAAGATAAGCAAGTCAGTTGAGAAAAATGTGAACAGATTTAACTGACTTTGAATATTTGTATATGCAAACAATATTTTAGCCTCAAGCTATAATATCCCAAATGTATTATTTGGACCTTACACTGCAAACAAATGAAAGAAAAATATTAATCTCAGGTTTGAAAAATCTGGAGGGTACAAAAGGAGATGCCTTTAAATTTTAAAGAAATCAATATGAGCTCTTCTACTGATATAGACAATTCATATTAAGTCCCAGCTAACACAAATGCAATCAATTATGTATCACAGACTTACTTTTCAGAGCATCCTCTCCTGTCTTTTGGTAATGAAGGACATACCAGGGCCTCTCATCTTAGTGCCTGATTGCCAGCTGGGCGCATTCCTCCTGTCCTGAGACATCTGCATGATCACCCCAGAATACCTGCTCTCTAAAGGCCCAAGTCATCATTGCTTTACTTTGCTTGTTGGACTTTATGTTTCATTGTGTTAGAACCACCTTGCAAAACGGGAAGCATATTAGTTTCCTGTTGCAACTGTAACAAATACTTAGCAACTTAAAACAACACAAATTTATTCTCTGGCAGTTCTGGAAGTCAGAAGTTTAAAATCAGTTTCACCTAAATGTCAGGTATAGGCAAGGATGGTTGCTTCTGGAGCTCTGAAGGGAGAATGTGTATCCTTGCCTTTTCATAACATCTTGGGGCTGCCTTTGTTCTTCGACTGGTGTCTCCTTCCTCCATGCTCAAGGCACAGCTCTTCCACACCTGCTTATGCCATCATATCACTCTCTCCTCTTTTGTAGTCAAATCCCCCTCTGCCTTTCTCTTATAAGGACGCCTATGATTACATTTAGGGCCCACCCAGTTAATCCAGGTTAATCTTTCCATCTCAAACTCCTTAGTGTAATTGCATGTACAAACTCCTTGTATATGACATAATGTTAACAGATTCCGGAGATTAGGAACCGGATATACTTGGCATGTATTATTCAGCCTTCCATAGGAGAAGACTCAGAATCACCAAGCTTTTGAATTAGAAATTTTCTCAAAGATAATTATTACCATTATGTTTGAAGACCATAGTGTAGGCCACTAACTGTTTGAGCATGTCTTTACCTAAACCCTGTTGTTCTGCGATTCTAATCTTGGGAACTTAAATTTTTTTCACAAACTGTCCTCTTAGCTACAATCTTGGTGATAATCATCATTCAACCCTTCCTTTATCATCTGTGTGAAAACGAAACAAACAAACAAAACCAGCCAAAGGAGGGGAAAAAACCCAAAAACCCAAATACCTGCAGGCCCTCTATTGTAATTGTATAGAAACAAATAATAAATATTGAATATAACTCAACCACTGTATTCCTTCTATACTGCTCATGGAAATTTAATAGAATAGCTATTAATTATTCTTACCATTTTGCAAATAAGGAAACCAAGGCTCATAGAAGTTACATACCGAAGGTCATACAGGAAGTGACAGGTCTGTCAAACGCAAAAGCACGTTATCTTTTTACTCCAGTACTGTTAAACATTGCAGGGAGACAGGCAGTTTAGAATGCCACATGTAGAGAAAGTTATGACAGTTCTGGAGAAATTGTAAAGCTCTTGGGGTTACCATGCCTGGCGGATAGTCTCTCAGTCTCTCTCAAGTCCCCATAGGCAGTTAGTGGCTTATTGCTTTCTTCTGTTTTTCCTGAGGGTAGTATCATGACCTCATTATAAAAGGGAGGAAACAAAGGTAAAGAGAGGTTTAATAACTTGCCCAGGGTCACGGAGAGACTGCTAGAAAATGCATCCAGTTTTTAAAATTAATGCCAACTAATAGTCAAAGCATTTTATTTTATTTTATTTTATTTTACTTTAAAATAACAGGTTTCTAAATCTCAGGCAGGGATTGCAGGCAAGAATAACTTCCACAGTTAGGTATCAAGCCATGAGCTTTTACCATCATTGTGATACATTAATAAAGAGGGAAATAAATTAATATTTTGTTTTGATGAGAGAATTTCCATAGGATGTGCCTTAGCTATGGGGAAATCTGGATCCTAGAGGATGTTTTCTCTCAAGGGGATTTGACGTTATCTATACAATATAAATCAAGGAGAACGGAGAGGTATATACAGATCAGTTTAATACAGAATACCTTACATGCCCACATTTAGTGGGCAGCTATGATGTGTCAGCTACTCTCTGCACCCCGTACTTGCTATATGTTAGTTCTAATTCTCACAGCCACATAAAGAGTAAGTACTATTAGCTTCATTTTAAAAATAAACTTTATTTTTTATATCAGTTTTAGGTTCACAGCAGAATTGAGCAGAAGGTGGAGATTCCTATACACCTTCTGCCCCCTACACATGCACAGGCTTTCCAACTATGGACATCCTGCACCACAATGGAATAATACTGATATATTATTATCACCAAAGTAAATGTTTATGTTAGGATTCACTTGTGGTGCTGTACATTCTATAGGTTTTAACAAATATATAATGACATGTATCTATCATCTTAGTATTATACAGAGTAGATTCACTGCCCTAAAAATCCTCTGTGCTCAGCCTATTTATCTATTAGTCCCTCTCAGTTCTGATCATTTTACTGTCTCCATCATTTCACCTTTTCCAGAGTGTCATAGAGTTGGAATTATACGGTATATAGTGTTTTTAGATAGGTATGTTTCACTTAGTAATATGTATTTAAGGTTCCTCCTGTGTTTTCATTTCTTTTTAATACCACATAATAGCTCATTGTCTGGATATACCACAGTTTATTCATTAACCTACTGAAAGACATCTTGGTTGCTTCTACATTTTGGTAATTATGAATAAAGCTGCTTTGAACATTCGTGTGGAAGTTTTTGTGTGGATGTAATTTTCATCTCATATGGGTAAATACCAAGAAGCACAATTACTGGATTATATTGTAAGAGTATGTTTAGTTTTGTAAGAAATTGCCAACTGTCTTCTAAAGTGGTTGTACAATTTTGCACATCCATCAGCAATGAATGAGAGTTCCTTTTGCTCTATATTCTTGCAAACATTTAGTGTTATCAATGTTTTGGATTTGGGACCTTCTAATAGATATGTAGTGATAGCTTATCATTTTTTTAATTTGCAACTCCCTAGTGACATATGATGTTGAGCAAATTTTCATAAATTTATTTGACTCTGTATGTCTTCTAGGATGAGGTATCTGTTCAGATCTTTTGACCTATTTTATTTGGGTTGTTCATTTCCCTATTGTTTAGGTTTGTTGCTGTTGTTGTTGTTAAGGAATAAAGGAATGGCTATTCCATAGGCAGCACAGCCCCTATTGTTGAGTTTTAAGAGTTCTTTGTATATTTTGAATATCATTCCTTTATCAGAGGTAATTTTTTGCAAATTTTTTTCCCTAATCTATGGCTTATTTTCTTATTTCCTGACACTGTTATTTATAGAACATAAGATTTTAATTTTAATGAAGTCCAGCTTATCAATTATTTCCTTTATAGATTATGGCACTGTATTTATAAATAATCACCATATCCAAGATCATCTAGATATTCTGCTGTGTTACCTTCTAGAAGATGTAAAGTTTTGTGTTTTAGATTTAGGTTTGTGATCCATTTTGTATTAATTTTTGTTCAGGGTGTAAAATCTGTCTAGATTCCTTTTTTTTTTTTGCGTGTGGATATCATTGTACCAACATCATTTGTTGAAAAGATTATCTGTACTCCACTGTATTGCCTTTGCTCCTTTGCCAAAGATTGTTAGCTATATTTATGTGAGTCATTTTCTGGTTCCACTATTCTGTTTCATTGATTTATTTGTCTATTATTTCACAAATATTACACGTATTGATCACTCTAGCTTTATAGTAAGACTTTTAAGTCATGTAGAATTAGTTCTATGACTTTGTTCTTCTCTTCCAATATTGCATTGGCTATTATGGGTCTTGTGTCCTTTCACAATAATCTTTAGTTTTGATATTAACAGAATAATTTGTTGAGATTTTGACTGGGGTTACATTGAATTTATAGATAAAGTTGGGAAGAACTGACTTGACAATAGCCAGTCACCCTACCGGTGAATATGGAATTAATTCTTCTTTAATTTATTTCATCAGAGTTTTGTAGTTTTCTTCATGTAGATTACAAATATATGTATTCAGTTAGAGTTATACCTATTTCTTTTGTGTGTGTGGTAATTTAAATGGTATTGTATTTTTAATTTTAAATTCCTCTTGTCCATTGTTGGCATATTTGAAAGCAATTGATTTTTGAATATTAACTTTATATCTTGCAACCTTGCTATGATTGCTTATTAGTTCCAGGATATTAATTGTCTCAGATTTTTTTTACATAGACAGTCGCATCATCTGTGAACATATAAATTTTTAATTCTTCCTTCCAAATCAATATATATTTTCTTGTCTAATTGCATTAGCTAAGGCTTCCAGTGTAATACTGAAGAAAAATGGTGAGAGGGACATCCTTACCTTGTTCCTGATCTTAGTGGGAAATCTTTGAGTCTAAGTATGATGTTAGCTATAGGTTTCTAATAGATGTTCATCATCAAATTTGGAAATTTGGCTCTATTCCTGGTTTGCTAAGAGATTTTTATCATGAATATGTAATGAATTTAATCAAATGCTTTTTTATTTTATTATTATTATTATTTTTTTGAGACGAAGTCTTGCTCTGTCACCCAGGTTGGAGTGCTGTGGCATGATCTCGGTTCACTATAAGCTCTGCCTCCTGGGTTCAGCCATTCTCCTGCCTCAGCCTCCTGACTAGCTGGGACTACAGGCGCATGCCACCACGCCTGGCTAATTTTTTTTTTTTTTATTTTTAGTAGAGACAGGGTTTCACCATCTGAGACAGGATGGTCTGGATCTCCTGACCTCATGATCTGCCCACCTTGGCTTCCCAAAGTGCTGGGATTACAGGTGTGAGCCACTGTACCCGGCCAATCAAATGCTTTCTTTTAACCTATTGATATTGAGAGGTGAAGCCTGCTGGGCTTCTGGATTGGGTGGGGACTTGGAGAACTTTTCTATCTAGTTAAAGGATTGTAAACACACCAATCAATGCTCTGTGTCTAGCTAAAGTTTGTAAATGCACCACTCAGCACTCTGTAAAAAACACACCAATCAGCACTCTGTGTCTAGCTAAAGGTTTGTAAACACACCAATCAGCACTCTGTAAAATGGACCAATAAGCACTCTGTAAAATGCACCAATCAGCAGGATATGGGTAGGGCCAAATAAGGGAATAAAAGCTGGCCACCTGCTCCAGCAGGGGCAACCCGGTTGGTCCCCTTGCATTGTTCGTTTGCTCTTCACAAGAAAACTTGCTACTGCTCACTCTTTGGGTCTGCACTACCTTTATGAGCTATGACACTCACGGGGAAGGTCTTTCCCTTCACTCCTGAAGTCAGTGAGACCATGAACCCACCAGGAGGAACAAACAACAATGGACGCAGGCCACCTTTAAGAGCTGTAACACTCACTGCGAAGGTCTGCCGCTTCACTCCTGAAGTCAGCAAGACCATAAACCCATGGGAAGGAAGAAACTCCGGTCACATCTGAAGGAACAAACCCCGACCACACCATCTTTAAGAACTGTAACACTCACCGCGAGGGCACACGGCTTCATTCTTAAGTCAGCAAGATCAAGAACCCACTGGAAGGAACCAATTCCGGATACAATATAATCATTTTTAGCCTGTTGATGTGATTGATTACATTAAATTGGTTTTTGATGTTGAACCAACCTTGCATACTTGAGTTAAATCCCACTTGCTCACAGTATATAATTATTTTTACTCATTCTTGGGTTTGATTTGCTAAAATTTTGTTAAGGATTTTTGCAACTGTATTCATGAGAGATATTGGTCTGTAGTTTTCTTATAATGTCTTTGGTTTTTATATTAGTGTAATAATGGCCACATGAAATGAGCTAGAAAGTATTCTGTCTGCTTCTATCTTTTTGACAAAATTGTAGTGAGCTGGTATAATTTCAACCTTAAGTGTTCACCAGTGAATTGGTTTTCCTCTTTTGGAAGGTTATTAATTATTATTTTAATTTATTTAATAGGCAGAAGCCTATTCATGTTGTCTCTTTCTTTTCCATGAGCCTTGGTAGATTGTATCTTTCGAGGAATAGGTCTTTTTTGTTTAGGTTATAAAATTTGTAGGCAATTCATATTGTTCATCATATTATATTTTTTGATGTGCACAATATCTGTATTAATGCTCTCTCTTTAATTTATAATCTTAGTGCTTTATGTTCTCTCTTTTTTCCTGGTTAGCCTGGCTAGAGGCTTACAATGTTATTTATATTTTTAAAGAATCAATTTTTGGTTTTGTTGATTTTCTCTAGTAGTTTCCTTATTTCAAATTCACTGATTTCTGCATTAATATTTATTCGAGGTGGGCAGATCACGAGGTCAGGCCAGCCTGGCCAACATAGTGAAACCCCGTCTCTACTAAAAATACAAAATTAGCCAGGCATGGTGGCGCATGCTTGTATTCCCAGCTACTCGGGAGGCTGAGGCAGGAGAATCGCGTGAACTGGGAGTTGGAGGTTTCAGTGAGATGAGATTGCGCCACTGCCCTTCAGCTTGGGCAACAGAGCAACAGAGTGACACTGTCAAAAATGGATTTAATTTTCTCTCTTTTTTTTTCTGTTTTTCTAAGGTAAAAGCTTGGATTATTGATTTTAGATTTTTATTCTTTTCTTGTATATAAATTCAATGCTGCAAATATCCCTCTAAGCACTGCTTTAGCTATAGTCCCACAAATTTTGATATGTTTTGCTTTCATTTTTATTTAGTTCAAAGTATTTTCAAATTTCTTTTGTGATTTCTTGTTTGACCCTTTAGAATTGTGTTGTTTAATGTTCAAGAATTTTGAGATTTTTCAGCTATATTTCTGTTATTAATTTCTAGTTTAATTTCATTGTAGTCTGAGAGCAGATATTGAGTGTTTATATTCTTTAAAATCTGTTAAAATGTGTTTAATGGCTGAGAATGTGGTCTATCTTGGTTCATGTTCTATGTGAAAGTAAGGAGAACATATAATTTGCTGTTCGTTAATATAGCAGTCTATAGATGAAATTGTATCTAGTTGTTTGATTGTGCTGCTTAAACTATGTTCTTAATGATTTCCTGCTTGTTGGAGCTGTGCATTTTTATTTTTTATGGAGGGGTGATGACACCTCAAACTGTAACTGCGAATTTATCTCTGTCTCCTTACAGTTTTAGTCATTTTTGCCTCACATATTTTGACGCGCTCTTGTTAGGCACATATAATTAAGTCTTCTGGAGAACTGACTTCTTTATCATTACATAATGATCCTCCTTATCTATGATAACTTTCCTTATTCCAAAGTCTGTTCTGTCTGAAATTAATATAGCCACTCCAGCTTTCTTTTGTTTAGTGTTAGCATGGTATATTGTTCTCCGTCTTTTACTTTTAAACTATAATGTGTCTTTCTATTTAAAGCAGGTTCCTTTTAGGCAATATATAACTGGCTCTTGTTTTTGGATCCACTCTATTTTAATCTGTTCGTTTAGATAATTGATGTTTAATGTAATTATTTATATAGTTGGATTAATATACATAATTTTGTTACTTTTTTTTTGGTTTTCTGCCCTTTACCTTTGTTCCTATTTTTGTTCTCTGCCCCTTGTCCAGGCTGGAGTGCAGTGGCGCAATCTCAGCTCACTGCAACCTCTGCCTCCAGGGTTCAAGCTATTCTCCTGCCTCAGCCTCCTGAGTAGCTGAGACTACAGGCACCCGCCACCACGCCCGGCTAATTTTTGTATTTTTAGTAGAGATGGGGTTTCAGCATATTGGCCAGGCTGATCTCAAACTCCTGAGCTTGTGATCCGCCTGCCTCAGCCTCCCAAAGTGCTGGAATTACAGGTGGGAGCCATTGCACCCAGCTTCTTTTTGTGGTTTTAACTGAGCATTTTTACATAATTAAATTTTATCTCCTTTATTAGCATATTAATTATACTTTTTAAAAACATCTTTGTGGTTGCCTTAAAGTTTGTGATACACATTTGTAATGAATGCATGTCCACTTTGAAATAACTCTATACCGCTTCATGCATAGTGTACATACCTTATAATAGTGAAATAACACCAATTCCTTTTTTTTTTTTTCTCATGGATGTCATTTATTTTACTCACACCTGAGCATGCATACACACACACACACACACACACACACACACACACACACACATATATGCATAGTCAGTTATATCATTGCTATTATTTTGAATAAACTGTTATCTGTCAAATCAATTAAAAAAAAGTTCTGATTTCACCTTCATCTATTTCTTCTGTAGTCCTCTTCATTTATATACACCCAAGTTTCTGAGCAAATTATTTTTCTTTTCTTTGTCAACTTTTTATTTATTTATTTATTTTTTATTATGATTATACTTTAAGTTCTAGGGTACATGTGCACAACGTGCAAGTTTGTTACATATGTATACATGTGCCATGTTGGTGTGCTGCACCCATTAACTCGTCATTTACATTAGGTATATCACCTAATGCTATCCCGCCCCTCTCCCCCCTCCCCACAATAGGCCCTGATGTGTGATGTTCCATTTCCTGTGTCCAAGTGATCTTATTGTTCAGTTCCCACCTATGAGTGAGAACATGCGGTGCTTGGTTTTCTGTTCTTGTGATAGTTGGCTGAGAATGATGGTTTCCAGCTGCATCCATGTCCCTACAAAGGACACAAACTCATCCTTTTTTATGGCTGCATAGTATTCCATGGTGTATATGTACCACATTTTCTTAATCCAGTCTGTCACTGATGGACATTTGGGTTGATTCCAAGTCTTTGCTACTGTGAATAGTGCTGCAATAAACATATGTGTGCATGTGTCTTTATAGCAGCATGATTTATAATCCTTTGGGTATATTCCCAGTAATGGGATGGCTGGGTCAAATGGTATTTCTAGTTCTAGATCCTTGAGGAATCACCACACTGTTTTCCACAATGGTTGAACTAGTTTACAGTCCCACCAACAGTGTAAAAGTGTTCCTATTTCTTCACATCCTCTCCAGCACCTGTTGTTTCCTGATTTTTTAATGATGGCCATTCTAACTGGTGTGAGATGGTATCTCATTGTGGTTTTGATTTGCATTTCTCTGATGGCGAGTGATGATGAGCATTTTTTCATGTGTCTGTTTCTCTGACAACTTCTTTAACATTTCTTGTAATAATGGTCTACTGTCAACAAATTCTCTCATTCTTGTCTGAGAAAGACTTACTTGTACTTCTTCTTTTTTTTTGAAACAGAGTCTCTCTGTGTCACTCAGACTGGAGTGCAGGGTCACGATCTGGGCTCACTGCAAGCTCTGCCTCCTGGGTTCATGCCATTCTCCTACCTCAGTCTCCTGAGTAGCTGGGGCTACAGGCACCTGCCACCACGCCCGGATAATTTTTTTGTATTTTTAGTAGAGATGGGGTTTCACTGTATCAGCCAGGATGGTCTCCATACCCTGACCTCGTGATCCGCCTGCCTCGACCTTCCAAAGTGCTGGGATTACAGGCATGAGTCACCGTGCCCGGCCTGTACTTCATTTTTAAAGGATAATTTTCCAGACAGGATTCTAGATTGGTGATTTTTACTCTAAACAATTTAAACATTACACTCCACTTGCCTTGTTTGCATGGTTTCTGAGGAGAAGGTAGATGTAATTCCTATCTTTGCTTTTCAAAAAATAAGATCTTTTTCCTTTGGTTTCTTTTAAGATTTTATCTTTATTTCTAATTTAAGTAGAATATTTCTTAATATCTTTTTTCAGCACTTACCCTGATTGTCATTTTCTGAGCTTCCTAAATTAAAGCTTTGAGAAATTCTTAGTCATTATTGCTTCAAATATTTCCTTCCTTCCTTCATTCCTCCCTTCCCCCTCTATCTTCCTCCCTCCTT
>NW_012114921.1:893201-945376 GCF_000951035.1 Colobus angolensis palliatus
CCTTCCTTCTCCTCTTCTCTTCTCTTCTCTTCTCTTCTCTTCTCTTCTCTTCTCTTCTCTTCTCTTCTCTTCTCTTCTCTCTCTTCTCTCTTCTCTGGTATTCCCCTTATGGATATATTACATTGTTTTTAGTCCTATGGTTCTTGGATATTCTGGGATTTTTTTCAGTTCTTTTTCTCTTTTCTTTTGAGTTTCTATTGATGTGTGTTCAAGATGATGAGGTTCTTTCTTCAGCTATGTACAGTCTACTAATGAGCCCATCAGATACATTCTTTATTTCTGCTGTAGTATTTTAAATCCCCAGCATTTCGTTTTGATTTGTTTAGAATTTTCATCTCTGTGCTTACATTGCCCATCTATTCTAACAGGTCACCTCGTTTGTCCATTAGAGCCCTTAGCATATTAATGGGCTTGTTTTAAATTTCCAGTCTGATAATTTCAACATCCCTGTCATATCTGATTTGGAGTCTGTTGCTTGCTCTTTCTTCAAAATGTGGTTTTGTCTTTGAGTTGCCTTATAATTATTTGTTGAAAGCTAGACATGATGTACTGGATGAAAAAAACTGTAACACATCAGCCTTTAGTTATGTGGTAAGGCGTAGGGCAAAGGAAACCATTCTATAGTCCTATGATTAGGTCGTAGTCTTTGAATGAGCCTCTGCCCTGGACTGTGAACTTCACAAGTGCTCCTCAATTATTTTTCACTTGCCTAGGTGAAACATAATGGCTAGAGTTGGCTGCTGTATAATGTATCCCTTCCTCTACATAAAAGTCTAGAGAGGACTGGGGTTGAGTTTTTCAGTTCTCTCACATGGGAGGCTAGAGCAGGCTGGAGTTGGATATTTCTCTTCCTGTAATTTAGTTAGGCTCTCATAAAGCTCCCAATACTTTAGTACTTTAGACTCTAGTATAGGAATAGTTTTTTGTGTGTGTGTGTTTGTGTGTGTTAAGAAGAGATGGTCTGGCATATTTCAAAAGATTACTTTTACCTACCCTATGCAGGAAGCATGAGGAAAATTTTCTACAATATTTCTTGTGAGAGCCTGGTAGATATTCTGGAGGTAAAACTCTCAAAATGTAGGTTTCCCATGTGACTTGGTCCTCCTCTATATATTTTTAATCTCGCTGGCTTGTCCACACTAAGACTTCAATAATTTATCAATTATAGCTCAGGTTTTTCTACCTGATAGTGGTTCCCATGGAGGTTTCTGCTTATGGGTTTCTACTCTGTCAAGTTGTGTTACCCTGTATGGGCCTATTTGTCTCTCCAATTTTGGGGGCAGCAGTTTGTTCTGTGATCTAATTTTTCTTTTCTTTTTCTTTCTTTCTTTTTTAAAATTTTTTTTTTGAATACTGGGTCTCGTTCTCTTGCCCAGGATGGAGTGCGGTGGCATGATCTCAGCTCACTGCAACCTCTGCCTGCAGGGTTCAAGCAATTCTCCTACCTCAGCCTCCAGAGTAGCCGGGACTACGGGCACAGGCTGCCACACCTGGCTAATTTTTTGTATGTTAGTAGGGTTTGTATTTTAGAGTAGGGTTTCATTCACCATGTTGACCAGGCTGGTCTCGAACTCTTGAGCTCAGGCAATCTGCCCTCCTTAGCCTCCCATAGTGCTAGGATTCCAGACGTGAGCCACTGCGCCCGGCCTCTGTGACCTAATTTTTCTAATCTAAGAAGAGTTGTATTTTTAGTTTGTTCAGCTTTTTATTTGGTAGGATAGGGTGATGATTTCCAAGATTTTAACATGTCAAACCAGAAACTGGAAGTCTTAGCTTCATTTCTTAGATTAAAAAATTGAAGACCCAGGGAAGCTAAGATTGTGTGGCTCACTAGTGAGAGAGCCAGAATTTAAAAGTCTAGTGTCTTTGCCCTTTGCATTAACCATTTTGCCTTCCTGTTAATTTGACATATACTGTCATATTGTGAGAATACACAAGGAAAATAGGATTGGGACATGCTGTGTGTGTCTTCTGTGAATAATTTGCACTTGATTTATTCTTGACATTTCTAGAACCAGAAAGATGCTGGTTTATGTGTAATATAATGGGAAGAATCCAAGTCTTGGAACAAGACAAATCTGGGTTAAAGTCCAACTACTGTATTTGCTCACTATGTGACCTTGACTAAATGCCTAATAAGTTTTGTGAGACTCAGATTCCTCATCTATGAACAAAACCAGACTGAGGTTGTTATTGTGAGAATTAAGAAAAAAATAAATATGGAGGCAAAAATCCTAAACTAAATAAAAAATTAAGATTAGTAATACATAAAAAAGATGATATAGCATGACCAACCAGATTTATTTCAAGAGTATATCACTTGCTTAACATTTTAAAAATCAATTAATGTAATATAACATGTTTCTATTCAGGTGAAAAAGCTTTATAATCACCTCTATAGATGTAGTGCAAACCATTTGATAGAAACCTGATTTTTTCAGCTATGTGAATGTCTAAGAATTCACTGCCTCTCCAAAAAGGTCACTGAAATGTATTCCCTTCACCTGCGATTGTCCTAGGTCTGCTGTCTGCCTCTGGGTAGCTCAGCTTTTATGTTGCCGTCTTTCTAATATGTGAGCACAGCATTAGTTTTTTTTTTTTTTTTTAAGGTCGTCTTAATTATTTGTCTTTTGACTTTGTTTCTACATGTTGTTTTTAATGTACCTCACTAAATATTTTGCCCATACATGAAAGTAATACTTTATGTATGTAGTCAGCACAAAATACAGTGGGAATGTAGTTCTATTTGTGTATTGCTTTTCTAATACTGTAGTCTAAGATTAAACGAGCTGTTTTGATATCATAATATTTATTGAGCTTACATGCTCTTATTGAGCTTACTGTCAACTTTTGTCTAGGCCTTTCATATATAACTGGCAATTACTTAATGTCTTAATCATAATGTACATGTGTATTTGATTTTTAGAGGCTTAGTGGATTGTTTACATTTATCTTCATTAAATTTCATCATGGTAATTTGACTTGCTTTACAAGAATGTTGAGGTGTTTCAGTCTATTGTCTTCAGTAACATCTCCCTAATTTGAGTTGATAATTTTGTCTTCTGAATTTTTTCCAGTGATTGATTTAAAAAAATTTGAAAACTGACCAGCAAAAATTGAACAGACATATTTTGTAACTCACCTGACTATAAATACATTAATTAGAGCTCTAAACGTGGTTATTTATTTACTCATCCTCCAACATTATCATATTATGTTAACAACATAGCATGAGAGACATAATTGACATCTTAGTGGAATACTAAGTACCAAGGGTATTAATAAGGTATTCCCTGTTTTCCAAGCTCATGGGTCTTTGAAATTAATGATTTTTTTAAAGTAGAGTTTATTTTTCTATGAAGGAAAGAACTTGTTTTTTTGTTTCTTTTTTGAGACAGAATCTCACTCTGTCACCCAGGCTGGAGTACAGTGCTGCGATCTTAGCTCACTGTAGCCTCTGTGTTCCGGGTTCAAGCAATTCTCCTGCCTTTGCCTCCTGAGTAGCTGTGATTACAGGCATGTGCCACATCATCCAGCTATTTTTTTTTTTTTTTGTATTTTTAGTAGAGATGGGGTTTTGCCATGTCAGCTAGCCTGGTCTCAAACTTCCGGCCTCAAGTGATCCGCCCACCTCAGCCTTCCAAAGTGCTGGGATTGCAGATGTGAGCCATTGTGCCCAGATGGAACTACTAGTTTTAAATACTTAAAAAAACACACACACACACACACACACACAGGTAATTACTAATTCCTTTTTTTCCCCCTGTTGTACACAGTCTATTTTTGTGCTCCAAGATGATCTATACTATATTAGTTTATTTCCTCCTTGGAAAATTAGAAAATATGGTGAACACATGTAAAGTAAAAATGTAATATACATATATTTTAGTAATGCAATAAAGAAGACGACTTACAGTAAAAGGAAAAAGTATTTAGAATTCTGATGTTCAGCAGTTGTTTTCTTATTTGTTTTTATCCATAGGCATACTCACAGCCACATTCATGTCCAATAACAAAGTTGCCCCTTCTGTTCTGATAATTAATCTTTACCAAAATGTATCCAGAGTGTCTGGTTAGTGTCACAGTGGAATGGTTAGAAGCTTCAGTGGTAGTGTCAGTGGATGAATGGATACATAGATCAATGGATGAATGGTTGCTTGGTCCACAAGAAAGGAGCCACCACTCTTTTCAAAGTTCCTCTCTGTAAAATACTTTCTCCTCAGCTTACTTATTCAAGCAATTCTTATTGCTTGAGAATATGAAATGTCCAAATTTCAGTTTCTATCTTCTTTAGTCAGTTGTTTATCATTTTCTTTCAAAGTTTAGTGAAACGAAAGACAGAACTTTTGAGTCTGGAAGACCTGCGTTCAAATGACAGATCTGAATCTACTAGCTGATCGACCTTTAACAAATTGTTTATTTTTGATGAGCTTTTTCACTCACCTCCGATAATTTAAGGCTTTTGTGAGGTTAAAGTGAAATACTGAATGTGAAGAGCTGGCAGCGTTGGGAGCGCATACAAGGACTAAATAGTTTTAGTTCCCTCTGTCTTTCCTTTTCACCGCAAATTTATGGTTTTAGATTATCTTTCTAATTAGACCATCCGTATAAATTCAATTATAGATTTACTTGTATTAATCACTATTCATGATTTCCATTGTGCTTTACTGCTAATAACAAGATTCCTCATATAAATTGATATCAGCAATCACTATTCTAATTATCCATATAAATTTACCCCCACTTAGTCACTGTTACGACCCAGCTTTGTATAGTTCACATGGATTGCTGTTTACCAGCCAAGATCAAAACAAAGATTGTATTACTGTCTTCTCAGTTGCTATAATTGGGACCAGAGTGCTTAGTCGATTTTGCTGTTCCTAGGGAGGAATGTGAGCTTTGAATATGCATTTTGTTTAAAACTCTCCCCCTCCCCTCTGCCTATCCTACAGAACCTTTTCTATTTCATACCCTCTCTTATAAGCTTTCAATTTTCTTATTGATTTAATGATACATAATTATTTCCTAACTCACTGTTAGTTGCCATTATTACAATTTTATGTACCCATAAAACTCCCATTATTATCATTTTAATAATGAGTATGAAAATATGGCACTTAAATTAGTACTAAATATTTGATGAACTGAAATTCAAAGTTTGCAAATATTACAACTCAAAAATCACACTAATTATTAATTGCTTTTTACAGAACAGTATTTATTTCACAATAGTAGAAAGAAGTTCACAAAGGTATATTATAAATGAATTGTGTAGGTTTCTAAATACCAGGTAAAGGAGGGGTATATTATATTTCACACAATGAAGAATAATTGAAAGCTTTGGAGAAGGTTTTGTGGCATACTTAAAGGTGTTTTGGGAACTTTTAATTCTTCATTAGAGTGTAGGTAGAGAACAGAGGGAAGTTAGGCTGAAGATGTTGTCTACCTGGTAGAAGTGGGAAGGGAAGAAACTGATGAATGTGAACGGTGTTATAAAAGAGAATTTCAGGCCGGGCGCAGTGGCTCACGCCTGTAATCCCAACACTTTGGGAGGCCGAGGCGGGCGGATCACGAGGTCAGGAGATTGAGACCATCCTGGCTAACACGGTGAAACCCCGTCTCTATTAAAAATAGAAACAATTGGCCTGGCATGGTGGCGGGCGCCTGTAGTCCCAGCTACTTGGGAGGCTGAGGCAGGAGAATGGCGTGAACCCGGGAGGCGGAGCTTGCAGTGCGCCAAGATCACACCACTGCACTCCAGCCTGGGCGACAGAGCGAGACTCCGTCTCAAAAATAAAAAAAAAAACAAAAAACAAACAAACAAACAAAAACAGCTCTACTGCCTCCTTGAATGCTGCCCACCTTGACTAAGGTTCATGCTTTGAAAAACAGAATAGGCCTTATATTTTCTCATATTTTGTTCATGTATCTCAGTTGCAAAATATTGGTCCCTGGCTAGCATTCATGTGGCAGCTTCCCATCTGAGTGTTAAACAGGCAACGATGATGTTTTATAATTACAGTGCTTGAAGTGATTGGAAATAAATTGGCACTCCAATTATAGATGCATGAAAGAGGCACCAGTATATCACAGTCAGTCCATTAATTTCTAAAGTGTTTCAGGCCATCTCAGTATTTCAGTGACATTCTTTATTCACGGCTTCAATGAATCACTCTGAATTGTGGTGGCTCAAAATTAACAGGCTGAAGGATATATATTTTTTTAACCTAAAATATCTCAGATTATTTTCATCTAAGCGGGAAAAAAAAGTAGACAGGGAGCAAGACAGATACTCTTAAATTCTGTTAATTCTGAATTCTGTGTATACAGTCTGGATCAAATGGAACAATTGGGGTTTGATACACTTTTTAAAATTCTTTTAAAAAATTTTTGCAAAAACTTCCTCAATATAATTGAATAAAAAGCATGAACTTTTCCAAATCTCTCAAAATTAAATTAGGAAGGTAGCATTCTTCAGTGTTTAATTTTTGGTGTTTGCATGGATGTCTATTTGAGTTAGTCAGACCTAAAGCATCAACTTTTGTATAAAGGTAAACTAAGAAATATTCTAAATGTTTGCAAAAGTGTATCTGTAATGGTCATAGTTTGAAATTACCATACATATGCTTTCAGAAGTTTCTCTAGACATATAATTAATGTTGCTCTCCATGAGTTTCACTAAAAAATGACATTCATTTGATTCTGATAACTAAACCCTTTTAATATTATATTTTCAGGTCAAAGTTGTAAGAACCTAGGGGCATGCTCAACCCAGCCATGAAAATGAATAAATCTTTAACTGACCGATTACACTAAACTCTTTCACTGACTAATGCATTCCTTAAGAGTAGGCACTATGCCTTATTCATATATTGTGCACATTGTTGCCATGTAGGGGGCATTGAACACATACATATTGAGTGAATATTCTTGCTTATAGCCAAAATATAATTTAATTACTCAAAAATTTAATAGACATGTAAAGAAGGTAGAGGAATATTTTGGAGTAAAAAGTGACATAACAATTTCAAATTGAATATTTTACTTTCTAAATTTTATTTTTTATTATAGAAAAATACATGAAAGTATTCTTATAAAAATTAAATACTACTTGTAGGGGTAAAATCTGCTGGCATAATTTACATGAAACAGTTTTTCATGGTAAAAATTATTGTAGAACATTTATTTTACTGTAGAACTCTGCAGAATATTTTATCAAAAGTTTTCTAAAGGCATTTATTCTTTCTTGCTAACATTTATCATACAGCATTTCAAGCTTATTCATAAGTAAAGAAAATAAATTGTGAACCTCCATGTATCCATCAATTGTTTGTAACAGCTATCTATACCTGGATAATACAGTTTTATTTGTATTCTAACCCACTATTTGCCCTATGCCATGAAATTATTTTGAAGTACTACCAACATTATATCATTTTATTTATAGATATCTTTAGCATCAATCTATATAAGGTAAGGAGTTTAAAAATACAACCACAGTGCCACTACCATGAATGAAAATGAACAATTCCTTAAAATCATTATACATAGTCAGTGTTCTTATTTCTTCAGTATGTATATATGTATATATAATTTTCTTCTTCATTTTAAAGTTGACTTATTTGAACCTGGATTCAAAGTTGACACTTCTGAGACGTCTGTTCAGATTGGTGCTTATGCCTGATATCTTCCTTCTTTCCCTTCTTCCATCCCTCCTTTCCTCCTTTCTTTCTCCCCTCAATTATTTTACTGTGGGGCAGGTGCCAGTATATGAGAGAATCTAGGCGTTCAAAGATCAATATAACATAGGTGCAACCCAGAGTTCAGAGCGTTGCATTAAGGTCTGAACTCTGGGTTACTGTAAGAGTATCTTCACCCACTAGTCCATTCACTAGTCACAAACATAGTACTTTCAAGATTATAGGCTTATATTTATTCTATTGTTTTTGTCTAGAAACTTTTACCTACCTTGGCTTATCTATTCTTTGCAATCTTTGAGACCCATTCCAAATATAAGTGTTTTAGGGAGACTTACTTGATTATCCAAACAAAATTTATCTGTTTTCTTTCTCAAAGCCACTTATATATGCCATAATTTAGCATTTGTATACGTTTGTTTCATTTTACTATTTTTGTATCCTCATCTGTCTCATATCTAGTGAGTATTTTTTCATTATTTATTTTTTATTTTTATTTATAGCTGATGCATAATAATTATATATTTATGGGTTGCAGTGTGATTTTGTTTAGTTTTTATATTTTAATTTTTTTATTTATCTGTTTCACTGTGTTGCCCAGGCTGGGGTGCAGTGGCACAAGCATGACTCATTGCACCCTTAAACTCCCAGCTCAAGTGACCCTCCTACCTCAGCCTCCTGAGTAGCTGGAACCAGAGATGCCGGCCACCATGCCTGGCTCATTTTTTGATATTTTGAAGAGACAGGGTCTTGCTATGTTGTGCAGTCTAGGCTAAATCGAACCTCCTGCCTCAGCCTCTCAAAGTGCTGGGGTTACAGGCATGAGCCACCCTGCCTGGCCCACTGTGATATTTCAATATATGTATACATTGTATAATGATCAAATCAGAGTAATTACCATATACCTCACTTTAAACATTTATCATTTCTTTGTGGTGATAGCATTCAAAAATCCTTTCTTCTAACTAGCTTGAAATATTCACTGCGTTGTTATTTTCTACAGTCACCCTACTGTATAAAGAACACCAGAACTTATTTTTACTGTCTAACTGTGACTTTGTATCATTGACCAACCTCTTCCAGTGCCTCCTTTTGTCCGACTCTCCGCAGCCTCTGATAACCACTATTATACCCTGTATTTCTATGAAATCAATTTTGTTTTTTTAGATTCCAAATATGAGTGATATAATGCAGTGTTCATCTTTCTACATCTGGCTTACTTTACTTAAGAATAATGTCTTCCAGGGCCAGGCACGGTGGCTCATGCCTGTAATCCCAGCACTTTGGGAGGCCAAGGCAGGTAGATCATGAGGTCAGGAGATTGAGACCATCCTGGCTAACACGGTGAAACCCCATCTCTACTCAAAATACAAAAAATTAGCTGGGCGTGGCGGTGGGCACCTGTAGTCCTAGATACTCCAGAGGCTGAGGCAGGAGAATGGGGTGAATCCAGGAGGCGGGGCTTGCAGTGAACCGAGAAGATCAGGCCACTGCACTCCAGCCTGGGCGACAGAGTGAGACTCCATCTCAAAAAAAAAAAAAAAAAAGAATAATGTCTTCCAGGTTCATCCATGTTGTTAAAAATGACAGGATTTTATTCTGTTTTGTGGCTAAATAGTATTCCATTGTGTGTGTATATAAATATGGAATGGAATACTATACATTGTGTGTACATATATGCATGCGCACAAGCTGCATATATATGTGTGTATACCATATGTGATGTGTATATATGTGTACGTATATATAAATATAGTATGCATGTATGTATATGTATATATACACATATATGGATATGTATATATACACACATGCATATATACCATAAGTGGTATATACACACACCCCTATATATGCATATTGCCTGTGTGTATATATACACGCATATTATGAATATGAGAGGTGAGGCCGGCTGGGCTTCTGGGTCGGGTGGGGACTTGGAGAACTTTTCTGTCTAAAGGATTGTAAACACACCAATCAGCGCTCTGTGTCTAGCTAAGCGGGTGCGGACTTGGGGAACTTTTGTGTCTAGCTAAAGGATTATAAATGCACCAATCAGTGCTCTGTGTCTAGATAAAGGTTTGTAAACCCACCATTCAGCACTCTGTGGCTAACTGATCGGGTAGGGGACTTGGAGAACTTTTCTGTCTAGCTAAAGGATTGTAAATGCACCAGTGCTCTGTGTCTAGCTAAAGGTTTGTAAACACACCAATCAGCACTCTGTAAAATGGACCAATCAGCAGGATGTGGGTGGGGCCAAATAAGGCAATAAAAGCAGGCCACCAGAGCCAGCAGTGGCAACGGGCTTGGGTCCCCTTCCAGGCTTTGGGAGATGTGTTCTTTTGCTCTTCACAATAAATCTTGCTGGTGCACACTCTGAATCCACACTGCCTTTATGAGCTGTAACACTCACCGGGAAAGTCTGCAGCTTCACTTCTGAAACCAGTGAGACCACAGACCCACCAGGAGAAGCGAACAACTCCAGATGCGCCACCTTTATGAGCTGTAACAATGAGCTGTAACACTCACTGCGAAGGTTTGCAGCTTCACTCCTGGAGCCAGCAAGACCACGAACCCACCAGGATGAAGAAACTCGGGACACATCTGAACATCTGAAGGAACAAACTCCGGACACACCATCTTTAAGAACTGTAGCACTCACAGTGAGGGTCTGCGGCTTCATTCTTGAAGTCAGCGAGACCAAAACCCACCAATTCTGGACACAAATACACAATATGTGTATGTATATGTATATACACATACGCACAATGTACACCCATGCACCACGTTTTCTTTATGCATTCATCTGTTAGACATTGAGGTTGATTCTATATTTTGAATATAGTAAATAATGATGCAATAAACATTAGAGTCCGGATATCTCTTCAATACACTGATTTTATTTCCTGTGGATACATACCCAGTGGTGAATTTTTAGATCACATGGTAGTTCTATTTGTAATTTTTTTAAAGAAACTCCATGCAGTTTTTCACAGTGGCTGTACTAATTTACATTCCTTAAACTTTATATGAAGGTTCCCTTTTCTCCATATCTTTGCCAGTGTAAATTATTCCCTTTTTGATGAAAGCCGCCATTCCAACAGGAGTGAGATATCTTATTATGGCTTTAATTTGCATATCTCTGATGATTAATTATGTTGAAGATTTTTTTACATACCTGTTGCCTATTTGTATGTCTTCTTTTTAGAAAATGTCTGTTCAGATCTCTTGCCCATCTTTAAATAGGATTATTTGTCTTTATGCTATAGAGTTGTTTGAGCTTCTTATATGTTCTGGTTATTAATCCTATTAATCCCTTGTCATATGGATAGTTTGCAAATATTTTCTCTCATTCTGTGGGTTTCTCTTCACTTTGTTGATTGTTTCCTTTGCTGTGTAGGAGCTTTTTAGCTTGATGTAATTCCATTTGTCCATTTTTTATGATTTTATTGCGTGTACTTTTTTTTATTTTATTTTTTTGAGACGGAATTTCACTCTGTTGCCCAGGCTGGAGTGGAGTGGCTTTCACTGCAACCTCTGCCTCCTGGGTTCCAAGGATACTACTGCCTCAGCCACCTGAGTAGCTGGGTCTATAGGCATGCACCACCATGCCCGGCTAATTTTTGTAGTTTTAGAAGAATGGGATTTCACCGTAATGGCCAGGCTGGCCTAGAATTCCTGAGCTCAAGTGATCTGGCCATCTTGGCCTCCCAAAGTGTATTGCCTGTACTTTTGAGGTCTTGCACAAAATGTGTTTGTCCAGACCAATGTTCTGGAGAGTTTCTCCAACATATTCTTCTATCAGTTCAGTTCAGCAAATGTGTATTTCTCAGTTGCAATGTTTCTGTTTGATTTTTTAAAATTATTTTGGTATTCGTTAAATTTCTCATAAACCTCTGGATTACTTTTCTGTGTTATCTTGAACACCGCTGAGTTTCCTTAAAACAGTTATTTTGAATTCTTGGTCAGAGAACTCACAAATTACCATCTTGTTAGGGTCAGTCACTGGTTCATTGCTTTGTCTGGGGGGGACATAGTTCCCTGTTTGCTGTTGTTTCTTGTAGATGTACATCTATGTCTTTGCATTGAAGTATTATTTATTTCAGTCTTCTCTGTCTAGATTTTTTTTTATTGGGTACATTTGATGAGAGATTCTTTATAATTTACATGTTGAATTTCTTATTTACTTATTTTTCCTGCTAGGTTGCTTCCTCTTTTTTGGCACTAGATGACAGCCCAGCGTTGCTTTGGCTCTAGCAAACAACTGAAGCACTGCTGGCCCAAATGGGAGAGGTCTCACAGGAGCCACCCTGGCAGTGTGGGATTTGTGACCAGGAAACTTGAAGAATATGCCTCCTACAGCATGGTGCTGCTGAAAAGCAAGTCTGATTTGGTCTCTTCTTTGGCTGAGTTACAGAGCAGAGTTTCCAGGGCTGGGGATGGTAGTCCTGCTTCCCACCTTTGTTTCTGGCTGTCCTTAGGGATATTTCTCTTTTCATGCACTCACAAGGCTTCCTGTGGGTTGAGGCAGGGACATGTCTTCTGCCAGGGAACACAAGATGGTGGAGAAGTTTTGTTGTCCACCTCAATCTCATGGATTTTTTTTTTTTTTTTTTTTAATGTAGAAACTGAGTCAGGGAAGTTTTCTGTGCTTTTGGTGCTAGGTGGATTGTGGAGAGGGGTACTGAAGATATGGAAATTTCATTTCCTTACCATATGCTTGAAGTTTTTTTTCAGTTTTCTGTGACCCCTGGAACTTACTCATCTTCATATTTGAATTCTGGATATTGCTGGTGATAATCTCAGTATTGCATATTAAGTTTTGGTTTTCTGTGGGAGAAGTGAACCCAGCTTGCTTATATGCTACCTTTTTGCAATTGGAAGTTATTTTCTACTTTTTTGGATGTAGCCATTTATTGCTATGAACTTTTCTCTCAGAATTGCTTTTGCTCTATCTCCTAGGTTTTGGTATGATGTGTTTCCATTCTTATTTATCTCAAGGAATTTTTAAATTTCTTCATTGACGCATTGGTTATTTAGGAGCATGTTGTGTAACTTCCATGTATTTGTAAGATTTCTGAAGTTTTTCTTGTTGTTAATTTCTACTTTTATACCATTGTGGTCTTTAAAGATACTTGTTATGATGTCTCTCTTCTGAAGTTTGCTAAGATTTGTTTTGTGGCCTAACATATGATCCATCCTGGAGAATGTTCCATGTGCAGTTGAGAAGAATGTGTATTCAGCTATTAGATGCAATGTTCTGTAAATGTATGTTACCTCCCTTTGGACTCCGATATGGTTTAAATCTGTTTCTGTCTTAATAAATGTATGTTAGGTTCATTTGACCTCTGGTATAGTTTAGATTTGATATTTCTGTCTTAATTTTTTGTCTCGATGGCATGATTGTTGAAACTGGAATGTTGAAGTCCCCTCCTGTTACAGTATTTAACTCTATCTCTCTTAAGATCTAATAATATTTGCTTTATATATTTGGAAGCTCTGGTGTTGGGTACATATATATTTATAATAGCTATATCCTCTTATTGATTTATCCCTTTATTATTATATAATGACTTTCTTTGTCTGTTTTTGTGGATTTTGAGTTAAAGTCTATTATATCTTATGTAAGTGTGGCTACTCCTATTCACTTTTGATTTTGTTTGTATGAAATAGTTTTTTTCCATTTTTTCACTTTCATTTTATATTTTTCTTTAACAGTGTGGTAAATCTCTTGTAGGTATCATGTACTTGGGTCTTGTTGCTTTTGTCCATTAAGCCACTCTACATCTTTTAATTGCAGAATTTAATCTATTTTTATTCAAGGTTATTATTGATAAGTAAGGACTTATTCCTGCCATTTGTGTTTTGATCCCTTGTTTCCTTTTTCCTTGTTTACTTCTGTGGTTGGGTGATTTTCTCTAGTGCTAATCTTTGTTTTCTTTGTCTTTCTCATTTGCATATCTGTTGTATGTTTATTCTTTGTGGTTACCAAAAAGCTCACATAAAGAATCTTGTAGTTATAATTGACTATCTTAAGCTGATAACAACTTAACTTTGGTTACATAAAGATACTCTGGACCTTTTTCCTCTCCCCATAATTTGTATTTTAATTGCCTTAATTTACATCTTTATTTTTTGTGTGTCCCTTAGCCACTAATTGTTGCTGTTGATGTTTTGGACCTTTTTGACTTGAAATCTTCACACTAGAGGATTGAAAGATTTACATGGCACCATTATAGCATTGAGTTATTCTGAGTATGATTATAGTTTATCTATATTGGTGAGTTTTATACTTTCATGCGTTTTATGGTAATAATTATTGTTCTTTCATTTCCACTTGTAGCACTCTCTTAAGCATTTGCTATAAAGTCAATGTGTGGTGATGAATTCCCTGTTTTTACTTGTTTAGGAAGATCTTTATTTCTCTTTCCTTTCTGAAGGATGGCTTTTCCAGATACAGAACTCTTGGATGACTATTTTTGGTTTTTTTCTCAGCATTTGACTATTTTTGTTTTTTTTCTCAGCATTTTGAATATATCATCTCATCCTCTCTTCCTAGCCTGGGAAGTTTCTGCTGAGAAATCTGATATGCTAATGGATATTCCCTTGTAGGTGACTTGACATTTTTCCCTGGCAATTTTTAGAATCCTCTCTTTTGCTTTTGACTTTTAACAGTTTGATTATAATGTATGTTAGGATTTTTTTCGATTGAATCTTTTTGGGCAATTTTGAGTTTCCTGAATCTGAGTGTCCATATCTCTCAAGACTTGAAAGTTTTCAGCTATTATTTTGTTAAATAGGTTTTTTGTGCCTTTCTTCATTATTTTGACATTCCTATAATGTGACTTTATTTGCTTAATGCCATCACACAAGTGTCACAGGCTTTCTTCAGTCTTTTTAATTATTTATTTTTTTCCTCTGGGTTATTTTAAAAGACCTGTGTTAAAGTTCAGAAATTCTTTTACTTCTTGGTCTAGCCTGTTGCCGAAACTCTCCATTGTATTTTTAAATTTTATTCATTGAATATTTTAGATGCCAGATTTCTGTTTGGTTCTCTTTTTAATGATATCTATTGGATTTTTCATTCAGATCATAAATTGTTTTCCTGATTTCCTGGAATTATTTGTCTGTATTGTATCTCTCTGAGTTACCTTCAGATCATTATTTTGAATTTGTTTTCAGACATTTTGTAAATATCCCTTTCTTTGGAGTCTACTACTGGAGACTTGTGTTCTTTTTTATTGGTATCATGTTTCCTTGCTTTTTCATGTTTCTTGTGCCTCTACGTTGATGACTGTGCAACTAGTAGAACACTCTCTTTTTTCACATTTTGTGGAGTAACTTTCATAGAAAAGTTTTTTTTTCCCCCCCATAAATGAGTCCAAGGGTGTCATTGGGAATGGTACATTCATTTGAGAGTTGCCTTTGGCTTTGTGTGGATTCAGTAGCATGGTCTTTATCCAGATTCTTCATCTGTAATCTTTGTATGTGATGTCTGCAATTGTCTCAGTCGCCTATGCTGCAGAAGTTTGTGATGGCTGTGGTATGGTCATGTACTGTGGGTGAGGGCACTGGGTTAGTTGTCAGTCTAGGTGCATTTGGGTACAGCAGGCTGGCATGCTGAGTGGTGGGTTCTCTGGGCAGGTAGAAGCACCACCAGACTACTTATTAGTCCAGGTGAAAGTGCAGTGTGTTGGGCAGCTGTGCAGGATTCTCTCTGGGAAGACAGGGCCACCTCCATGCCCGATGTCATTTAGGGGGCCAGAGCACTCAAGCTTGGTGACTGCAGGGACTTCCTGGGTGTGGAAGTGCTCCTGCTTCTTGGGGGGGTAGGATGTCTTGTGAATTAGGACATCAGGATCTTGGTCATTTCCTCAGGCCTAGACTCCAGGCAGCTGGGTTATTGGTGCTCAAGATACTCAAAGTGGAATGATGATAGGGCCTCAGGATTAGAGAGGTCTGGTGGCTACTGGTCTCCAGGGAAGTATGCACTTGAGCTGTGGGGCTCCTGTGGGGTTCCTGCTCTGGGAAAGCCTAGCTGCCCAGACTCCTAGCAACTCTCCAGACTGGATTTGGGGCCTCTAGGGACTGGGTGACTCTTTTGTAGCAATGACTTCTGGCATCTGCAGTAGTGATTGAGGCTGCTGATGACCTCCAGGTTACCCCTTACCTACTTTAATTAATTAATTAATTAATTTATTTATTTTAAGATAGAGTTTAGCTCTTGTCACGCAGGCTTGGGTGCTTTGGGGTGATTTCGGCTCACTGCAACCTCTGCCTCCCGGGTTCAAGCAATTCTCTTGCCTCAGCCTCCTGAGTAGCTGACACTACAGGCATGTTGCCACTATGCCTGGCTAATTTTGTATTTTTATTAGAGACAGGGTTTCACCATGTTGGCCAGGCTGGTCTCGAACTCCTGACCTCAAGTGATCCACCCGCCTTGGCTTCTCAAAATGCTGGGATTACAGGTGTGAGCCACTGCACCTGGCTACCTTTCCTATTTTAGAAGTCTTCCCTGGCTCAGAGCTGATTCTAGCAGGGTAGACAGTGTGGTAGAGGCAGGATGCCTTG
The DNA here is from genome assembly GCF_000951035.1 of Colobus angolensis palliatus. Lineage (NCBI taxonomy): Eukaryota > Metazoa > Chordata > Mammalia > Primates > Cercopithecidae > Colobus > Colobus angolensis. Next base: position 909,470 of record NW_012114921.1, read on the forward strand.
CTCCCCTTTCTGTGGTGCTGGCCTGGGCTTCTGTGCTGCACAGGGATTTAGCCTTTTTTTTGGGGAAGTGGAAATGAGCACCAGGCAACTCTAGCTGATGTCACTGTATCTATACGTGGATTTTAAATTAAAACTATAGTGCAGTAGTCTTTTGTAGAGTGCAACATTTTAATTTAGGGTTTCCTAGGGTTATTTTACAACAAGAGAGATGCTATTTCTTAATGATAATATAGCTAATTTGGTCACAATGGCCAAATAAGTGAGATAAGTAATTAATGCCTTCACTACTCTTTCATAATATCACCCATCATCCTCCTCCCCATTTAGCTGTTACTCTTCTAGAGCAGTGGCTATACCTAAACTATTACCTAAGAGAGTACCTGACATATAATAGGTATTAAATAAATTCTTTCATAAACTGACAAACTGTGAGAGGATAAGACAAATAAAAAATGTTGACAAGGCCAGATAAGACTAAGAAATGCATTGCTATTTTTCTTCTAGCAGTTACAACCTGCAGAGACCACATTGGAGAAGGAAGGCTCATGAAGGAGGTTTATATTAATTAAAAATGCATTGCATTCAGGAGTTTGATATACTATGCACTGTATGTGCTATATTTCACAGCCCATGCTTCTAACTGAGTAATTTCCCTTGGCAATTTCAATGAGTCTAAATTGTAGCTGAAGCAGTCACGCAAAGGAAAATCAAAAAGAATTAGTGTCGTTTTTTTTGTCATGTATCTTGTTTCTAAAATAGACCACATAATTCTAAAAATGTCATGAATATTAGAGAAGGAGATATGAGACTGAGTCCCAGTTAAATGCCCACCTAGTTTGCCAATTTTGAATATGTCTGATAGTTAACACTTTTGAGCTTTGTGCTAGTACTTAATATCTCATTTAATCCTCATTAAAATCCTATGAGCTATGCACTATTAGTTATTATCCTAATTTTATAGATGAGGAAACTGAAACTTAGGGAAGTTAAAGCAGTTGCATAGAAACAGTTATGAATAATGACTCCAGGACTCCAACACCGTTCACCTCATTCCAAAGTTTATGTTCTGACTCTGAGATCTCAAGTGGGGGCCTGTTTTGGAATCGGTGATCTCTAAGGGCCCTTTTATCTACTTGCTATGTGTCTCTGAATTATTTTTATATCTTTCTGGTTAAATCGATGCATTTGATAGGTATTATGGAATCTTTGAAATACAGAACTACTTCAGTCCCCATGATGTTAGAAAGGGATTCTTTACTCCCTGAGATTTGGTAAGAACATAATAATCGAAGGTTTCTAGTTTCTTGATCCAAGAAAATAGGTAAAAGACAAGTTTAGTGAAAGGTATATCTCATTTTGGATGAAGGAAGTAAAAAGTAAGTAAAATAAGTCTTAGAAAATGCATAAAAAGAACAAATAATCAGTGCAAGATCAAAAAAGAAATTAAGTACATTTTAGAGTGAGCCGTGAGGAATGTGTATTGTGTATTTATATCAGAGGAGAATGGTTTGGACAGAATTGTGGTAGACATAAACCACCAAATGTGCTATATTTCTATCTAGGATCCAGACAAGATCTTGACTTTGTTCCCATCCAGACTTCCTGGAGGAGATGATGCCTGGGTTAAGTATTGAATGAGAAGCAGAAAAAATGGGTTTAGGGGTAAATAGTAGAGACATAGGAAACAATATGAGGAATATTGTAAATAACTAAATAGCATAAGGGTGACAATAAATATTTATTGGAAATATGCAGAGAGTGACAAAGAGAGAATATTTGATTAATATTTGCCTCTGCATGGGGATTTTAGCTAGTGTGGCTGGAATAATACTAGTGGTTTTAACTGAGATTAATGATATGGGACAGGTTGATGTTGAGGTATCTCTGGGATATCCAGAAATGATAATGGGTAGGGTAATGCATCAAGAATGTGAAAATAGGCATGAGCTGTTGATATGCACTAGGCACTAGGGGATCATATTTGTGGTGGTTAAAATCACCAGAAACGAATGAGCTTGCCCAGGAAGCATGTGTAGAGTGAGAATATTGATTGGGTTACTCTTATAGAAGTAAACTATATTGAGCATAAGAGATGACAGTCTTGCTCTGTTCTGCCATGTAGCGTGTATATTGTGCCAACTGTAGAGTTCTCATTATGTATAAATAAAAAAGATACCTAAAGGAAATACGTAAAAGACATTTATAACTGGTGTGTGTTTAGAGAAGAGTAAGAAAACTCTATTCTAAGCTATATGAGAAATAAAATAGTGACTCATCTGCCTAGGGAAAAGAAAATCTCCAAGGATATAAGAAGTAAAGTATTTGAAAGGCTGCATTAAGGAAAATAGATGTTTTATCTTTGTGTTTCTCCTGAAAGCATGACAAGAAATGTAGTTAGATTTTTAACTTAGAGAAAGCATTTTCTGAATATTTGTTCTCTCTGAAATTGAGATGAGTTCTTTTTGGGAGAGAAAGAGTTCCTTGTTTCTGGCTGTTTGGCAGTATTCCAGGTTTGTTGTGGGAGGAATAGAAACTTCAGGGAAAGGGGTAAGGACAAGAAGATATCCTATGTCTAAAAAACAGTTTGTGATTCCTTGTCAGGGGATGCCCTTTACTTAATAAATTTTGTACTCTGATAAAAATATCCAGTGGGTTTTTTTTTCTAGGACTTAATTTTTTTAAAAAAATTATTGGAATCTGGTTCACTTTAAGACTCCTACTTCTACTTAATGAGTTTGTTTTCCTCTGACTAAATATTGGTTATATTTTCTTCCTATATTCTTTGACCTTTGGCTATAACAATTCTTTCAACAATATTAAAATAGTATTATTTGGAATTGGCAATCTTATTTGCTAGTAGCTGAATGATCTAGTGGTGAAAATAACTGGCAGAGTCATGTAGTCTATAGAGTAGCAGAGTACAATTTTAATAGTTCTGTGAAATCTTTATCTCATAATACAATGATTTAACAAATATATTGAATAAGCTTGTATGGCAAGGTGCAAGTACAAAGTGATGTTTCTCTTTCTTACCATAGACTCTTTGGTCCTTCTCTCTTGCCTTCTTCTTCCTTATCCCTGGATAAGGTCCCAGGAAGATCCAGTTGCTTTTCCAGTTAGCTTTGGGTACTAATAAATTCATAATCATATGCAATAATTCCCAAGGCTTATTGAATTGAAGCTTCTGTTCTCCCCTTAATCTCTCTTGGATCAAGCCTGCAGTGATTGAAGAAAACTACCATGGGGCAAGGAGTTTGTGATTTATTTTACCAACTTTCTCTTCTGCTTTTCCTTCACCTTCCACTCATAGAGCTGATCTAGTGTCCCCAGAGTCAGAAGGGATTAGGAGAAAGAGAAGCAAGGGGCAGAAATTTTTACCTGATTTGTATAGCTATAAAAGTACGTTGGTGACTGTAGCATTCTGGGTCTAATCAGGAGATAGAAACAACACAGTAGACTAAACAAGGGATGTTTCCTATAAAGAATTAAGGATGATAAAAGAGTAACTATGAGATGTAAGGAAATTATACAGCATGATAGGGCTGAGGGGATGTGCATAACCACCAACAAACTTGGAAGGGATTCAGGCCTTCTTGTAAGAGAAGGAATGGTTCAGCCCACTAGATAGCAGAGAAGTTCCCTCATTTGGTTAGCCTGGAGCTGGCAGGAGTTGCCGGCAAGTGATAGACAACTTTCCACAGTGCCAGTGGGATTAGCAGGGGATCAGCAGCTGGGGGTGTGGGCTCACAGTGGGCTCCTGGCAGGAGGCCTTTAGGGCACATGTCTGAGTGGGGCTCTGGTTTCCAGGTTGAGAGGACTGTGGAAAGGTTGTCACCAGGCGAGACTGGTCACAGAGGGACTACATTCTCAGCCAATGGCTGGGGCAGTGCTTAACTGGATGACCTCACACTCGTGCCACACACCCCCAACCCATGGTGAAAACTACAGGGCAGCCTTTTCCTCCTGCAGTATTCCTACATTCCTGTAACTGAGATAGCTTCACACTGTGCTCACTTTAAAGGATAAATGCTTAAGGAAATTTTATCATCACAGAGCATATATTGAAGAGTGTATTCTGAGCTAAAGAGGCAATATATTGATAACTAACATAGTGATTGTGAGATGTGGAAGACGTTAAATGCTGATTTTTTTGTCCTCGTGATTTGCTGCTTAGATGCGGATGAGGTGTGAGTGCTGGCAAAACTGATTTCATGATCTCATAGAAGTTTTATATATGGGATCTAGCACCACCCTAAGAGGTGAGTGCAAGTTGTTGGCATTCTTGAATTTCTTTCCTACCTTTGGGACCTCAGGCAATAATAGAATGAAAGAAAAACTCGTTAACGGATATCATTTCCACATGCTTTCCTCACATCTCTTCTCACCTCTATGTGTCTGTAGTCGAAAGTCTAAGTTTTTGTTTTCTCCTCACAAATCTCCAGATGGACCCATTATCTTATTAGGTCTAATACCTGTACATTTCCTTCACATTTTTAGGAGTGATTCTACCTTGCATTTTTTTCTTCGTGATACTACAAGCTCCGTTTTTTTTTTTTCCTTAAACTTTTTCCTTGAAGAAAGCAATCACTACCCATTTGATTCTCCCAGTAGGCAATAACCATGGGTACATCAGAGAACATGATCAGTAATTACCCAGACCACATAGGGTAATTTCTGCCAATTGGTTAGGACCAATATCATCCAGCTACTATTTGGGTAAATGTCCAAAGTGCAGATTAACTTTGAAGCCTCTGGAACAATTTCCTTAACCTTCCCTCATGTATGTTATATGTGGGTGAGGGGCAAATGCTGGCAGGCTGATTTTATAATCCTTTGTGTGCCCTACCACATCACTGACAGTGTGAGTTACTTGGCGTTCTTGATTTTTTTATATTTTTTTGTTTTTACTTTTTATTTTTTTTTTTTAACTTTCAAGTGGCTGAAGCAATTCTCAACTGTTTTCGTAGTGGTCAACTAATTATCACTCTTTTGGAAAGTTTTAATAACAAAATGTTTATATTATATTCATGAAGAACTGGAAGACCATATTGCTAAGTAGGCTGCAGTGCATTTGGACAACAAAGAAGAACTCTGTGGTCATGATGGAGACATTTATTTACATTTTATGCTCAGCACATGGTTGGTCAGCAGACAACACTGGGGCCATCATGTCATCCGTGGCTTGACTCAAGGACCCATTTGGAGATTTATGTTGCAGATCCTGTACTGCTCACATAGTAGTGGTCTTTCTGTGTTTCCCAAATTTGAGCCAAAGATTTTATTAAACATCTACATTGGGGATTAAGAAATGTTGATAATTGCAAGCAGAAAAAAAAAGATTTTACTGAGTTTATGATGAAATCTCTTCTATAACCTTGCCATTTAATGCACATTTAATAATTGTTCTACCTTGAACAATGTTCCATTGTCTCTGAAAAAGACATGGTGTTTCCTAGCCACCATTTGATAGGGGGAGAAGGGCAAACTTTTTATATTCTTCCTTCTTGGGAAACCTAAGTAGTCAAAAAATAGTACGGTGATTTAGAAATGGGATGAAAACATAGAAATAACTAAGATAAAGGCCATTGGACTTCACAATTTAGGTATACACTGATTATAAATCAGAGGAACAAATTAACAATATCTTTTTATCATAAAAAAGCATGTGGGGAAGGAAGCCTCTGAGATTTTAGAAGAAAAAAAAATAATTTTGGTGAATTCATCATTGCCCACAATCTGGCCAGTAGTTTTCTTTCTTTTTTTTTTCCTTCTTCCCTCCCTCCCTTCCTTCCTTGTCTTTTTCTCTCTTTCTTTCTGTTTTAGAAGAGTCTCACTCTGTTGCCAGGCTGAAGTGCAGTGGCACGATTCTGGCTCACTGCAGCCTCTGACTCCTGGGTTCAAGCAATTCCTCTGCTTCAGCCTCCCGAGTAGCTGAGATTACAGGTGTGCACCATCACACCCAGCTAATTTTCATATTTTTAGTAGAGATGGGGTTTCACCATGTTGGCCAGGATTGTCTTGATCTCCTGACCTCGTGATCCGCCTGCCTCGGCCTCCCAAAGTGCTGGCATTACAGGTGTGAGCCACCGTGCCCAGCCAGCAGTTTTCCTAATCATAATTGTGTGTTCTTGTTTAGTGTGTTGCTTCTTTTTGAACAAGTTTAGGATTTTCTCCCATTCTCTTTTCTAATTGTTAAACTACTCTTCATCTTTCAATATCCAGCTCTGACAGGGCCCTTCTGTGAAATTTACTCATCTATCCTTGGCAGAGATGGTAACCTTGTCGTCCCTCTATGCCCTGACAAAACTCTTTATTCTTTTACTTTAAAACCTGCTATGTTTGACCAGTAATCAATCCATAGTCTATCTTCCATCTATCTAATCATTCATCATCATCTATTTATGTATTTATTCATCATATCTTTCCTATCTATTAAAATGCAAACTCATCTAATAAGGTAAGTTCTGTGTATGATTCAATATCCTGTCCTACAGTTCTTGGCACATATAGGCATACCATTTTATTTTATTTTATTTTATTTTAGGAGATGAGGTTGCTTTGTTGCCCAGTCTGGCGTGCAGTGGTGTGATCAGAGATCACTGCAGCCTCAACCTGCTGGGCCCAGGCAGTCTTCCTGCCTCAGCCTCCTGAGTAACTGGGATTACAGACACGAACCACCACAGCCGTGTAATTGAATTGTATTGCACATCTTTTACAAACTGAAAGCTTGTGGTGACCTGTGTTGACCAAGCCTACTGGCCCCATTTTTCCAACAGCGTGTGCTCATTTCATGTCTCTGTGTCACATTTTGGTAATTCTTGCAATATTTCAAATGTTTTCATTATTACTGTATCTATTATGGTGATCTGTGATCTGTGATCTTTGATGTTACTACGGTAATTTTTTTGGGGTTCCATGAACCACACCTATGAAGATAAGAAACTTAACAGATAAGTGTTGTGGGTCTTCTGACTGCTCCACTGACTGGCTATTCCTCCATCTCTCTCTCTCTCTCTCTTTCCCTCCCCCCTCCCCTTAGGCCTCTTTATTCCCTGAGACACAACAATATTAAAGCTAGACCAATTAACAACCCTACAATGGCTTCTAAATATTGAAGTGAAAGGAAGAGTCGCATATCTCTCACTTTAAATCAAAGCTAAAATTGATTAAGCTTAGTGAGGAAGGTATGTCAAAAGTCAAGATAGCTCAAAATCTAGGCCTCTTTTGCTAAACGGTTAGCCAAGTTGTGAATGTAAAGGAAAATTTTTTCAAGGAAATTAAAGGTGCTACTCCAGTGAACACATGAATGATAAGAAAGTAAAACAACCTTATTGCTGATACAGAGAACGTTTTAGTGGTCTGGACAGAAGATCAAACAGCCATAACATTCCCTTAAGCCAAAGACTAATCCAGAGCAAGGACTTAACTCTCTTTAATTCTGTGAAGGCTGACAGAGTTGAGAAAACTGCAGAAGAAAAATTGGAAGCTAGCAAAGGTTGGCTCGTGAAGTTTAAGCAAAGAAATCAACTCTATAACATAAACATGCAAGGTGAAGCAGCAGGGGCTGATGTAGACGCTGTTGGAAGATCTAGCCGAGATTGTTGATGAAGATAGTTGCACTAAATACCAGATTTTTCAATGTGGAAAAAACAGCTTTATATTGAAAGAAAATGCCATCTAGGACTTTCACAGCTGCAGAGAAGTTCATGGCTGTCTTCAAAGCTTCAAAAGACAGATTGACTTTCTTAATAGGGGATAATGCAGCTTGTGACTTTAAGTCGAAGTCAGTGCTCATTTACTATTCCAAAAGTGGAGCCTAAAGATATGACTGAATTGCTGCAATCTCATGATAAAACTTGAGCAGAGCAGATGAGGAGTTGCTTCTTATGGATGGGTAAAGAAAGTGGTTTCTTTCTTTTTTTTTTTTTTTTTGAGATGAAGTCTCACTCTGTCACCCAGGCTGGAGTGCAGTGGCAAAATCTCGGCTCACTGTAACCTTTGCCTCCCAAGTTCAAGTGATTCTCCTGCCTCAGCCTCTTGAGTAGCTGGGATTATAGTGATGCGCCACCATGTCTCGCGAATTTGTGTGTTTTTAGTAGAGATGGGATTTCATCATGTTGGCCAGACTGGTCTCGAACTCCTGACCTCAGGTGATCTGCCTACCTCAGCCTCCAAAAGTGCTGGGATTATAGGCATGAGCCACTGCACCTGGCCAAAAAGTGGTTTCTTGATATGGAAGCTATTCCTGGTGAAGATGCTGGGAACACTGAAGCGACAACAAAGGATTTAGCATTTTCCATAACCTTAGTTCATAAAGCAGTGGCAGAGTTTGAGAGGACTGACTCCAAATTTTAAAAAAACAGCATTGCGTGCCACAGAAAAATCTTTCCTGAAAAAAAAAAGAGTCAATTGATGCACCAATCTACACTGCTCTCTTATTTTCAGAAATTTCCATAGCCACTCCAACCTTTAGCAACCACCTCCCTGATCAGACAGCAGCCAACATCTATGCAAGACTCTTCACCAGCAAAAACATGATGACTCACTGAAGGCTTAGATGATCTTTAGCATTTTTTAAATCAATGAAATATTTTAAAATCAGGATCTGTACATTATATTTAGATATAACGCTATTGCACATCTGAAAGACTACAAAACGGTATAAATGTAACTTTTATATGCCCTGGGAAATTAAAAAATGTGTATGATTTACATTACTACAGTGATACGAAACTGAACCTGCACTATCTCCACCGATAGTAGGTAGTCAAACAACTGAATAATAAAACAAAAATTCTGAGCAGTGAAGTTGGTTGTAAACACTGAATCTTGAAAGAAAATTAAAAGCTTTTTTTTTTTTTTGGCCTGTCGCGGTGGCTCACGTCTGTAGTCCCAGTACTTTGGGAGGCCGAGGTGGGCAGATCACCTGAGGTCGGGAGTTTGAGACCAGCCTGGACAACATGGCGAAACCACGTCTCTATTTAAAATACAAAAATTAGCCAGGTGTGGTGGCAGGCACCTGTAATCCCAGCTACTCGGGGGGCTGAGGCAGGAGAATTGCTTGAACCTGGGAGGCGGAGGTTGCAGTGAGCCAAGATAGCACCATTGCACTCCAGTCTTGAGGACAAGAGCGAGACTTTTTTTTTTTCCCCACTTCAGCCTTTGTGCTTTCATTAACCAAACAGTTGGTTCTGGCTGCAGTCTAGCTTTTTGAAGCAGGGACAGGAGATTTCAAAACAGTGCTGCATACACAGAATGCAGATTTTTTTTTTTTTTCCGTTTTTATTTTTCTCCCCCCAAGTTCCTTCATTTCAAGGCCGTGGACTTTTGCCAAGTTGTGAGGAAGTCAACAAAACAGGAGGCAAGACATGTGTCCACTCTGCAGCACTTCCTTGATTCATATGGTCAAGCCAAAACAATGGTCTTGGGTATCTACTATTTACTAGACACTGGGCAAAAGTCTACCTGATTCAGTCATGTGATTAGACTTTGCCATCAGTGAAAGTAATGATGGGAGCAGAGTGGGGAGAGATAAGGCAGCAATGTTTGTGTATGGTGGCTGATTAAGGGAGAGGTGAATTTCTGGATTGATTTGTATATCTCTGTGAGCAGAAGCTGAATAAAGAAAGTTTCCATTCCTCTCCCACTGCCTTAATTTAGATCCTTTTCCTCTCTACAAAGATGTATATTTCTGAATTCACACTGATCTCCCTTATATCCATCATGCATACAGCAGCAAACATTATATTTTTGATCACATTATTATCTTGATGAAAACCTTCAATGGCTTCCCACTGACTGCCTCAGCTTAGCTTACAAAGCTCCCTGTCATTTGGGCTCTTTCCACCTCTGCAACCACATCTCTGCCACTCTCTGCCTTGTTTATAAAATGATAAACTTTTTATGTCTAGCTCTGTTTGTTCATAAATACTCTGAGTGCAGAGCCTATATCTCATTTATCTTTTTTCTACTTAGCTACTAGCATAGTGTCTGCAATACAATAGAAATTCTCTAAATATAAGCACATTGGTTTATTGAGGTCAGGGACCATGCCTTATACATTTCTATTTCTAACTGTTACCACACTTCCTAGTATATTGTGATGTTCAAACAATTTTGTTTAAGTCACCTGAACTGAAATTGGGCCTCCACAGCAATAACATTTGTTAAATAATTAACTTTTTATGAATATGGCCCTGTCCTACATTACAGTAGATTTTCTCCAGTTATTCTTAGTGTGTGACAAATTCATTCTGCTAGCTATCAGCTACTATAGGCCTGGTTTTTCCCAGTTTTCGCTCCAGAAAAGTCAATATTTGCATCCTATTCTGTTTCCTGGCTTTATAGTGTTTGTTTGACTGTTTGTTTGCAAACTTGATTTTGCAAGTCCGATTCAGTTAAATTAAATTTGATAGCCATATTTATTAATTAAAATATAATGTTAGTTTGCACTATATTAATTTGCAAATATTTGAATATCCTTGACTTACAAAAATAGTTACTTTATGTGGTGGGCAAAGATAGTTTGATTTTTCTTAATCTTTCTACCTATTTTCCTGTTGATCTGATGAGGGTAGAATGTCAACTATTAGTATATTGCTAAGCGACATTGCTTGTGATAAAAATGATTGTGCGGCCAGGCACGGTGGCTCACACCTGTAATTTTAGCACTTTGGGAGGACGAGGTGGGTGGATCACAAGGTCAAGAGATCGAGAACATCCTGGCCAACATGGTGAAACCCTGTCTCTACTAAAAATACAAAAATTAGCTGGGCATGGTGGTGCGTGCCTGAACGCCCAGCTACTCAGGTGGCTACTCAGGCGGTTGAGGCAGGAGAATTGCTTGAACCCGGTAGACGGAGGTTGCAGTGAGCTGAGATTGCGCCACTGCACTCCAACCTGGTGACAGAGCAAGACTCCATCTAAAAAAAAAAAAAGATTGAGCAACTAAGATAGAAGAAACTGTATATGAATTATAAATACCTTATGTGAAGGCAATACCTTAGACTTTCTTAGGATGTTAACTCTTGTAATGCCATGTCTTTTGAGGGGAGCCTGGAAGCTAAGCTTGTGGAGTGCTACAAAAGTTATTGATTTCTGTGGAAAGTGAGGCTTCTAAGCTAGGTTGTTTACCACAATGCCTGTGGTAGGCAGCCTCCAAAATGGATCCAAAAAATCCCTGACTCCTGGTATTCGTGCCCTTATGTAATTTTGTTTTCTTAAGTGTAGGCTGGACCTAGTGATGCATCTCTAACAACTGGTATATAACAAAAGTTATGGCCAATTCCAAGGTAAGGTTACAAATGGCCCTAGGTTCTTTCTTGTTCATCCTCTCTTGTGCTCTTGTTTGACTGCTCTGATGTAAGCCTGTTAGTATGTTGTGTGCTACTCTCCTGTGGAGAAGGCCTATGTGGCAAGAAACTGAAGGGAGTATCTGGCCAATAGCAAGAACGGAACTGAGGCCTTCAGTCCAATAACCTGTAAGGAACTGAATTCTGCCAATAACCAGGCAATGAGCTTGTAAGTGAATCTTCCCCTAGTGAAGTCTTGAGATTACTGCATCCCTGGCTGATGCCTTGATTACAGCCTTGTGAGATACCTTGAACCAGAAGACTCAGGTAAATTGCACCCAGATTCCTGTCCTATAGAAACTGCAGGATTAAAGAAAAAAAAGGTTTGTTGTTTTAAGCTAGCAATTTTGGGGCCAATTGGTTATGCATCAATAGATAACTAATGCCCTATATGATGTGAGTTTCGTCTCCTTGCATCTGAGCAGTCATCTGGGAAACATGTATCTCCCAGAGAGCTATGCTGGACCAACACTGATGTGCTGGACCACTGCAAGGATTCCTGATGATGAGGAATGCTTGATGCTACCCTGCTGGCAAGTGGATTCTGTTCTATATTCTACTGATGCCTATGGTAGTGTGAGAGTCAGAATTTTAGTTGTACATATGAAGATCTCCCTGACAGCTGCAGATTAGAGTTAAGTCTAATATATCCAGATACTGTGTTGGAAACTGGAAATAGAATTATAGAGAGAATCTATAATCTCCAGGAAAATAGACATGTAAGCAAATAAAATAGAATATTAGATGCTATCATTTATTAAATGATTATGCTATTTTAGACTTGGCCCTTGGATCTTTACTCATCACTATAGTTCTTATATTATTTCTATTTAATAGATTATTCCTATTTAATATTATTATTATTCCTATTTAATGGATTAAAAAATTGAACCTGGCTGGGTGTGGTGGCTCATGCCTGTAATCCTAGCATATTGGGCAACTGAGGCAGACGGATTGCTTAATCCTTGAAGTTTGAGACCAGCCTGGATAATATGTGAAACCCCATCGCTACAAAAAATACAAAATTAGCCAAGCCTGGTGGTATGTGCCTGCAGACCCAGGTACTTGGGAGGCTGAGGTGGAAGGATTGCTTGGGCTGGGAGGTCAAGGCTGCAGTGAGCTGAAATCATACCACTGCACTCCATCCTGGGTGACAGAGACCCTGTTTCTGAAAAAACAAAACAAAACAAGATAAAACAGAAGCAAAAAACTGAACCTAAGAAAAGTTAGTCGATTGAGCCAGTGTGTTAGTCCTTTTTATGATGCTATGAAGGAATACTGGAGACTAGGTAATTTATAAAGAAGAGAGGTTTATTTGTCTCACAGTTCTGCAGGATATACAAGTGTGACATCGGCATCTGCTCAACTTCTAGTGAGGACTCAGGAATTTATAACTCACGGCAGAAGGTGAAAGGTGAGCAGGTGTGTCACATGGTGAGAGAGGGAGCAAGAGATATGCCAGGCTCCTTCAAGCAACCTGCTCTTGAACTAACAGAGAGAGAACCCGCTCATCACCAAGGGTTTAATGCTAAACCACTCTTTTATTATTATTATTATTATTTTATGTTCTAGGGTACTAAACCATCATCCTCATGATCCAACACCTCCCACTAGGTCCTACCTCCAAAACTGGGAGTGACATTTTAACATGAGATTTGGAGGAGACACATATCCAAACCATATCAGCCAGTATTACAAACTTAAGAAGTGACAGATCTGGTATTGAATCCAGAGTGTGTTTGTTTAAATACCTGTCAACCTTAGGCAATGTTTACCACATCTTTCTCCCGGGAACCCTGCATACTGCCCTTGGATTCCATGATACTGTATTTCTTGATTGTGTTTCCTGGGCTTCTCTTTATCAGAGTTCTATTTTTTTAAAACAGATACACACACACAAAATACATATGTATACAAAATTGTATGCATTATATGTGTGTATATATAAAATATATTTGCAATGTAACCATTTTCAGTATCCAGTTCGGTGACCATTCATTATATTCACAATATTGTGAAACCATCACAGCTGCCTATTTCCAAAACTTTTTCATCGCTCCAAACAGAAACCTGGTATATATTAAGCAATAATCCCCCCATTCTCCCCTCTCCGTAGCCTCTGTTAATCCCTAATTTACTTTCTGTCACTATAACTTTGCTTATTCTAAATTTTTTATGTAAGATAAATCATAACATTCACCCTTTTATGTAAGATAAATCATAACATTCACCCTTTTGTTTTTGACTTATTTTACTTAGAATGTTTGTAAGATTCATCCATGTTGTAGCACGTATCAGAACTTCATTGCTCTTTACGCCTGAATAATATTCAGTCTCATGCATATATTAATTTTTGTTTATCCATTTTTTAAATTGATGTATACTTAAGTTATTCATACCTTTTTTTTTTTTTTGAGATGGAGTCTCGCTCTGTCACCCAGGCCGGAGTGTAGTGGCCGGATCCTGGCTCACTGCAAGCTCCGCCTCCCGGGTTCACGCCATTCTCCTGCCTCAGCCTCCCGAGTAGCTGGGACTACAGGCGCCCGCCACCTCGCCCGGCTAGTTTTTTGTATTATTTTTAGTAGAGATGGGGTTTCACCATGTTAGCCAGGATGGTCTCGATCTCCTGACCTCGTGATCCGCCTGTCTCGGCCTCCCAAAGTGCTGAGATTACAGGCTTGAGCCACCGCGCCCGGCCGTCAATACCTTTTTGTTGTATCTGTTTGAGTCCCTGTTTTCATTTATTTTGTGTGAATTCCTAGGAGAAGAGTTTCTGGGTTATATAGTAATTCTATGTTTAACTTTTTGAGAAACAGCCAAATTATTTTCCGTAGTGACTGTACCATTGTACATTCCTGCCAGCAATGTACAAAGGTTGCAGTTTCTCCATATCCTTGCCAATAATTTGCTTTTCTTCCTCAAAAAATTATTATTATAGCCATCCCTATGGGTGTGATGTGGTATCTCACTGTAGTTTTGACTTATATATCCCTGTAGACTAATAATGTTGAGCATTTTTCATGTGCTTTTCTCTGATGAATTGAATATTTTATCTTGTGGAGTGGTCATCTTTAGTGAGTTTTTTTTTTTCTCTTTGGTGCATAGCTAAATCATCTTTCCTTTGTTCATATTTGTGTGCCATATTTTCCTTCATTCTTTAATTTTTGATATTTTTCTATTCTTGCATTTTAGTTGTGGATCTATTTTTTAAAAATCTCTTGACAATCTTTATCTTTTATCTATAGAAAAGTAGCTCATTAATATTTAATAGACTAACATACATATGGGCTTGTATCTATGTTTTTTATGCTTTCTCTTTGTTCTACCATCTCTATGATTTTTTTCTCTATGCTATTTGCTTTTATTATAGACTGAATGTGCTCCCCTACAGGTGTATGTTGAAGCCTTATCCGCCAATGTGATGGTATTGGGAGGTAGAGCTTTTGGGAAGTAACTGAGCCTAGATGAGGTCATGACGGTGGATCCTCTATGGTCGATTAATGCCCTTGTAAGAAGGGGAAGAGATATCAGGCCTCTCTTTTCTGCCATGTGGAGATATAGCAAGTAGGCAGCCATTTGCAAGACAGAAACAGAATCTGCTGGGCTTCTCAGCCTCTAGTAAGAAACACATGTCTGTTGTTTAAGTCACCCAGTCTATGGTATCTTGGTATAGCTAAAACAGCTTCCTTTTAGATTGGCTCAATAACTTTTATCATCCATGTTTTCATATATATCACTTTCTTCTTGCTGCTGTAAGAAATGGCACAAATTTAGTGGATTACAACAACACAAATTTATTCTCTTACATTTATGAAAGGCAGAGTCTAAAATCAGTTTCACTGGGTTAAAGTCAAGATGTCAACAAGACTAATTCCTCTGGCGATATGAAAGGGAGAATCTGTTTCCTTGCCCCTTTCAGTTTCTACTGGACACCTGTATTTCTTGCTTTAGGACTCTATTTCATCGTCAAAGCTCATAATTGCAACATCTGCTTTTATCATCACATATCCTTTTTTTTTTTTTTTTTGAAATGGAGTCCAGCTTTGTCGCCCAGGCTGGAGTGCAGGGGCGAGATCTCGGCTCACTGCAAGCTCCCCGCCTTCCGGGTTCATGCCGTTCTCCTGCCTCAGCCTCTCAAGTAGCTGGGCTACAAACACCCGCCACCACGCCCGGTTAATGTTTTGTATTTTTAGTAGACACGGGGTTTCACCGTATTAGCCAGGATGGTCTCAGTCTCCTGACCTCGTGATCCGCCCGCCTCCGCCTCCCAAAGTGCTGGTATTACAGGCGTGAGCCACCGGGCCCGGCCTGTTTTCCTCTTCTATATCTCTGTAGTCGCCACATCAAATTCCCCAATACTTCCCTCTTATAAGGGCACTTGTGATTATATTTAGGGACTGCCTGCATAATGCAGAATAATCTCTCCATTTCAAGATCCTTAATTAATCTGCAAGTTCCCTCTTGTCATATAAAGTAACAATCACAGATTCCAAAGCTTAGAACATATATATCTTTGGTAGTCACTATTCAGGACCATACTAGTATAAAATTTACACAATTTGTTCCAATGGAGAATGCTCCATTGGTCACCCAAAATATTACGACATGAATGTCTTCACTTATAATACCTGAAGGTAATCAAAACTGTTACCCTCCTTTTGGAAAACAGGAAATTAGAATACTTTATCTCTTCTCAACTTTTATATTATATTTGTGAATTTAATTTTTATTTTATTCTATAAAATATTATTATAATTATATAGTCAGTCTTCTTTCAGATTTATTTACATATATTTCACCTTTATTTTATTCTTTTTTCTTATACTTCAGACCTTTCATCTGGGATTATATGTCATAGAACTTCCTTTTTTGAGAATCATATGGTGCCAAACGTTCTAAATGTACTTGTCTGTTTAAAAGTGTCCTTAATTATCTGTCACTCTTGAAAGATACTTTTGTGAGTATAGAATTCCAGGTTGAAAATAGTCTTTCAACATGTTGAAGAGGTAAGTACACTGTCATCTGGCTTTGAATGTGTTTGTTAAAAAGTCAGCTATCAGTCTACTTGATGATTGTCTAAGGGTGATCTATCTTCCCTCCCTCCAAAGATGCTATTAATATATTTTCTTCATCTTTAGTATTTCAATGTTGCTATTATGTGTATGTGAATAAATTTCTGTTCATTTTCTTTTATACTTCTTGGACTTCATGAATCTGAGACATTGACTATGTCATCATTCTAACATCTGCTATTCTATATTCTATCTATATTTTCATTATGTAACTTGGAATAGGCACATACCTTATACCTTCGCTTCCTTTTTTCTGTCTCTGTTACCCACGCTTTCACATTTTCCGCCACTTCCTTAATCTTTGTGAGGCCTTCTGAATAATTTTTAAAAACGATTTTCAGTTCTATTTTCAATTGTGTCTAATATATTATTAAGACTGCACATTAATTTTTTATTTTGGACTATTCTATATTTTAATTCCAGAAGTTAAATTCAGTTTTTTTCCTGCAGTTATTATAAGGCTTCCTCTTCTTTTATTTTCTTAAACATTTTAAATATATGTTTAACATACTTCACATTTGATAATTGCAAAATTATAAAAAAATTCTGAAATTTGTGTGAATTTGTTTCTGCTGGTTTTTATTCAGCTTTTGGATGATTCTCCCCTAGTGTGTCTTGTTTCCTTCTGGGCTCATTTTTGATTATGAAATACTTAGTGCCCACATAAAATTATTTGCGGGGATTTTTGAGTTTACAGCCTTTGTGTTTGCTACTTCCAGGCACCAAAGGGCACCTCTTGTCAGGGACCACTTTTAATTTGAGGCTTTTAGAACTATAAAATGCTATGAATGTCAATCACAAATAAGCTGGAGATTTATCTGCAATCCTGAAGACTGTGGAATTATTTTCATATCCCATGCCCCTTTCTCATCAGAGCCAAGGCAACTTTCCTTCCATTAGCCTTGAATTGGGACAGGGTTAGATGTGTTTATTTAAGCCATTCTTACCTAAATGAATTGCCGTTCGAGTCATAGACTTTATTACTCCCCAGGTTTTATTGCTCTACCGAAAATCCTGGGAAACTCTCAAAATCTAAGCTCTTCCTAGGTATGGCAAAATCCCTCAGAATTAAAGTGGTTTCAGTGTTCTGCTCACCTCTGTGGATTTCTACCTTTGCTTAGATTTTAGTGTCATGATTCATAAGTCTGTTGTCAACGCTACATTATTTTAGAAAGATTCTTATAATGTTTTAACCTGAATTTTTTATTATTTGTTATCGAAGTTTGATACACATACTTGACCTATCAAGTTAATAGAAAGAGAAAATGTCTTCTTTGTAGCTTAACTTTCATTTTATCATTTTCTTTATTGATCTTTCTGTGCTACAGTTGTGCCTTTTCTTCTGATCTGGTTTCAATTTCTGAATTTCTCCATTTAGATATGTTTAATCAGTTGTTTGTTTAGGCTTCCAATGAAATTTTAGCAGGCACATAAGTACCTTGTTACATCATCCAAAGATATTAAGTATATCGTTTGCTGAGTTTACACACACACATACACACACACATGCTTATATAATCATCACTCCAATTAGTGTCTAAACTATTTTCATAATCCAGTATATTCTAAATTCTGGTGTGCTTCTTTTCAGTCAGCTATTTCCTCACCAGGCCACATGGCTCATATCTACAACTAAAGTTTTGTCTATTCTGCTCTAAACTTGTACATAAATAGTATCCTATGGAGTATGTTATTTTTATTTGGTTTTCACTCAGCATCATATTTTTCATATTTATGCATGGTGCTGTGTTCATCAGTACTTCATTGCTTTAAGTTTTTGACTAACATTTCATTATTTGAATATGCCACAATGTGTTAATTCATTCATCTGATAATGGACATCTGGATTATTTCCATATCTTGGCTATTATAATATTTCTTATTTTTTCTGCATATATGTGTATAAAACATGCAGAATTAAAAAAAAATTCTCTAGTGTTATTACCTAAAAGTAGAATTGTTGGGTCTATCTATCTGAAAAACCATTAGTCAACATTTTTTTTTCCAAATTTGATTTAAAAAACAAAAACAGACACAGTGTGAAGAAAGTCTGGAAATTAACTAAAGGCAAATAAAACTACATCATAATCAAACAATTTAAAATCAAAGATAAAGAACATACCTTAAAGGGAGCCAGAGAAAAAAGAAATTTTACACAATAGTATAACAATATTAATGGCATCTGATTTCTCCTGAGACAAAAATAGTGCCAGAAGACAGTGGGATGACATAATTATAATGCTGAAAGAAAGCAATTTTTCAGGTAAAAATTTTAGTCCAATGAAAATATATTTGAAAAAATGAAGGTGATACATAGAGATTTTCAACTGTACAAGTGTTGAAAGAACTTGTTGACAGGAAACCTGCACTACAATACATGCTAAAGTCTAGTGGGCTTGGTGCAGCCTCTGCGGTAATTCCTCCTTCCTTGCCACTCACCGCCACCTACCTGGTTGCCTCAGCCCTGGGCATGCCATTGCCTCTATGAGTATTTCTTCCCTTGCTACCTCTTGGCCTTTGTAAACTTTTCATATTTTTAAAATTTATTTATTTTTAATTTTTGTGGGTCATAGTAGGTGTAGATATTTATGGAGTACATGATATATTTTGGTACAGGCATGCAATGCTTAATAATCACATCAGGGTAAGTGGGGTATCCTTCACCTTAAGTGTTTATCCTTTGGTTACAAACAATCCAATTCAATTATATTATTTATTTTTTAAATAAGTACCCTGTTATTTAAAATGTACAATTAAATTACCATTGCCTATAGTCACCCTGTTGTGCTATTAAATACTAGTTCTTACTCATTCTTTCTATTTTTTTTGTACCCATTAACCATTCCCACTTCCCCACTCCCCAAACCCCCACTATCCTTCCCAGCCTCTATTAACCATCCTTCTACTCTCTGTCTCCATTAGTTCAATTGTTTTAATTTTTAGCTCTCACAAATTAGTGAGAACATTCAAAGTCTGTTCCTGGATTATTTCACTTAATATAATAATCTCCAGTTCCATCCATGTTGTTGCAAACAACAGAATCTCATTTTTTTAGGGCTGAATAGCAATACATTGTGTAAATGTGCCACATTTTCTTTATTCATTTAGTTTGTTGATGGACACTTGGGTTGCTTCAAAATCTTGGCTATTGTGAGCAGTGCTCCAATAAACATGAGAATGAAGATACCTCTTCAATATACTGATGTATTCATTCATTTTCACACTACTGATAAAGACATACCTGAGACTGGACAATTCACAAAAGAAAGAAGTTAATTGGACTTACAGTTCCACGTGGCTGGGGAGGCCTAACAATCATGGCAGAAGGTGAAAGACACATCTCACATGTCAGCAGGCAAGAGGAGAGCTTGTGCAGGGGAACTCCTGTTTTTAAAACCATCATATCTCATGAGACTTATTCACTATCATAAGAACAGCATGGGAAAGACCTGCCCCCATGATTCAATTACTTCCTGTTGGTTCCCTCCTAAAATGTGGGAATTCAAGATGAGATTTGGGTGGGGACACAGCCAAATGTATCAACTGATTTCTTTTGTGTATACACCTAGGAGAGGATTGCTGGATTATATAGTAACTCTACGTTTAGTTTTTTTGAGGCACCTCCAAACTGTTCTCCATAGTGCTTCTACTAATTTACTTTTCCACCAACAATGTGGGAGGGTTCTCTTTTCTCTGCATCCTTACCAGCATTTGTTCTTGCCTGTTTTTAGGATAAAAGCCATTTTTACTTGGGTGAGATATTTTTTTGCAGTGTTGAGTTGCATTTCTCTCCTGGTTAATGTTATTGAGCATCTATTCATGTACCTATTTGCCATTTTTATGTCTTCTTTTGATAACTGTCTATTCAGATATTTTGCTTGTTTTAAAATTCGATTATTATATATATTTCCTATAGAGTTGTTTGAGCTCCTTATATATTCTGGTTATTAATTCCCAGTCAGATTGGTGGTTCACAAGTATTTTCTCCCATTCTGTGGGTTGTCTCTTCACTGCATTGATTTTTTATTGGCTTTGCAGAATCTCTTGAACTTGACACAGTCCCACTTGTCCATTTAGTTGAAGTTTTTCTACTTTTTTGATGTAGACACTTACGGCTATAAACTTTCCTCTTAATATTGCTTTTGCTGTATCGAGTAGATTTTAGTATGTGTGTTTCCATTGTCATTTGTTTCAAGAAATGTTTCAATTTTCTTAATTTCTTCATTAACCCACTGGTCATTTGGGAACATATTGTTTAATTTCTGTGTGTTTGTATAGTTTCCAAAATTCCTCTTCTTATTGATTTCCAGTTTTATTCCTTTGTGGTCAGAGAAGATGCTTGATATTATTTCAGTTTTTTTTGAATGTTTCAAGATTTGTTTTGTGACCCCACATATGATCTATCCTTGAGAATGGACCATGTGATTAGGAGAAGAATGTGTATTCTGCAGCTGTTGGATGAAATGTTCTGTAAATATAGATATTTATAGGTCCATTTGTTCTATGATGCAGATTAAGTCCAATATCTCTTTATTGATTTTTCTTACGGATAATCTGTCCAAGGCAGAAAGAGGGTTGTTGAACTCTCTAGCTATTATTGCTTTGGAGTTTATCTCCTTCTTTAGCTCTAATAATAGTTGTTTTAACTAGCTGAGTGCTTGAGTGTTGGGGGCATTTATACCTGTAGTAGTTATATCCTCTTGCTGGATTCATTCCTTTACCATTGTATAATGACCTTCTCTGTCTCTTATTACAGTTTTTGACTTGAAATCCATTTTGTCTGCTATAGGTATAGCTACTCCTGTTCTTTGTGGTTTCCATTGGCATAGGATATCTTTTTCTGTCCCTTTATTTTCAGTCCATGTGTATCTCTAATAAGTGTGTTTTTTCTACGCAATAGGTAATACATTTTTTAAAAAATACATTCAGCCACTCTATGTCTTTTGATGGAAGAATTTAGGCAATTTACATTCAATGTTACTGATAAGTAAGGATTTACTTTTGTCATTTTGTTTGTTTTCAGGTTGTTTTGTGGCTTTTTCTGCTTTCTTTTTTTAATTAAAGAGTTTAAGGCCAGGTACGGTGGCTCATGCCTGTAATCCCAGCACTTTGGGAGGCCGAGGTGGGCGGATCATGAGGTCAGGAGATCGAGACCATGCTGGCTAACACAGTGAAACCCCATCTTTACTAGAAATACAAAAAATTGGCTGGGCGTGGCGGCAGGTGCCTGGAGTCCCAGCTGCTTGGGAAACTGAGGCAGGAGAATGGCATGAACCTGGGAGGTGGAGCTTGTAGTGAACCGAGATTGTGCCATTGCACTCTAGCCTGGGCAACAGAGTGAGATTTTGTCTAAAAAAAAAAAAGAGAGAGAGAGTTTAATCCATTTACATTCAATGTTATTATTAATAAGTAAGGACTTACTCCTGCCATTTTGTTACTGGTTTTGTGGTTGTTTAGATCTTCTCTTTCTTCTTTCTTTACTTTCTGTCTTCCTGTTATTGAAGTTGATTTTGTCTGGTGGTATGTTTTAATTTTTTGCTTTTTATTTTTCATGTATCTCTCGTATGTTTTTGGATTTGAGATTGCCATGAGGCTTGCAGAGATATCTTACAACCCATTATCTCAAACTTTGACAATATAACACTGATTGCATAAACAAACAAGCAAAAATAAAACTAATAAACACTTTACTCTTTAACCTCATCTTCACGCTTTTTTTTTTTTTTTTTTGAGACAGAGTCTCCCTCCATAGCCTAGGCTGGAGTGCAGTGGCGCAATCTTGGCTCACTGCAAGCTCCGCCTCTCGGGTTTACACCATTCTCCTGCCTCAGCCTCCCGAGTAGCTGGGACTACAGGCACCCGCCACCATGCCTGGCTAATTTTTTGTATTTTTAGTAGAGACAGGGTTTCACCGTGTTAACCAGGATGGTCTCGATATCCTGACCTCATGATTCGCCTGCCTTGGACTCCCAAAGTGCTGGGATTACAGGCGTGAGCCACCGTGCCCAGCCCATCTCCACACTTTTTAACTTTTTGTTTTCCCTATCTGTATCTTACAGTACTGTCTATGTCTTGAAAAGTTGTCATAGTTATTATTTTTGATTGGTTCATCTTTTCCTCTTTCTACATAAGATATGAGTAGTTTACACACCACAGTTAGAGTCTTATAATTTCTGTGTACTTAATCTTACCAGTGAATTTGTGCCTTCAGGTGATTACTTATTGCTCATTAACATCCTTTTCTTTTTGACTGAAGTACTGCCTTTAGCGTTTCTTGTAGGGCATGTCTGGTGATGAAATTCCACAGCTTTTGTTTGTGTGGAAAGCGTTTATTTCTCCTTCACATTTGAAGGATATTTTTGCAGAATATACTATTCTAGAGTAAAGGTTTTTTCTCTTCAATGCTTTAAACATGTCATGTCACTCTCTCCTGGTCTGTAAGGTTTCCACTGAAAATCCTGCTAGAAGTATTGGAGATCCATTGTATGTTACTTGTTTCTTTTCTTTTGCTGCTTTTAGGTATCCTTTCTTTATTCTTCATCTTTGAGAGTTTATTAATTGCCTTTAGGTAGTCTTATTTGGGTTAAATCTGCTTGGTGTTCTATAACCTTCCTGTATTAGGATATTGATACTTTTCTCTAGGTTTGGGAAGTTCTCTGTTATTATCCTTTTGAATAAACTTTCTACTCCTATCTCTTATTCTACTTGCTCTTTAAGGCTAATAACTGTTAGATTTGCCCTTTTGAGTCTACTTTCTAGATCTAATGGGTGTGTTTCATTGTTTTTTATTCCTTTTTCTTTTGTTTCCTTTGTGTATTTTCAAATACTGTCTTCAAGTTCACTAATTCTTTCTTCAGCTTGGTCAAGTCTGCTGTTCAGGGTCTCTGATGTATTCTTCAGTATATCAATTGCAATTTTTCAGCTCCAGAATTTCTAGTTGATTCTTTTACATTATTTCAATCTATTCGTTAAATTTGTCTAATAGAATTCTGAATTTCTTCTTTGTATCCTGATGAGCCCTTGGGCTATTGGGCCACCACAGCTAGGAATGTTCTGAGTCTCACTTGAAGCCAGTAAGTCTCAGAGGTAGGTATTTATTATAGTCTTCACAGTCTAGGCTTATTTGTACCTGTCTTTTTTGGGAGGACTTTCCAGGTATTTGAAGGGACTTAGGTGTTGTGATCTAAGCTGTATCTGTGTTAGGGAGCACCCCCGGCCCAGTAATGCCATGGCTCCTTGGTGATCTGGGATAAGATCTGGAAGAATTCTCCTGATCACAAAGCAGAGACTCTTGTTCTTGTTCCTTACTTTCTCCCAAACAAATGGAGTTTCTCTCTATGTACTGAGCCACCTGGAGCTGGGAGTAGGGTGACAGAAGCCCCTCTGTGGCCACCACCACTGAGACTGTGCTGAGTCAGACCAGAGGCCAGCACAGCACTTAGTCTTGCCCAAGACCCACTGAAACCACTATCTGACTACTGCCTATTTTTGCTCAAGGGCCTAGGGCCCTACAACCAGCAGGTGGCAAAGCCAGTCAGGGTTTTGTCTTTCCCTTCAGAGTCACGAGTTCCCCTAGGCCTCAGGTGGGTCAAAGATGCCATCTGGGAGCCAGAGACTAGAGTCAAAAACCTTAGAAATCTACCTGGTGCTCTATATTACTGTGGCTAAGCTGGCATTCAAACGACAAGAAAAAGTCTTTCCTTTTGTTGCCTCATCTTTCCCTTTGTACCCTCTTCTTTCCACAGGCAGAGGGACCTCTCCCAATAGCCACCACCAAGGCAGGTTCATGGGGAGTACTGCCAGGGTTCTGCCAATATTCACTTAAGGCCAAAGGGCTCTTCAGTCAGCTTATGGTGAATGATACCGGTCCTGGGACTCACCCTTTAGGGCAAAGAGCTCCTTTCTGGCCAAGGGCAGGTCCAGAAATGCTGTCTAAGAGGGAAGGCCTAGAATTAGGGATCCCAAAAGCCTGCTTGGCACTCTACCCTATTGTGGCCAAGTTGGTACCTAAGGTACAAGACAAAATCTTTACTTTTCCCTCTGCTTTTCTCAAGCAGAGGAGTCTTTCAGCATAACCACCATAGCTAGGAATGTGCCGAGTCTCACATGAAGCCAGTAAGTCTCACTCACAGCCCATGGCATATGGGTGTTGCTGCTGGTTATTCAGGGCCCTAGGGCTCTTTAGTCAGTAGGAGATGAATCCTGCCAAGACTGGGTCCTTCCCTTCAAGGCTGCAGGTTCTCTTCTGGTCCACGGTGTGTCTAAAAACATTGTCCAGGAACTAGGGCCTAAAATGAGGGCCTCATGACATTGCCTGGTGCCCTAGCCTTCTGTGGCTGAGCTGGCATCCAAGATGCAAGACAAAGTCCTCTTTACTCTTCCCTCTCCTCTTCTTATGAAGAAGAAAGAGGTCACTTTTGTTTCTGCAAACTGCACTGCCTGAGATTGGGGAAAGGGTGGCACAAGGTGACTCACTAGGTCATGTGTCCCCCACATCCACTGACTCTGAGCCCAGCACTAGGACTTGCCTAGGAATTGCAGTCCTTGTGGGCTAGACTTCCTTTGAAGTTTATTTAGGACCCCAAAGCACTTTAGCCCATGTGGGTGGTGAGGCTTCTTGAAAGTCATGTTCTGACTGCTGGGATAGGTATTTCTCTCTGGCTATAGCTGGTCTAAATTATCCCTCTATAAGTGCATATTGACTGAGTTCACCTGGGTTTTTCTTTCCTCTATGAGAAGGCAGCACTGAGTTCAATGAAAAGTCCCTCAATTGCTGTACTCTCCCTCCTTCAAGTGCACAGATTCTCCCCACCATGGAGCTGCTGCCAGGGAATGGGGTAGGAGTGATGTTGGTGATTCAAGACTGTCTTTCCTACTCTCTTCAATGCCTCTTTCAGTGACACGAAGTTAAACTGTGATTTCCCACTGATTTTTCGTTCTTATGAAGGTGCATTTTTGTGTAGATTTCAAATTTGATGTTCCTGCAGAAGGGACAATTGGTGAGGCTCTTATTTGGCCATCTTGCTCTGCCCCTCTCTCTTCTTGGCCTTTTGGTACCATCTTTGCTGCCACTTTTCCTCCTGCCTTGAAATAGATTAGTTTTGCTTTTTGGGTTCTTAATTACCTATTATATATTTTCCTTTACACATTAAATACATATTTTTTGTACTGTTACACTTTATATCTGAGAACTTCGGTCATCTAAAGAAATCCATTTTTTGTTATTTCTGCTGTATCATATGATGGCTTGTTTCCTTTTGTTTTTGTTAATATTTTATTGGTTCAACTTAATCTGTGTGCAACCGGAGGGTATAAATTGATGATGCTTTCCTTTGGAGGGTTTTATTGTTTCTGTTGAGAGCTGGTAGACACTTTTGATTTAGTACTGCATTAGTTCTCTTTGAGGTGCTGAGCTTAAAGTGGGGGACTCCCCAGGTTTATCTTTTCCAACTTCATGTTGGCTCAAAATAGCCTCGCACTGATGTAGGCATTTACCCTAGGGTAACCTGACTTCCATATTCTCTTACAGCTTACCACTCTCATATTTTATTTTAGCTCTTTGTTTTTGTTGCTGTTCTTCTTTCTTCCTTCCTTCTTTCTTTTCTTTCCCCTCTTTATTTTCCTTACTTCCTTTTTTTGCAATTTATTATAAAACTTGTTGAAATACATCTTAGAACTAGTTATATTGTCATGGTAGGGTCCCTCTACACTGCCATACTGCAGAAAGTGGAGGTCAAGAGTCTAATCTCTAGGCTAGAAAAGTCACTCCACCTCAGGTACTCTTCAGTTAGTTTTCCCTGTGTGAAATGGAGACAGTAATAAGTCCACCTGAAGATGATGTTTAGGCTTGCTGAGGCAGTGTTTGTGAACTCACTTTGCAATCCTTAGTTACGTATCAGTTAGCACATAGAAAATGCTCGATTATTCCTTGTCAAATGAACTAGTAAATGAACATAAAGGCGTTACCTCCTGTGGACCTAGAAAGACAAATCAGAGCTTGTTTAACAGCTTTTTTCACTAAACCTGGAGAAAGTCTTGGCAGTGCTGCTCCCTTCCTTGTGAAGCCATGCTGGGAGTAAACTAGAAATAAAAGGAAAATGTGAAGAGAATGTTGCTTGTATATATGAGCCTCTGCTGGGGATGCTTGAGAAGGGTAGTTGCATGAGGATGTGAGAAACGTGTTGACAAGATAAAACACAAGCAAGATGGTTAGTGAACTTGAGAACAGCTGCAGAAGAAATGAATATAAAACAATAACAATGAGAAAATTGCCAGAAGAAGAAAATACTAATATGGTTATGCATTTTTTTATCTCAAGCTCTATTGTCTTAGAATCATCTAAAATGTAGTATGCACACTCTACTTGCCTTCCTTTTTCTTCATAAATGTCACCAACTGTGGTGTTCTTAGATGTTGTTTGTATAACTTAATTTCATTAATTTATTTTAAAAACACCAACTTTGCCAGGCTCTTGTACACACATTATCTTAATTAATGCTTAAATCAACACAATGAGATGAGCATTTTTAAAATCCCAATTTCTCCAGTTAATAACACTGAAATGACTTTTATATAATTATTTCCTTTGATTTGCAAGACAAGACACAGAGTCTTTCCAGTCATGGCATAAAACAGGTTTCTCTTTATGGATGCCTGTATTCTGTGACAAAATTTTGTCTTGCATGTATCGAAAGCAATTGAGCAGTTGTTTAGCATTTGGAGTTGAATTATTGGAGTGTTTGGATTTATCATCCTTTATAGTCTTTCTCTTTGTTTGACAGATATTTTTGAGAATATCTTTTTTACTAAATTATTTATTTATTTATTTATTTATTTTTATTTATTTATTATGTATTCCTTTCTACAATAATAAATCACTGCTAATAGAAGAGACTTTATTGTTAATGGGGAAAATACGAGAAATAAAAAATTTTGTTAATATATAGAGTTCATGCCATGAAACCCATAGGTTGCAAACCTCTCAATTTGAAAAAGTAACCATGGAGAGAAAAAAATAATCGTTTATGTGATTCAGTGTCCATAGGGTACAAACAAACACATTGTTTGCAAGTAGCTCACATATTGCTGAAATTTCTCTTGTTTGTCCTCATGGAAAGAGTATTTGTATAATATGGTGAACAACTAACTGGAAAGCATCCCTCCAGAAAATGCAGTTTGGGTTGATGAGGTTACTTTCTACTGTGTTCTTTGGAGCTTTATGACAAAGCATAAAGATATAGTACAATTCAGGGAAAGCGATTCTATAAAGGCAAATATGATACAGTCTGGGTATATAGCTCTCACACTGAATTTAGAAATATATGTATATAGATATGTAGACATGTAATTTAGAAATATAGATTTCTAGTATTTCTGATTTCTAATATTTAGAAATATCTAAATATATGATACATGTGTGGGCGTGTATATATAATATGTATATTTTTAAAATGAACTTTATTGAAGTATAATTTACATAAAATAAAACTAGCCATTAAATGTATACCGTTTGATGAGTTTTGGTAACTTTATATACTCATATACATATATATTCACCACCATAAGCGTTTCTGTCACCAAGAAAATTCTTGTACCTCAACCCAGTGAAACTCTGTCACATTTATAAACAACTGCTGATTTTCTGTCTGTCAGTAATGATTTAGATTTTTCTTTTTGAGAGTTTCATGTAAATGGTATGGTAATATGTCCTATTTTGTGACTGACTGCTTTTGCCCTGCATAGTGTTTGTGTGTGTGTGTGTGTGTGTGTGTGTGTGTGTGTGTGTGTTTGAGATAGATCAAGATTGTTGCAGGCATCTCTAGTTATTTACTTTTTTGCTGAGCAGTATTCTATTACATAACTGGGCCATATTTTAAAGGCCAATAGAAGTTTCTTTATCTAGAATGCCAATGATCAGTGTTGGTTGAACATTTTTCTAGAGTTTAAATATATTAATTAGTCCTCTGATATGGTTTAGCTCTGGTCCCCACCCAAATCTCATCTTAAATTGTAATCCCCATGTGTCAGGGGAGGGATCTTGTGGGATGTTATTGGATCATGGGATTCCTCATGAGTCTCTCATGTTGTTCTTGTGATAGTGAGTGAGTTCTCACAAAATCTGATGCTTTAAAAGTGTGTGGCAGTCCTCATAACCTCTCTTTCCTGCTGTCTTGTAAAGATGGTGCTTGCTTCTCCTTCTCCTTTTGCCGTGATTGTAAGTTTCCTGAGGTCCCCGCAAGCCATGTGGATCTGTGAGTCAATTAAACCTCTTTTCTTTATAAATCACCCACTGTCAGGCAGTTCTTTATAGCACTGTGAAAATGGATTAATACATTCTCATCCCCCCAAAGTTTTCTTTATGCAATATATTTGTATGCTAAATTAACAAGACATCAAAATGGGACCTTTTCTATAGGCATGCAATGTGAAATAATCACATCATGGAGAATGGGGTATCCATCCCCTTTATGTTACGAACATTCCAATTATACCCTTTTAGTTACTTAAAATGTACAACTAAATTATTGACTATAGTTACCCAGTTGCTATCAAACAGTAGGTCTTCATTCTTTCTTTTTTTTGTATCAACACATCTCATGTGTCCCATAAATATATACAACTACTATATGTACCCACAAAAATTAAAAATAAAAACATAAAAATGAGACATTTTCTGTCATTATTTGCTAAAACCTCAAGAAAGTAAGTGAAATAGGTGGCAAATACTCCCACATTTCAAAGTGAGGTACAAATCTACCTGAATAGAGCTTACCTAGCAGGCAATCAAGAACTAGTTTTTCAATTTCACCTCTAGTCTCAGTTTTCCAAAGGCATTATAGTGACCAAAGAGTTGTTGGCAATTAGAGCTGCATTTTTAAAAGAACATTGTTAACGTTGTTAACATGCTACGTGGACACAGATGGGGCACTCATAGGGCAGCGGTGTCAGCAATCTGCTTTTCTCTTCATGCCAAGTGAGAAGGGCTTCAAGGAGGCCACTTAGAGAAGTTGATTCCATGTCCCTGGAGTCTGTCAAGATGCAGAGCCTGTTACTGGATCTATGTCTGGGAGGTCTCAAAGTGGATACCTGTGTCTGGAGTTGCCTAGCTGACAGCAGAAAGAAAGATGGTAGCTGCATTTTAGAAGTACTTGTGCTGTGCTTCTACTAATGAAAAGTCAGGGTGTATTTTGAGGAACAAAGGTGTGTCTTTGTAAGGGGAATAGAGAGAGAATAAGAGCTGGCAAACAAAAGCGTGAGCACCTGAGGCCATATTAAAGGGACATAGTTCAACGGAACAGGAAGGAGTATATGTGGAATTTCCACATACAACCAGGGATTGAAAGAGAAGTGTATTATCCATGTTCAGCCACTGTAGGAGGAGACTGAAGCCATGCATTGAATGGGGCTTCTCTGATGAGCCTACTAAAGCATCCTATGAGGGAAAGAGCCAGGTGAAATCTCTCCTAAACCCAGAGAGCCCAGGCATGAGCATATGACATGCCGTTGCCACTTTTCTATCTTTTAGAACTTTTCTGCTTCCAAATCTCTTCTCCCTCCTCTGTTCTTAACCCCGATGATACCAACAGCAACGTATTAAATAGAGAAAGAGAATAAAATTACATAAGTTGGAAATAAGTCAAACACATACCTCTGAAGCAGGCCTAAGCTGGAGGAGGGCAAACATTTTAAATCTTAAAAAGTCTAGATTTTTCTTTTATTCTTATACTTAGTTGGACATATAGCTACTAAGTGATTATTGTTTTGTGATTTAGAAACAAAAGAGCAGTTTTGAAATAGGCCTATAGGGTGTGTCTGAATGGACAGTGGGGAAGGAAAAAATAGTATTTTTTTCTGATTGCAGATCCTAAGCCCAACTTGTTTAAAATTAATATAACTTGTGTACACTTGCCTGATTGCAATTTATTTTCCAAAATAGATTTTACTGCTCAAGACATAGAATGACTAACAACAACCACAATTTGTATGTTATCAGTATGCAATCATCTCAGTGATCTGTTATGAAACATACCACCATATCCATGTAATAGATACTGGACCACCACACCATCACCAGTGAATTATTCATGGCCTGGTGGACGTAACTACCTTCAGGTGCTATCCATTATAGTAAGTAATGACTTAATTTTTTAAATGACTTCATTTATCAGATGGATAATTGTGAAAATAATAATTTTTTTAGAAGAATTTGTGGTTTGAATGCTTCCTGTACTTGGCTTTCTAGATAAATAATCTATTGTATCTATAGTCAGATACAGAGTGTTTAAAATGGCAGCAGGTAGTTCTAGGCAAGCAACTGGGATTCTTAGTTTGAGCTCAGGGAAAAATTGTGGTTTAAGCTGATTCATTTGACTCACAGCAAAACCTCAAGGAGCAGTTGATTTCATCACATGGAAGGAATAAGGTGGCAAGAGCTAGGTGAACTATCAGTTCGCTAATCAAATTGAAGAACTTGAGTACTTGATCAGAGGAGGAGGTAGAAGAAAACTGAATCCAGGTGAATATACAGATAATTTCTGTCCACCGACATGCTCTGAATACCAGGAGTAAGATCGCAAAATGATTTGGAGAAATGATTTGCCATATGTGAGGAATTAAGAATTCATATTTGGCTGGGCACAGTGGCTCAAGCCTGTAATCCTAGCACTTTGGGAGGCCGAGACAGGCGGATCACGAGGTCAGGAGATCGAGACCATCCTGGCTAACACGGTGAAACCCTGTCTCTACTAAAAAAATACAAAAAATTAGCTAGGCGTGGTGGCGGGTGCCTGTAGTCCCAGCTACTCGGGAGGCTGAGGCAGGAGAATGGCATAAACCCAGGAGGCGGAGCTTGCAGTGAGCTGAGATCCGGTCACTGCTCTCCAGCCTGGGCGACAGAGCGAGACTCCCTCTCGAAAAAAAAAAAAAGAATTCATATTTACTACTCCTCCAATATTGATTTGTCAACAACAACTTTCAGGTAGAAAAATCCAGTGGCCTCTCCTTAGTCATCATTCTACTCGTCTTATTGGCAAATTATAATACATTTGAGACTTCCTTATGTCTAGAAACATTTTGTTAGCTATGTTTCTCAGAGACACACTTTCTGGGTCCTCCACCTACCTCCTGCTAATCAGTCGCCTTCACTCTAGAACATTCCTATATTGGAGTGGCTTAGGTCTCAGTCTGCATGCTTATTTTATTCTCTATCTGAACGCATTATCTAGGCAATTTCAACTGTCTCACATTTTAAATACCA
Source organism: Colobus angolensis palliatus (assembly GCF_000951035.1). Lineage (NCBI taxonomy): Eukaryota > Metazoa > Chordata > Mammalia > Primates > Cercopithecidae > Colobus > Colobus angolensis. The sequence continues at coordinate 941,149 of NW_012114921.1, forward strand.
CATATTTTCTGTCAAACACCCTAATATATCTCTATTCCTGGCCTTTCCTTGAATTCCAGTATCAAATCCAACTGCCTACTCAATATGACCTCCCACTGATTTTTTATCTTCAAACTTGCTATTCCACCTTTCTCAGTAAATAGCAACACCAGTCTTCTTAGTGTTTAGAAAAGAAAAAAATGTTAGAGTCATTTGATGTCCTCTCTTCCTCTGACATTCTTTATCTGTTATGAGCTGAACTGTGGTCCCCTTCAAATTTATATGTTGTAGTTCTAACCTCCAGTACCTCAGAATGTGACTATACTTGGAGACAGGGCCTTTAGAGAGGTAATATTAAGGTAAAATGAGGTCCTGTGGGTGGGTTCTAATACAACTTGACTGGTGTCCTTACAAGAGGAGATTAGGGCACAGACATTTTGTGCACAGTGGCATGACCATGTAAATACACAAAAGAGGTCAGCCATTTATAAGCCAGAGAGGCCTTAGAAGAAATTAAACCTGCTGACACCTTGCTCTGGAACTTCAGCCTCTGGAACTGTGAGAAAATACATTTCAGTTGTTTAAAGACACCTGGTCTGTGGCATTTTGTTTTGATAGTCCTAGAAAATTAATACAACATTCAACCTATCAGCATATTCTCTCGTATATCTCAAATATGACCATTTCCCATCACTTCCTACATTCCTATAATCAAGTCACCACACCTTTTATTTGGCTCTAAATCTTCTCAACTGAAATTTCTACCCCTATTTTTCATATTTTTCAGTCATTTGTATTCAGCAACCAGAGCAGTTGTCCTATGCTGAATATCTTTCTATGGCTTCCAGAATAAAATTAAAAAAATTATAATACCCTGGACAATAAGGACCCTGCCCCTTAACAGTTGCCTTTGTCTTATCTCTCACCACCCTCCCCTTGGCTAACTCCTTCCTTCTTCCTATTCTGTGAATACTCTACCAAGCATACACCCAACTTAGGGACTGTGCCTTACTGTTCCCTCTGTCTGGAGATGCTCAAATGTCGACTCATCAGAGGAAAGATCCCAAGGACATCATGTAAAATGGCATTCCATCCTAGTCACCCTCAGTCTTCTTAAGTGCTTCATTTTTCTTTATAGCATTTATCAAATTAAATATTGATTTTTTTTTTTGTAATTCTATCCCCCTAAAATGTAAACTCCAGCATTGGCAAGAATGTTGTTCTTTTAACCTTGCTTTGTTTAATAAAGTTGACTTTATTCCCAGCACCTATCACAGTACCTATGACATGCTCAATAGTCAATATATTTGTTGATAAATGAATTAATGTGTACTGATGGGTTCATTGTCTTGGCCAAGATTGGCTCAAGAAGGGGGTGTAGTCTTAGTATCAGGCACATTAGTTCTTGCACTTGGGAAGAACTGCAAAAACCAGTGAATGACATTGACTTGCAGACTCAATTTTGACAAGCTAAATAAATCTTCAAAATTGAACAATTCAAAGTAATTGTCCAAACAGCTATTTGCTTGCCCTAAGCAATGCCTACAGGAGGCCACTAATAATGCAGTGCTTTTGTTTGATTTGCAAAAGGTAATGGTTTTATAGGGATTGCTCTAGCTTTTGTACCTACGTAATCTTTTTCTCCTTTGTTTATTCTGCTTATTTAGTTTATCTTTTTTTCCCTATTTCAGCAAAGCTAGATTTGATCTGTGAGACTCTAGAAAACTGAACTTGGATCAGTGGATAAAGATACAGGGGAAACACTCTCGCTACCCTGAGTTACCAAGTAATACATTATCTGTGAGTATTAATGTTAAGGTTGGAGGACCCCTCGTGGGAGTGTTGCCGGGAGGAACATAAACACTGGATCTTAATTTTTTATGTCCTTAGGCTCACTGATTCTTTTACCAGCCTTTATAGGGATAGGAGGACAGACAATATACCAAAAACAATATACTCATTAATATTCATGGAAGGCAAGAAAGCCATAGCTTTTTATTGGGATCCATGATTTTTCACCCTTGGTAGACTATGAACCAATCAAGGTCAGTGAGTGCATTTGATAACCCTGGACAATAATGTTGGTTATGATACTTATGCTAATGATGCAGTGATGACAAGATTATATCTAAGTAGATTAAGAGCAAGGGCTTTGAAATCAGACAGACGTTAGTTCAAATCATGGCTCCACTACTTGCCACCCATATCAGAACTTCCAAGTTATTTAGTTCCTATGAATTTTAGTTTCTTATTTTTATTTTAAAAGAAGGACAATAATAGTACATATTCTAGCTTATTGTGTAAAATTATGCAGAGGATTAATTGTAGAAAAAAATACGTAAAGCATTTAGCATAGAACCTAATCATAGCAAATGCTCAATATACCTTCACGTAAGCAATACAAATTGCAATAAGAATGATAATATCGGAACAAATGCAATACTAATTACTGTGTGTTTGCCATTATTGTCCTTATGGAAAGCAACCTTGAAGGGTGTGAGTCTATCATTTTATTGTGCAGATGGGCCCGCCCACCTGGCCTGTGAGAGTGCACCAGCCTCAGCGGGCTCTGTGTCCCTGTCTCAGACCTTGCTTCCATTTACCATGCAAATTACAGAATAGCACAGGGCAATAACAACTCTAGTATAATAGACTGGGAGATCTGCACAACCTGCTAGGGTGGCTCTGTGTCCTCATTATTAGAGATGAAAATGTATTCAGCACCATCCAGGTCCTTTTGTGCCCACATTTCCATATTGATTAAACCTCACCATTCCAGGCTTCTTCAAATTGCTCTCTCATGCCTCATCTCCTTGTTGCCTTGCCATCTGTTTAATGTGTCTCTTGCTGGCCTGATGATCTAGGCTTCATTTTTCTTTGCAGGTTTTATGCAATCAATCAAGTGCAAATAAAAATGATAAATGGGCATCTATTGAGAGCCTACTATATTTCTTATACTTTGCATAATGTTATCTAATTCACAGTAATTCTATCAAATGGGTGTTGTAGCTATTCTACTTGATAAATGAGGAAATGTCCCCAGGGTCATAAAACTACCAAGAGGAAGGACTGAAAATTGAACTCTATGTCTACTGCTCTTTCCACAACTCTGTTCTTTCCAGTCCTTATAGGCAGCACCATGTATCAGGCAATCTTAGAGAAGGCTGATCCAAGTAAGGGAAGGTCCCTGTGTATAAAGAGTTTGCAGTTTAGATGGGGATTCACATAGGCTCAGGTCTATAGCACCCTGGTAGGTGTTATAAATGAATGCTGTTGTCCATGGAAATGCAAAAGTAGATGGTAGGAAACAGGAGAAATTTGAGCATGCGTTTCTCTTCTAAAAAAGGACAGTTACTACTCAACTATTTGTAACCATTGAGGAAGATATGTTCACTGTTGCCCTCTGAATTTTTAAGAGAAACAAGAAATATGGAATTTTTGTGTGTATCTTCTTACTTATAGGTATTGGAAACTAAAATCCAAAATAATAATAATAACAATACACCGATCTATAGAATGAGCTTAATAGTGGAGCTCATTGTCATTCTCCAAATGTCTGCCAAAATAATTTTTTTCTTGTTCTGCAGCACTGAAGTGTTCTTATTCTAGCCTGATATAGCCCGGAGTGTGTGAGGGTGGTGTGTGAGAGCTTAGCTATGTGCCATATAGCTCATGTTGTGAACTACAGAGTTTAAAGATTGATAGATGCTCCAGGCCAAGATGAAGTTGTCCTTGCACATATACAGATGAGTTTAAGTGCAAAAAGGTGGCTGTTATGCTCCTAAGAGTTCTGATGGGATTGTTGCTCATACACATGTTGTCATCTGAACCTGCAAGTCTTTGGTCCCAAAATCTCTGTGCCTTGGAGACACTGGTCATTTCTCTGCTGGTATCCTGATATGCTGATTTTATATTATATAATTCAGGTAAGTTAACTGTATTAGTCAGGATATATATATCCTATTAGTTCTGTCCCTCTAGAGAACATATATATATTTAATAACTCCAATTTATATACACATGTATATATAATAATATACAGATTTATCATATGTATATGATGTATACATATAATACATATGTATTATATAATATTCCATTTATATGTAACATAATATACATCTTTATATTATATACACATACAGTACATATGTATTACATATAAATGGAATTTATTATTATATTAAGTATATATATTATTATATACATATAATAAATAGGAGTTATTAAGTATTAGATGATCACAAGG
>NW_012114921.1:945426-949489 GCF_000951035.1 Colobus angolensis palliatus
ATCACAAGGTCCCACAACCTATGTGCCTGTCAGTGGCAGAGTGAATAAACAAAATGTGGTACATATGCACCATGGAATACTATGCAGCCATAAATGGAATTTATTATTATATTAAGTATATATATTATTATATACATATAATAAATAGGAGTTATTAAGTATTAGATGATCACAAGGTCCCACAACCTATGTGCCTGTCAGTGGCAGAGTGAATAAACAAAATGTGGTACATATGCACCATGGAATACTATGCAGCCATAAATTTGTTTAAGCTCCTTATAGATTCTGTATATTAGCTCTTTGTCAGATGCATAGTTGGCAAATATTTTCTGCCATTCTGTAGGTTATCTGTTTATGCTGTTGATTGTTTCTTTTGCTATGCAGAAGTTCTTTAGCTTGATTAACTCCCATTTGTCAATTGTTTTGTTTTTGTTGCATTTTTAATATATTAATAAGGGTTCATGCCATTGGTAGCATTTTAATATACATGCCAATGTGATAAGCAGGTTTATCCTGAGGTTTTACTATTTAGTTGAACCATACAAAATTGCCATTTTTATAAATAAAAAATAGTTTAAAATTATAGATTTTATGTGCTATTACCTAATGCCCTAAAGTATTTGTCTACAACTGTTCTTTTTTTATTTACATTAATTTTTATTTTATTTTTGCTCTTTAGGCAACTTCTGTTTAGAAGTTTTCATAAACTTTAAAAAGTATTATAATTCTTATAGCAATTTGTTTCATAACTCTTCAGCCATAGATGAAGGCATTTCTCCAATGCCACAACCTGTCAACTAGCACACTATTCAAGAAAGAACCAAAGTTCTGCAATCAGATAGAACTGGATTTCATCCCTGGCATGGATACTACTCATGCAATGACATTGGGAAAATTTGCAAACCTTTCTGAGTTTCGTTTTTCTCATTTCCAAGTAGAAGGACTTGAGCTGAAAAAATTATCTCTAAATCTTCTCCCAGTCATAAAATTTTAAAATTGTAAACATGAAATATGGATTATTGTACACATTATTTTCTGAATCTGTTATTAATTATACCTTGCATAAAGTACTGATGATACAAGAATAAACAAGTCAGTAATTTGTTGTGATGTCAAGTGTGTAACAGAATGGTGTAATTAAAGAAGGACTGGAGAGTCAGAAATTTGTCTTTGTGACTTCCTTGCTGAATACCCTCAAGAGAAGCATATAATGTCTCTTGACTTCATTCTCCTATTCTGTAAAATGGGCCTCACAATAATAGTGATTAAGATAGATCAGAGAATTATAATGAATATCAAAGAGGGCAATCCTTCTAGAAACGCTTCAGAAGGTCCAAAACAGGCATTTACAGTTTTGGGATCTCATCATCAGATAAACATCTTAAAAATTAAGGAAATTACATGGTGTTAATGGTTTATTCATTTACCTTTTAAAATACTTTTAATTTATAACAGTGGCAGATTAACAGAAAAAGTTTGAATATTGTACAGAGAATTCCCATATATTCCATAATCAGTTTGCCCTATTAATAACATCCTAGGTCAGACTGGCACATTTATTATAATTAATGAACCAATATTGATTTATTATTGTTAATTTAAAAGTCTGCACTTTATTCAGATTTCCTTATTTTTTCCCTAATATTCTTTTTATAATCTGGATCTTATCCAGAATACCACATTATATTTATTCATTATGGCTCTGTCAGCTCCCCTTCACTATGATAGTTTCTCAGACTTTCTTTGCTTTTGATGACATTGATACTTTTGAGGAGTACTGGTGTTTTCTAAAATGCCAGTATTAGAATTGAAATTTGTCTAATTGTTTTTTGATTAGACTGGAGTTAAGGGTTTTGGGGAGGAAGACTACACAGGTAAAATGTTATTTTCTTCACATCCTATCAAGGGTACATATGATCAACATAGCATCCTTTTTAAAGTTAAGCTTTATTAATGACTGAGCTAGTGTTTGCCAGTTTTCTCCATAATAAAGTCATAAAGTTACTCTCCCACCTCCCCGCTTTCCAGACCATATTCTTTGGAAGAAAGTCACTATGCATATCACATATTTTAGGAGTGGGGAGTTATGCATATAAGTGATTTACAATTCTTCTGCATGGAAAATTTTCTTCCCCATATTTTTATTTGTTCAATCATTTCATTATATAAGTATAGACTTATGAATATTTATTTTTATACTTTGAATTATAATGCATTTCTACTTGATTTTATTGCTCAAATTGTTCATGTTTTGGCCATTAGCAGTTCTTGCAGTTGGCTTCTGTGTTCCTTTGATATATTCATATCATTATAGAAATAATTTTTTGAGCACTTACTTCCTGGCACAACATGCTCCAGGCTCATCTTGTACCCCATCTCGTACCATCATTTCCTACCCCAGTAGTAGAATCAACCATTTGTCTAAGGATTCCTGGTTCCTTTTGTTGGTGAATGATATTACAAACCAAGATCTCAGTGCCAGTTGTGCTTCTGCTATGAGTGTATCATTGCTTCCAGCTCTCTTAAGTTGGCACAGCAAGGGAATATAAGTGTGTCTAATAAGCCATTTATATACATGTACCTTTAGATATTTATATACAGAAACATATATAAGAAATTAAGCATGAGTTTATATCTCCAATTCTAATCTATTACTACTTGGATCATTTTAGCCTCTTTCCTTACTCATCTGTGAACTCCTACTCCATCAGAAAGGAACCTGGCTCCCACCATCTGCCACTCATTTACTTAATTGCTCAATTCATTATACGTGCATAGTGGTATCAGAATTGTTAATGTATACTCTTACGGGAAAAAGCTATCAACTAGACTATGGTACTTATATACAGTGTCTTTTATTTTAGTCTTGTAGATTCTATTCATTTCCAGAGTTATTTATGCCTGTGTTTCTTTCCTCAACTCCCTCTGTGTTGTTATTTCATGTATTTGTTTCACACATCATACATTTTATACATACAGTGAGATTGTTTTGTCATATTTTTGCATTCCATTCTGGGACTTCTGACCTCCTAAATGATTTTAAAAGTTTCATATATTAAGATTTACTCTTTGTGCTGTAAAGTTCAATGGGTTTGACAAGTGCAGTGTCATGTATCCTATACTAAAGTATCAGATAGAATATGTTCACCACCCTTAAAACTCCACTGCGCTTCACCAGTTTAACCCTCTCTCCTCTCTCACAGAACTCTTAAAGACCACTGATCTTTTTAGAATTTTGTCGATTCCAGAATGCCATATAAATGAAACGGTCCAGTATGTAGCTTTCTCATAATGGCTTCTTTCACTTAGTAATATGCGTTTCATTTTCATCCCTCTCTTTTTGTTGCTTAGTAGCTCATCTCTTCTCATGGCTGAGTAATATTCACTTGTGCAGATATACCAGTTTGTTTATTCATTCACCTGTTGAAGAACATTTTAATTGCTTCTAGTTTGGGGTTATTAAAACTACTATAAAGATTTGCATAAAGGATTTTCTGTAGACATAGTTTTCAAATCAGTTGGTTAAATATTTAGGAGTATGATGGCTGGATCAAAGGGTAAGATTATGTCTAGTGTTGTAAGAAACTAGAAATATGTCTTTCAAAGTGACTGAACTATTAATATTTTGCATTTCCACTAGCAGTGGATGTGAGATCCTGCTCCTCTGAGTATTCACCAGCAATTAGTATAGTCAATTTTTAAATGACAAATTATGTTAATCATCTTTTCATTTGCTATTCTCCATCTATATGTTTACTTTATTAGGTGTCTGTTTAGGTTGTTTTCATGTTTTAAAATTAAGCTGTCTACTTATTGCTGAGTTCTAAGGGTTGTTATGTAATTTAGAAGCCAGTTTTTTCTTTTCTTTTTTTTTAAATCAAGGTAAGAGTAGAACTTTAAGAAACAAATTTTTAAAAACTGGATATGATATTTTGCAAGTACTTTATTCTTACCTGTGGCTTTTTTTTTTTTTTATTATACTTTAAGTTCTAGGGTACATGTGCATAACGTGCAGGTTTGTTACATATGTAAATTTTAAACTTACCACAGAAATATTTTTGAC
>NW_012114921.1:954920-1021969 GCF_000951035.1 Colobus angolensis palliatus
TGTCCGGCACTCACTAGTGAGATGACCCCAGTACCTCAGTTCAAAATGCAGAAATCACCGGTCTTCTGTGTCCTTCGCGCTGGGAGTTGGAGACTCACCTGTGGCTTTAAAAATATTTTCTTAACAGCTTATTTTGCAGAGAAGTTTTAAATTTTAATACATTTTAACTTGCTAACTTTTTTCCAACACTTGGTGTTGTGTGTAAAGACTCATTGCTAAACCCCAAGTCACTTAGATTTTCTCTTGTGTTTTCTTCTAGAAGTTTTATAATGTTGAGTTTTACGTTTAGGCTATGATCTATCTTAAAATATTTTTTGTGAAAGCTGTAGGATTTTACTCTAGTTGTTTTTGTTTTGTTTTGTTCTGTTCTTGTGGGGTCTCTGTTTTTTTGTTGTTAATTGTTTCAGCACAATTTGTTGAAAAGACTACCTCCATTGAGCTACCTTTGCTCCTGTATCAAAGATCACTTAATTATGTTTGTCTGGATCTACTTCTGGGCTCTCTATTCTGTTCCATTGGTCTATATGTCTATTGTTTCACCAAGGTAGTTCTATTTTGCTTACTTCAGCTTTATAGTAAGTCTTAAAATTGGATAGTGCGAGTCTTACAAATATGTTCTTTAGCATTGTATTGGCATTCTAGGTCTTTTGCTTTTCCACATGAACTTTAGAAGTAGTTTGTAGAGATCTACAAAATAGTTTGTTGAGATTTTGACTGGGATTACATTGTCTTTATGGACTATATTGTGAAGAATCAACATCTTAACAATATTATATTTAAATACATGATCATGGTATATTTCTCTACTTATTGAAATCTTCTCTGAGTTCTTTCATTAGAGTTTTATGGTTTTTCACATATAGAACTGTACATATTTTATTATATGTATATCTAAGTATTTTAATTTTTGGTGACGTTATAATGTTACTGTTTTTTAAATTTCAAATTTTACTTGTTCAGTGCTGGCATATGGAAAGGCAATTGAATTTTGTGTATTAACCTTGTATCTTGGAAATTTGCTATACTCACTTATTAGTTCCAGAATTTTTTTTTGGTCATTTTTAAAGGATTTTTTACATAGGCAGTCATATGATCTGTGAATCAAGACAGTTATTTTTGTTCCTTCCCAATTTGTATATGTTTACTCTCTTTTCTGTCTTATTGTATTAGTTAGGACCTCTATTACAATTATAAATAGGAGTGGTGAGAGAACACAACCTTGTTTTGTTTCTGTTCTTAGTAAGAAAGCGTAAATTTTCTTGTTGTTAAGTGTAATGTTAGTTGTAGGGTTTTTTTTTTGGTTGGTTGTTTGTTTGTGTTTGTTCGTTTTTGTTTGTTTTTGTTTTTGTTTTGGCAAACATCCTTTATTGAGTGAGGAATTTCTCCTCTATTCCTAGTTTAAAAGTTTTTATCAGCAATGGATGCTGGATTCTGTCACATGCTTTTTTTTTTTCTTCCATTAATTGATATGATTGTATGCTTTTCTTCTTCATTAGCAGATTGATGGGATGGATTACAGTGGATCGGTTTTTGAGTGTTGAACAGTCTTGCATACCTAGAATAAATCTCACTGATTTCTAGTGTATAGTTGCTTTTATACATGTTCTAATTGATTTGTTAATATTATATTGTGTGCTTTTTTTTTTTTTTAAAGGCAGAATCTCGCTCTGTCGCCCAGGCTGGAGTGCAGTGGCCGAATCTCAGCTCACTGCAAGCTCCACCTCCTGGGTTTACACCATTCTCCTGCCTCAGCCTCCCGAGTAACTGGGACTACAGGCGTCCGCCACCTTGCCCGGCTAGTTTTTTTGTATCTTTTTTAGTAGAGCCGGGGTTTCACGTGTTAGCCAGGATGGTCTCGATCTCCTGACCCTGTGTGCTTTTAAATCTATATTTGCAAGAGATATTAGTCTGTATTTTTTTTTTCCTTAATGTCTTTACCTGATTTTGGCATTTAGGGTTATGTTAACCTTGTAGAATGAGTTAGAAAGTATTTACTCAGCTCCTATTTTTTGGAAGATATTGTAGAGAATTGGTATCATTTCTTATTTAAATGGGAAAGATTTACTGGTGGAAACATCTAGAGCTGGTGCTTTCTATTTTGGAGGGTCATTAATAATTGATTTAATGTATTGTATATTATAAAATACATTATAATAGAATATAGTTATATATTATATTGTTATACTTGCTTAATAGTTCAAGAAATATTTTTGTCACTTTAAAGGAATATTATATAATTCACTGTAATACATAATATAATTAATATTAAATATATAATTTATAATATATAATTAATATTAAATATATAATTTATAATATATAATTATATATTACTATATATAATTCATTGAAAGATACAATCTAGCAAAACTCACACCAATTAAATAGAAAATATGAATAAGTTTATATCTATTAAACAAATTGAATCAATAATTAATAACCTTCCAAAAGAGAAAACACCAGGCCCAAATGGGTTCAGTGGTGAATTGTATCTAGCATGTAACGATGAAATTATACCAACCCTCTACAATCTCTTTCAGAAGATAAAAGTGGAGAGAGTACGTGCTAACCAGCGTTACCCTAATACCAAAACCTAACAAAGACATTATAAGAAAACTATAGACCAAATGAACATAAATGCAAAAGGCCTCAATAAAATCTTAGCAAATTAAATTCTAGAATGTATAAAAAGGATAATATACCATGACAAAGTTGTATTTACCTCAGGTGTGCAAGGCTGGTTCAACATTCAAAAATCAATTAATTTTAAAAATTAATTTAAAAAAAGGTTTAAAAATCGATGAATCAATTAAGTAATTCCTCACATCAATAGGCTGAAAAGAAAAAATTACATGAGTTGCACAGAGGATTGGGCACATTCCAAAAATTAAATTGTACTTAATCATAATCAACTTAGTTCTAAGTATCAAAATCCATTCATGATTATATGAATAGATGGGAAAATATTTGACAAAATCTAACATCCATTCTTGATAAAAATCTCAGCAAACAAGGAATAGAAAATAACCTTTTCAACTTGAAAATGAGCATGTACGAAAACCCCATAATCACCATTATACTTAAATGTTGAGAAAGTCAGAATTTTTCTGCTAAGTTAAGGAACAAGGAAAGAATGTCTTATCTCAAGGAAAGGATGTCTCATCTCACTGTTGCTTTTCAACATCATACTGGAAGTCCTCACCAATACAATTAGACTAGAGAAGGATAAAAAAGAAAGATTGGGAATAAAAACAAAATGTCTTTGATTGTGAATGACATAACTGTGTTTGTAAAAAATATGAAATAATTGACCCAAAAACTCTTGTAACTAATAATAAATATAGCAAGGTTGCAGGATACAAGTTTAACATACAAAAGTTGGTCATGTTCCCATATACCAGCAATGAACAAAATGGAATTTGAAATTAAAAGTTTTGAAGGTATTTTCAAGACTCCGATTCAGCAAGGGTTGAGATATAAACCTCAGTGAGACTCTGGTTATCTCTGTTTTATGGTTAACCTGTTAGCTTTGTGGGCCATTGAATAGCTCTCTCTGCTCTTTAATTTTGCTCATGGCTTTCTGAGCCATGGCAGTATTCTCTCTTTCTACCTTCCTACTTCTGGTCTTTGATGTGCCACTATGTAATTGGTGAGCACACTTTTGGAGATAATTGGCAGTATGTATGGAATTTGCTGTGAATCTGAGAATCTTCAGAATCATATCCGATATGTTATTTATGTGTGGCCATTATATTTTGCTTGCTTTTCATAACACGGGCAAAGCTCCTTACATATGATGGATTTGCTCCTTAGCTTTCAGGATTCACCTTGAAAGGGTTTATAACTTTTTGGAATTTAGTTAAATTTTCCTTTTTAACATCATCAACCGTCTGATGAGATTAAAGTTTCTATTTTTTTTTTTACCTTATTCACTCTTGTCTTATTTTGATTTGAAAAATGATCTTTTGTGATCCGAAATTGAAACCTGCTTGTTCTATTTTTGTTATTATTTCTTTCTTATTTAATTGTAGAGTTGAAAATTCATTGCAAACATTCATCTTTTGCTTTTTGACTGGGAATGACCACACTAAAGTATTAAACAAATTTATGGTACTATTATTATTGCTTATATTTTACATTTTAAAATTAAGAGGCAATAAATAATTTGCCAATTATTTTGAAGGATGTGAGAAAAAGGGTTGAGTTAGAAGCATCATCCATTCTGCCTATAATGTTGAATAACTTATCTCAGAAACACTGTTGACCATAAATAATTTATATGAGTTGCACAGAGGATTGGGCACATTCCAAAAATTAAATTGTACTTAATCATAATCAACTTAGTTCTATCAAAATCCATATGTAAGGCTCATTGTTACCTACTAGTTACAAGAAATAATTTCAGTACTTATACAAAGCTTCTTTTATAAACATTTATAATACCAAATTAAAAAAAATAGGTTTAAGAAAAGTCTTATAAAAGTACTATGGAAGTTTGAGGAAGGGGCATTTTAGAGACACAGGATGAAGATTTGGTACCTGAATTCTATGCTGCTTATTTCCTCCAATTTTTTGGAAGGAATCCTGACAAAGGATTATATGCCAGGAAACAAGAGCCAAATAGAGAACAAACTTTCACTTTATTAATGACTAGGCAAACACAGGCCCAATTCAGAGTACTCTGGTGAACTCTACTAGAGAACACATCTAAGGACAGAGACATAAATGAAGCCTATTCCTCTTTATTTGTTGTCCTGAATTTATGAGATTGAATGCCAAGGAGAGCACTGACTTGACTTAGTAACATAGACTGAAATCCAAAACCGAGAAAATGAATGTTCAAGGTCCTACGGGCTTACTGCACAGACGTGCTTATTCTGTGGAGGCAAGAAAGACAGAAAATGCAACTTGCATTTGTTTGGGCTAATCTTAAGGTGCACAGTAACCCCAAAGTGGCCCAGCAAATGATTAGATTCTACTCTATAATATTACCTGTGTTCCTGGATATACCCATGGAAGTCAAGGCACCACACTTTTGATTAACTTTATTGCTTTTATTCGTGATGGTTAATGTACATCAGAATATTGAAGATGGTTAGTTACATTTTTAAGGAAAGGGAGACAGATATGGTACATCATCAAAGGACAACATCTCGGGATAGTGTGTAAGGAGACAGAAATAACCCTAGTGGTTCCAGATCTTCCATTTTAAGCTACTGTAGACTGAGTAATTGCTAGAGTGAGAAAATAAGAGATTCTATAGGATTGAGAAATTCTAATAAATTTTATCCTTTTTTTAGTTCTTAAAAGTAGAGTTAAAGGTTATGAAACATGTTTTGGAATTCCTTGCAAAATAACTCTGTGTTAATAGACTTCTAGATTATTATCCAGTACTTCACGTAAGATTTGCATTTCAAGACTTCATGCTTGTGCTTGGTCTCCTAGTATCATCCTGCATTTTTGAGTGTTGCTGAAACAGTTGCATTCTATCTGTGCTCTCATCTCCCTGACAGCTGATGAAGAAGAGAGATAATTCCAAAGCAGATTCACAGTTCCAATTCTTTAGTTTGGAACTAAATAGTTTCTTCTCCCATTTGTTTTCATCAAATCACTTCAGATCTGAAAATTCCTTACCAGAAGTAAAGATGGAAGGGCAGATAATGAGAGCTTACTAGAACTACTTAAGTCTTGAATAAACTATTAGTAATAATAATAAAAACAATTACTTGAAAAATTGTATGCTTTATGTTTAAATTGTGTTATTACACAATTGATTTGGTCCTGGTGATTTTGTGATTCATCCTTTAGATTTGCATTTAACTATCTAGTTTTTCATTTTCTTGGAGCTTTTCTAGAGGACTAACATGACAGTTTGGTAAATAAGTAGCCACTAATTTTTCAACATGTAGTTATTAATGACTTACAGATAAATTAAGCAAGGGGTAATATAATTTGACTTAGAACATTTTATGACCTATTTTTTTGCCACATGAAGAATTTGAAGTGATCTATTATTCTCAGGCTCACAGAAGTATTTTATTCTGACTCATTCACTCTGTAAATGAGAAAACTAAGGCTCAGAGAGAGGTTCAATAATTTAACACCACATGGTTACAAGTATGGTTAGTGGAATCATTGTTTGAACCTCAGTACATTGATATGTGCACCACACAATATTACATTGATCTTCCGTAAATGTACCCACTGAGAAATACTGAGAAAAATTTTTAATAAATCATATATATTCATAAATAACAGAGTTAGTAAATAGAGTTCATTAAGGCAAGATTATATGTATATCTTCCTGGTAGGGTGTTCACCCCTGCCAGACAGATTAAACAAAGAGTTTTGCACAATCCCAATTCTCTGTTGATTCTATTGTTTTGTTTTGTTTTTTTCATATAATGACATGATTTACGAGCTAATGCTTGCATTCACTGTCTAAGTGAGAAGAAGTGAATAAATGTTCTGTTAAGCTCAATAGAAACATGAGATAGCTAAAATGCCCCCAAAGAAACCTTGTCAATATTTACATATAAAACATATTAAGGCTAACACACATCTGGACTGAAATGTGGCTGAATCTTCTAAGCAACTTTGAAAAACCCTGCCACAATAATTAACGTGGTAACAAATGTGAGAACACATTGATTTTTTAAAAAAGTTTGATTAATTGACTGTTTTTAACTGTGATTTATTTATTCTACCTCTAAATACCCAATTTGCTGTTTATTTTGTGTTTCCAGTTGGTAGGGAAAACATTTTAAACAGTGAAAAGAGAACTGGTGCTAATTTCATTTATCCACATAAAATCTGTGCTATTTGGAGGCAGCAAACTATGCCAGTAGTAGTAGCGACAATGAGTATATGAAAAATAATAATTACATAGTTTATGTTTGGTAACATATATATATATATATATTTTTAAACAAACTTTGATCAAGTGACTACCGTATTCAAGCTATTTTTTTCTCTCATGATTTCATTTTGATTCTGTAGTATAAATACCATTATCTTTTTCTCAAATGTTCATACTAATCCTGGAAGGTAAGCAGTTTGCTGAAGGTCAGAAAAATACTATGTAAGGGACAGTGCTGGATTTTGAACACAGGTCTCTGTGACTCTAAAAACAATGTTTGTTTAATATGCAACTATATTTTAGCCTTACACTAATCCTGAGTGGTAATTAGGTCAGATATTACTATTACTTTCATATTATATATTTATTAGACAGGGTCATCCAGAGAAACACAACCAATAGAATGTATGTACATCTATCTATCTACCTACTTACCTATCTATCTGACACTAAAAGAGAAAGACATTTTATTAATTTAAATGAATTGACTCATATGACTGTGAGGCAGGCAAGTCTGGGATCTGTAGGGTAAGCCTCAGGCTGGAGATTCAGGTAACAGTAATATTGTAGCTTTGAGTTTGAAGGCTAGAAACTCAAGCAGAATTTTTATGCTGGAGTCTGGGAGCAAAATTCTTTCTTTTTCTGGAAACCCCAGTTTTTGCTCTTTAAGGTCTTTAATTGATGAAGCCCACCCACACTATGAAGGGTAATTGGCTTTACGTAAAGTCCACTGATCACAGATTTTAAAAACACTGAAAAAGTGCTTTTACAGAAACATCTAGTCTAGCATTTCATCAAAAAACTGGTTACCATAACCTAGCCAAATTGATATATAAAATTAACCATCACAGTATGAGAATCTCAAATTTTTTAGTAGGAAGCTATTGTAGGCAACCTCTAAGATGGTCTCCAAAGATTCCTGCCTCCTGCTCTCCATGCCCCAGTGTAATCCCTTTCCCTTTTGTGTGGGTTGGACCTACTTACTAACTTCTAACCAATAAAAATCAATAAAAGTAATGGAATGGCACTTCAGACACTAGGTTACACAAGATGTGGCTTGCATCTTTTGTGTTCTCTCTTCTCTTGCATGTTCATTCTGAGGAAGCCAATCAACCAGAGTTAATAAGAAAACACATGAGAACCCTAGTAAACACCTTTTCTAAATACCTACTCACAATTTTTTCTGTTCATTTTTTTTTTTGCTCCTGTTGAAGCAATCTGTGTGCTCCAAAATATAATCAGAAATCAAAATCAGCTCCTTATTAAAAAGCAGCTTTTTAAACATATACTTTAAAAATTCTTCCATGCATGCCATAACTTAATTGGAGAATATTTTAGTTAGATTACTTTTCACAACCAAATGATTTGATCAAGGGGTGAACATGCCATTTGAGATTCTACCCTTGTCTCAGGTGTACTTTGAGCCCATTTATGTGAGCAAAATTTATGATAAATATATATGCATGGTTCTTGGCCTTGATTTTGGCAATTAGCTGGTAAAATTTGACTGCACAGAACTGCAGCAGCAGCTTTCAGCAATGGTCCTCAGATGGAGCTACTGGATTTGGAAAATCAAACTGGGCTTGGGGCATTCTGTCTTGCATTTGTGTAAAAGTATAAAAGTTTACAAATGATCCAACTTCCAGATTATCTCTGGTTTCCTTATAATAGGACAAACCAACTTATAAACTTCCCTATGATAAAATCTGCAGCAGCTGAACAGCAAATGGCCTCAGGATTTTTTGAGCAAATTCAAAGAATTATATAAAATATTGTTTTCTATCTATTGGGAGAAGTGGTCCAATTATGGTTACTAATATCCAGGAACCTCATGACTTTTGACAGAGTCCTAGCTGTAAGGTCACCAAAATTCAGTGTTGTGATAAAGTGACATGTCTAGGCCATTTGAGGTATATTACAACTACACTTGTCCTCCATCACAGTTAAATACTAACATCTGCACATAACTTACTTGTCTTAAATTATTTAAGGATAATGTTAAATGCATTCCTATACTGGTGGTACATTTTGCTATACTTTTTAGAGATGAGGAGAAATGCTTGAAATTATATCTGAGAATTGCATGACTCTCTCAGTCTAGGTTAACTATATCCATAGTTGTGCTATTAATACATATTATGCTCATTAATACATTGATTCAATTATTTGACAAATATTTCTTGAGTACCTGCAGTAAATTGGACAATATTCTTGGTGCTGGACATACAATGGTGAATAAGACACACAAGATCTTTGATTTTTATGAAGCTTACTTCCTAGAAGAAGGAATCTGGCATTGAAAAAACAAACAAACAAAAAAAACCCAAAACAATTTCAGTTATTTATGTGGTATGAGTTTCCCGTTGCTGCTGTAACAAATTATTACAAATTCTGGGCCCACAGCTCTACTCTCTGAACTTTGTGGATTTGCCCTTAGGGATCATGGCTCTGACTTCTGAATGATACTTTCTTTTTGATGAAGGGTAAGAAATGTTTGCATATGAGTAGTCTTATCAGCCTGTTTTATGTCTGTGGAATTGTAGGAATCCAACACTTCTTTTCTTTTATTTCATCTTTTCTTTGTCCCTTTCAGTCCAAGGTGGCAATATGTTTGCTAGCATGACATTCTCGAAACCTCACAAGTTTCTCACGTATATCTCAGGGATTTACTCCATTAGACAAGGAGCTCTTTCACAAATCTTTTCTGGAAAATTCCACCTGTATTCTTGGTTTATGATTAGAGGGCTGAGAGAATCCATGAGTTACATGCCTAATCTCTTCACAGAGCCTTCTGTGTGATTGAATCTCTGACCTTTGATCCTTCTGAGGTACTAACAATAGGTGGTCCAGCCCTGTCCTTGATTGTCTCCTACAGCATGTTTCCCTGACAACGAATCTCCTGAATTTAGTGTCTTTTGCCATCTTTTGAGAATTTCCCAAATCAATAGGTACTGGTTCTTTTTTGTTCAATACTTCTTCCCTCAATTTATTTCTTTCTTGTCACATTTTACTATAAGCAGGAAGAAGAAATCAGACTGCAACTCTAGGCTGCACCTTCAATATTTTACTTAGAAATCTCCCCAAACATTCAAATTTATTGCTTATAAACTCTACTTTCCATATAATTGTAGGACACGATTCTTCTAAGTTGTGTTTCCATTTTACAGCAAGGATCCCGAATTCCTCCAATGGTCTTTTTTGCTCTTTTAATTCTGCATATTGACCTTTTATGAGAATTTAGTTAAGTTTGATAAGCATTGAGTACTTGCTTTGTGCTAGGCAATGTGGTAGAAATGGTATGGGTAAGAAAAAGATCATGTCCCTATCCTCAGTGAGTTCATAGTCTAGTGCAAGATACGTTGTGACTTTTACATATAAAAGTAATGACTTTTATATACATATTCCATATATAGTTATTCCATATGTATTTCATATGTTCCATATTCCATATATAGTTATTCCATATGTAGTGATTTGTATATATAATATATAGATATTCCATATATATGGACTATATGGTCATTATATATATATTCCTGTGTGTGTGTGTGTATAAGCATTTGGCTTTCCTCAGTAAAACAGGATGTGTTCATAACTCTTTTTTGTTATGTCTGAATAAGTCTTTTTTTTTTAAATTATACTTTAAGTTCTGGGATATGCATGCAGAACATGCAGGTTTGTTACACAGGTATACACGTGCCATGGTGGTTTTCTGCACCCATCAACTCATCATCTACATTTCGTATTTCTCCTAATGCTCTCCCTCCTCTACTCCCCCCACCCTGTGACAGACCTTGTTGTTCCCCTCTTTGTGTCCATGTGTTCTCAATGTTCAGCTCCCACTAATGAGTGAGAAAATGTGGTGTTTGCTTTTCTGTTCCTGTGTAAGTTTGCTGAGAATGATGGTTTCCAGCTTCATCCATGTCACTGCAAAGGACATGAATTCATCCTTTTTTATGACTGCATAGTATTCCATGCTGTATATGTGCCACATTATTTAAAAATCTCTCTGAGCAAAAAGAACGAAGCTGGAGGCATCATGCTACCTGACTTCAAACTATACCACAAGGCTACAGTAACCAAAACAGCATGGTACTGGTACCAAAACAGATATATAGACCAATGGAACAGAACAGAGGCCTCAGATATAACACCACACATCTACAACCATCTGATCTTAGACAAACCTGACAAAAACAAGCAATTGGGAAAGGATTCCCTATTTAATAACTGGTGTTGAGAAAACTGGCTAGCCATACGCAAAAAACTGAAACTGGACCCCTTCCTTACACCTTATACAAAAATTAACTCAAGATGGAATAAATACTTAAACTTAAGACGTAAAACCATAAAAACTCTAGAAGAAAACCTAGGCAATACCATTCAGGACATAGGGATGGGCAAAGACTTTATGACTAAAACACAAAAAGCAATGGCAACAAAAGCCAAAATGGACAAATGGGATGTAATTAAACTAAAGAGCTTCCACACAGCAAAAGAAACTATCATCAGAGTGAACAAACAACCTACAGAATGGGAGAAAAATTTTCTATTTTGTAATCTATCCATCTGACAAAAGGCTAATATCCAGAATGTACAAAGAACTTAAACAAATTTATAAGAAAAAAACAACCAACCAACCCCATCAAAAAGTGGACAAAGGATATGAACAGACACTTCTCAAAAGATGACATTTATGCGGCCAAAAAACATATGAAAAAAAGCTCACCATCACTGGTCATTAGAGAAATGGAACTCAAAACTACAATGAGATACCATCTCATGCCAGTTAGAATGGTGATCATTAAAAAGTCAGGAAACAACAGATGCTGGAGAATATGTGGAGAAATAGGAATGCTTTTACGCTATTGATGGGAGTGTAAATTAGTTCAACCATTGTGGAAGACAGTGTGGCGATTCCTCAAGGATCTAGATCTAGAAATACCATTTGATCCAGCAATCCTGTTACTAGGTATATACCCAAAGGATTATAAGTCATTCTACTATAAAGACATATACACATGGATGTTTATTGCAGCACTATTCACAATAGCAAAGACTTGGAACCAACCCAAATGCCCATCCATGATAGATGAGATGTAGTGACTATTAAGTTAGCAGGATGAAACTATTACTACCAAAAATAATGTTATATCCTATAATAGAAATATGCCCAGGAAGTTAATAAAGGGCAAAGATGGGACACCTAATATAACCTGTAGGGGTAAGGAAAGTTTGGACAGGTTTCTTTCTTAGATGTTATGCCTTTTCTGACTCTTAAAAGATAAGTAGATTTGGTTAAGTAAAGAAAGAGTACAAGTGAGCATTCTAAAGAAAGAGCACCATAAAAAAACAATGGAGGCATGAAACTTGGTGTTATAATCAAAAACCTCTAAGAAATTCAGTTCCTATACTTTGAATTTTTCATAAATTTAACATTTCTTTATCAATACTTATTGTGAAGAATGAATGTCCCAGGCAAGGGCACTGTAGTAGTGAGTCAACGCTCCCATCCAAGGTAGGATGTGAATTGTGGCCAAGAGGAAAATAAGGCTGCCTGTAGCTGGGAAAACAGTGCTGGATGTAAGGTGAGCAAACAGACTTGAATCTTGGAGAACTGGATGAAGTGATTGGTACAAGTCTGACCAAGTGGTTCAGATGTGAGGCTTTTGGGTGGTCCCTGTCACTAGTGCTTGGCACCGAGTTGGGACAGGGGTGTTTTATGACAAGTAGAATCAGATAAAGGAAGAATACTTTTTATTTCTGCTCTTGAACTCTTCAAAAGAAAACAAGGAAATGATTTATAAATCAAAACTAGGATGCCAGGTCTGACATCAATTAAGGTGTCATGTGCTAAGAAGTTCCCCTGGTAGATAAACACCAAGCTGATTCAAAGAGTGATCTTGGGTAATAAGAGACAGGTAATGACAGGAACATACGCCTTCCCAGATGCAAAAGATATTAAGCAGGGATCAGGAGAGAGTAAGTTGCATGCATAAAGTCTCTGTCCTTCTCTCCTTAGGAATTATCAGGAGGATATGTTTATAAATTTCATATGGCTGAAGAACTTGAGTTTTGAAGGGAGGAGGAATAAAGCATGAATTCAGTGACAACCAGATGCTAAGCATATAATATTTGCATACTTTGGGTAAAACCTCATGATAATCCTATGGAACTAGTTATATCCTGATGGAAAAAAGGGACATCCAGAATGGCTGAGTGCCTGGTCTGAGGTTCATCACCAGCACATAAATGTGAGTCTGCTTAGCTACAAATAGTATATTGTTCCCACTCTACTACACTGTCCACTGAAAGTATAGATCTTAATTAAAAGAAATTCAGACAGATGACAGGAAAATGCACATTCACATTCAGAGTGGGGACAGTGGGTATAAGAATGCAGAAGTGGCCTGGCCTGGGAATTCAGTATAACAGCATTCTGTTCCTGTTTCTGTCATTGACCCAGAGACAGTGATACATTATTCCCCCATCTCTGGGCCTCAGTTTAAACGAGGTATTTGGATAAGAAAAAATGCCAAACTTTTTTTAGCTGAAGGAGTCTAGGCTTTGATGGTAATTCTTTAGGTTGGTAATAAATAGTTAAATTTTGCTGTGGCAGGTTTTTTAAAATCATGTTAGACTTCTGATGCATCATTCATTATTATGCTATAACTGGGTGCTCAAAAGGCCCCATTGTCTGCACCTTTCCAGCCCTACTGCTCACTTTCTATGTGACCTTGTTTCTTCATATTTCAGTGTGGATTGCAATAAAATGCACTTCATAGAGTTTTTGTGAAGAAACAAATTGATGTGGGTAAAGTGCTTATACCAAAGTCTGGCACATACAAATAGTTTGATAAATGTAATATTATGCATAATATATGATTATGATTCTGACTACATCTCTTCTCATTTACAACAATCTCTCTTCTCCTGGATCAAAATTTTCCCATTTTATATACTTCAGTCAACTAGGCCTTGCTGTTTACTAGCTGATTAAAGATAAAACATTAATCATTGATAGTGATAACAAATTACCATACTCCCCTTTTGAGAGAACACATTCACATTTTGATAGGATCTTCTGATGTCTGGACACAGAAAGAGCAGTGGAAGGGGTCGTTGCATGAGCAAAGACAAAGAATGGGACACTGACTGTGAGTCCTTTGAGTCTTGTTTTTACCTTTCAGCACAAGCATGACTTTTGAATTGATGGAATAGAAAGAATACTTCAGCGGTCCAGGTAGAGGTTCTTATAAAAAGCCCTAGAGATGCTTAGCAGGTTCTTCTCTAATAGAGGCAGAAACTCTTTATGATGAGATGCGAAACAACTTTGTTTTCTTTTTACAATCCTTGATTCATTTGAACAGCTAAAATGGTTATTTGTTTGTTTTTAAACTCTGCCCGGAAGGTATACATTGTTAGGCTCATTCCCTTATCTGCAATCCGAGGCATGATCATCTGTGCATACCTGGACTAAGGCCGTATGGAGGGCTGGATACCTGAGATTAGGCAGAAGCAGCAATTAAGGGACCGATACATAATAGTGGCTCATGTAACCAGGAGATAAATGACCCTGAGGTTCTCCTAGAAAAAGGCAGTTTTGAATGGCAGCCTTTGCTTTCTGGAGCCTGTTCAAAAATCATCCACGGACCTAGGCTAGGAAAGTGGGGGATGCCAGAGTCTGTGTGTTCAGTTACCTTAAGTACCTGAAGCAGGTGTCCTATGTTGGCAGGAGTAGATAGGTGCTCAAGATTATAGGAAAGGGTGCGGAGCTTTGTTTGATGCACTCAATTCATTCCTGGCAATTTTATAGAGTTTCTATCACCATATAAGGCACCTCCAGGCTCTCTATAAAATAAATGGCCCATCAGAAGTCATTGGATACATTGTGTAATAAAGGTTGTCAAGTGCCAAGAGTGTTTCAGGGTGGAGTGAGTACAGTATTCATTTTTATGGGAATTGACTTGATCACCTTTGTAACCAGAGAGAATGAACCCAGTAGAAAAGGGACTATATAGAGATAGAAGCAAATGAAGTATTATTCTAAAGGAAGACAGCAGTGAACAGATTTTGCTTTTAAAGAAAAACTATCTCATTGACTGAAAAGAAAGAAATGAGGATCATGGTTGTAGAGATCAAAACCATGGATATAGAAATCAAATGGATGTAGAGATCAAAACCATGCAAATATTTTACATAATTAAAACAAAATTAATTTAGAAGAAGTATTTAAGCAATCGTCAAAGCTGCAAAACTGAACTTAAATATCAGGTTGGTTGCATAACCATATACAAAAAAGTTAAATAAGTTTAAATATGTTGATATATGCTAGGGATAAATCAATAATCACTAAGACATCAAACTGGCTTTTTTGCAGTTTTATTATTGGTAATAACACAATAAGTGGCAAGTAATTTTGTTCCTAACTTAGCAACCAAGGTTTTCAGCATAAGGAAAAAAATACAAACATAGAAAATCAGATAATTAAACATTTACTATGATTTTATATTTGAATTGAAAATATCAGCACAAATTTGTTGTTTAGTTTTTGTCTTAAAAATGCTTATTCCTTAACTGCTAAAATGGACTTATAAGCAATGGAACATCCTGTTTATGTTTGTGATTTCTGAATGTTATTTTCCATGCAAGGCAGCTAGAAGCTAGGACTTCAGTCTGGGACAGGAAATGTATCTAATGAGCCTGGAATATCTTACTGTTTCAGAGGCAGAGAAGCTCTTAGAAAGTGTCAAGGATTTTTGAAAATGATCTAGGATTCATATAAAGGGCTCCCGCTAGCTAAAATGGAATAATTTGAACATGAAAGAGAATAATGACAATGGACTGAAATATAACAACCTAGATAAATCTATGAGTAACAAAACTCAAAAAAACCCACAAAATATTTTGTTATATTTGGAGGTTATTTTGGCACCAACTTATTAGTCTAAAAATCAATAAAATAATGAATCAGTTATTTGTGCTTACCTTCATGAATTTTATTTCAGGGCAATGAAATGGTGAGAAGGCAATGTTCTTATTTGTAGAAGAATTGGAGTTAATAAACACAGAAGGAATGATGAATTTAGAAAATTACCATTTGAGATCCCTAATGGGGAAAAATAGTTTATGCAAAGATTATCAATGGGTATTAAAACTAATAGACAAAGAAAATGGATAGATTACACTGAAAACACTTGTACCTAATAATCTAAACACTTCTAAACTAAAAGTAGGGCAATCAACCATGATGTGTTTCCTAATAAGATATAATAGAAGGCGTATATGTATATAGTTTCATCATGGAGGTATGAGGTATTCTTGCAAAACCAAACAAGACAAAAATAAACAAACAAACAAAACCCTGAGTGCAGTCAAGCACACAGATCTAGCTACTAATGTTCTAGAAATGTGGGAGGTAAAAGAAAAAGCTAAACACCATGGGAAAATGATCAGTTAAATTAAAAATGTGGAACAATATACAGGACAAATGACACATTTCCCTTAAAAAATAAATGGCAGCACAAGGATAGATTTTAGTAAGGATCTGCAATGGAAAAGTCTAGGAGTATAAGAAAATGTAGGTGCATATATGAAGACAGTAGAAATAAACTTTATGCAGACCAGAATCAATAGCAAAGAAATAAAGTCTGGGAAGACATCAACAGGTAGAAAGGCAGGGAAGGGAGGGTCAATAGAGTTTGTGGGAAAACAGCCTGTTACATGGCAAGAATGACGTCGTTTTGAAGCAGAGTTGCCATGATTACTGATGTTTGACCTTCACACACGAAAGTGTTCTGGAGTTAGTTCTTTAAACAATGCCTGAAGCATAGATAACCTTTCATCAATATGCATACCTATTCTCCTCAGTGGTCATGAGTGTTGGCAAGAAAGCCTGAAGATATGATCAGTTGCACAGGTTTTACTCTCAAAGCTTGCTATATGAATAATACTTTCTGGAGGGCAGGTGTGGTGATTGACCATCTCCCAACCACCTGAGACATTGCTTCTGTTTATAATTCCCTATTGTATGTTTCTGTCTACAAAAAGGTATTTGTCAGCCTCTTTCTTTGGCCTCTCAGCTCCCTCATCATTTCAGGGTGGTAGGTTTCCACAGACCTGCTCACTGCAGAACAGAATAGAAGTCAAAGTGTTTTAAATCTGTAAATTGCTTTGGGCAGTATGACCATTTTTATAATATTGGTTCTTCCAACTAATGAGCATGGATTTTTAAAAATCTATTTGTGTCGCCTCTGATTTCTTTCAGTGTTTTTTATAGTTCTCCTTGTAGAGATTTTTCACCTCCTTGGTTAGCTGTATTCCTAGATTTTTTTTTCTTTGTGGCTGTTGTGAGTGGGATTGTGTTCCTAATTTCACTCTCAGCTTAGACGTTGTTGGTATATATAAATGCTACTGATTTTTGTACATTTATTTTGTATCATGAAACTTTGCTAAAGTCATTTATCAGTTCTAGGAGCTTTTTGACAGAGTCATTAGGATTTCCTAGGTATAGAATCGTATCATCAGTGAGGAGAGATAGCTTGACTTATTTTTTATTTGGATTCCTTTTGTTTCTTTCTCTCGTCTGATTGCTCTGGCTAAGACTTCCAATACTATGTTGAATAGAAATGGTGAGAGTGGGCATCCTTGTTTTGTTCCAGTTCTCAGCGGGAATAGTTCCTATGAAACTACCAATGTCATTCTTTACAGAATGAGAAAAAAATATTCCAAAATTTATATGGAACCAAAAAAGAGCCCAAATAGCCAGGGCAATCTTAAGCAAAAAGAACAAAGCTGGAGGCATCACATTATCTGACTTCAAACTATTCTATAAAGTCACAGGAACCAAAATAGCTTGGTACTGGTCCAAAAATAGACATACATACCAACGGAACAGAATAGAAAACTCAGAAAGAAAGCCTCACACCTACAACCATCTGATATTTGACAAGGCCAACAAAAACAAGCAATGCACAAAGGACTCTCTACTCAATTAATAGTGTTGGGAGAACTATCTAGCCATATGCAAAAGATTGAAGCTGGACCCCTACTTTTCACCATATACAAAAATTAACTCAAAATGGATTAAATATTTTAATGTAAGACCTCAAACTATAAAAATCTTGGAAGACAGTCTAAGAAATACTCTTCTTGACATCAGCCTTGGCAAATAAATTTTGGCTAAGTTCCCAAAAGCAATTGCAACAAAAACAAAAATAGACAAGTGAGACCTAATTAAACTAAAGAGCTTCTACACAGCAAAAGAAACTGTCGACAGAGCAAACATACAACCTACAGAATGGGAGATGATATTCCCAAACTATGCATCTGACAAAGGCGAATAGCAACAATCTATACAGAACTTACACAAATTAACAAGCAAAAAACAAACAATCCCATTGAAAATGAGCAACAGACATGAACAGACACTTCTCAAAAGAAGACATAAAGTGGCCAACAAATATGTGAAAAAGTGCTCATCATCCCTAATCATCAGAGAAATGCAAATCAAAACCAGAATGAGATATCATCTCACACCAGTCAGAATAACTATTATTAAAATGTCAGGAAATAACAGCTCCTGGTGAGGCTGTGGAGAAAAGGGGATGCTTATACACTGTTGTTGGGAATGTAAATTAGTTCAGCAACTGTGGCATGCAGCCTGGAGGTTTCTCAAAGAACTTAAAACACAACTCCCATTTGACCTCGCAATCCCATTTCTGGGTATATACCCAAAGGAAAATAAATCATTCTGTCAGAAAGACACATGCACTTGTATGTTCATCATTATGCTATTTACAATAGCAAAGACATGGTATCAACTCAGGTGCCCATTAATGGTAGATTGGATAAAGAAAATATGGTACATATACACCATTGAATGCTATGCAGCCATGAGAAAGAATGAAATCAGTTCATTTGCAGCAACATGGGTGGAGCTGGAGGTCATAGTTTTAAGCAAATTAATGCAGGAACAGAAAACCAAATGCCACGTGTGATCACTTACAAGTGGGAGCTAAACACTGAGCACACATGAACATAAAGATGAGAACAAAAGACACTGTGGACTACTAGAGGGTGGAGTGGCGAGTGGTTATAAAACTACCTATAGGGTACTCTGTTCACTACCAGGGTGATGAGATCCACATTCCAAACCTCAGCATCATGGAATATTCTCATGTAACGAACCTGCATATCTACTCCCCATATCTAAAATTAAAGTTGAATAAGAAAAAAGGAATTTAAAGTGTAGGGGAAGGGGAAATAAGGTCCTGAGAAAGATAATATGTTAGTGAGTAGGTAGAATACTGAAGCAGGTGACTTCTACGGTGGAACAGATTTGCAGATGATATTGTTTATTTTGTGTCCCTGTGGATTACAGACTGAAGTTCAAAGGAGGTAAAGACTCTGGAGTGAAGAAGGTTTAAGGTTAAGACTTGAAGTTTTTAAGAGCCATGTGTATGATTTTGAAGTGAAAAATGAAAACAAGGGCTGGAGAATCTAGAGACTACATTGAATAAAGAAGAGTTCTCAAGATGTTACATGTTGATAGTGGGGAGTAAAGGAAGAGGTGAGAGGTCATGAGTTTCAGTGGATGATGATTGTTGATGGGGAAGTAGAATGACAATGATCTGGAAATGGCAATGGGGAATCAGAAGGGTATCAAGAGGAAGTGTTCAGTAAGAGGGGTGCAGGAGAACCCACATATATTTGATAAAAGTGTGATTGAATAGTTTCTTCTGGAGAAGACAGTATTTAAGTCCTCAGGGGAGAGCTGGTCTTTAGTTAAGAATGGACTAGGTACAGAGCGAGTAAAAACAGAGTAACTCAGGGGAATTTTTTTTTTAAATAGTGGAAATTGGTTTTCAGATAAATGAGTGGAAAATGTAGGATGAAAATTTGTGAATAAAATACATAGACAAGCATGGAATATAGGAGAGAGTTGAGTGAACTTCAAGATTGAGGCATATAGAATTTGGAATTGAATTTCCACTATATTTGCCTTTCCTTTGTGGGGATAGATATGGTGGGCTGACATAAGGTTGATTTTACTGGCCAAGATATAAAGCTAATGAGCTCATAAGTGGCTTCTGGCCCCAAAGAGCAAGACTTTTTCACTGTCTCATTTTGGTGCTAATTAGATCGAGCCAGGAATAGGCCCTAAAAGAGTACAGAAATAGGAGCCTGGGATCATCCAACATACTAAACCAAGGAATACTCTCCAAGCAGAAGGAGATTTGCTGCTCCTAATCCACCTGAATTTGGCTACTATAGGTTTTTAAAAGATGTTTTAGGAGTAGAAACCCAGAAATTCAGTAGAGACTCAGGTTTCTACTCCTAGAACATTAAAAAACAATAAATAAATAAATGAAACTATGGTGACTGTGCTATATCTGAGCTTAAAATCTGAGCCTCATTTACCTTGCCTTAATAATTCCTATTGTGTAGAACTATTGTATAGACTGAGACTAATACATACAATAATCCTGGAAGAGCACCAGACACATTTTCAGCTCTCAGTGAATGGTGAATATTACCTCTATTATCACTATTACTGTCACTACTACCACTGACCTACTTACTGACCAGAAACTTTATGGCATTAATATATGGTTCCTCCTAATGTTTCCACCTAGCCATTACTTCTCTTTTTTTATTCCTTATAAAGTACAAGACAGTGATAAAATATATTCAATGAATGAAGATAATTCTAAGTTTGTACCAGATATATCTTGAGAAATTTTGTAAATTCTGAGATATTTTATATATTCTGAATTTTTAAATAAATTTTTCAATACTAGTGTATTATGTGATTAATCCTATAGAAGAGGTAGTTATCTACATATGGTGAAAATCAAAGTTGATTCAAGAAGAAGATAGTGTTAAAAACACCTATTACCTAAGTATCTTGTTCTAACATATTGGAAGAGGTCATACATGATTTAAATTCAGGACTTGGCAAAATTTAAAATTACTAATAGATTAACACAGTTGTTTTGGATTAGTATGAAAACTAATGTAATTCTAAATTACAATCACTCATTTTGATTGATTCATAGTAATATATACTAATGTATACACAAATGCAATAAACAATAAACGACCTTCAAATTTTAAATTACTCAGAGTTCTAGAATGGAGCTTGTTGATTGGTTGGATGGCTTGAGATTATTATTTTTTTAATTCTGTTTTTGTCCAGAAACTCTTCCAAGCATTAAGATTGTCAAGCTTCTACTCACATGCCATTTTAAGATATTCAGAGATTAACAAAATATTGGATTGAAAATGAACCTTAAAATTCATATAGCCCAATGATCTATTAGCTCTTAGCAATTCTGTCCTTATAAAAATAAGTTACATATATTGGAGACTCACAGCAACTCTTTAAAACAGGTAGAATAATGAAAATTAATTTTTACAGATGAAGAAACTGAAGATCAGTCAGGCAAAGCAATTCCTCAATTGGAGCCTAGGACTTGAATTCAGATCTTCTGACTCTAGATGATTTAATCATTTTATGACATATTTTTCCTAATAGTGGGCTTCAAGAATGGAGGAGAAAAATAATTTATTGAGCAATATGTGAAACAGTTAATGAGGTTAATTGGTAAGCTTGCCATTTGTTTTAATATACAAACAACCAGTGATGTTGGAATGAGCAGAGGACTTAACAAGATTTAGGTGTAAGTCCCGGATCAGCTTTCTGAGTTTGGGGAAGAAAGATATTCTAATCCTTAGATGCCTCCCATGTTGAATGAGAATAATAATACTTGCTTTAAGAAACTGTTATCAAATGAATTACTTTATGTGAAGGTGCTTGTGAATGAGAATAATCAGAATGGTTGATGTTGTTGATAGCCTTGTAGTTATATAAGGAAGCACAAAGGTTCAAAAGAGTGACCCTTTCAATTCCCCAGTGCTTTTTCCTGTGTGACCAAGGGACCAGGAGACACACAGTTTAACTTTGGAAGGGCTGTCTGGAAAGAATTCAAAATGAGTTTCAGAAAGCCAGTTGGAAGTTAACAATGCATGAAAAATACACCAAGGGGAGGAAAGAACCAATTAGGAAGCAATTAAGAAGATTGCAATAACAATGTATCTTAATAAAGTACAAAAAATATTAGACTACAAATAGGAGACAAAGTAGTTACCTGTGGAAGAAAAGAGAAGTGGAAATAGAGTTTCCAAGATAGCTATTACGAAAACAGAATAGAAAAGGAAAAACAAAACTGTATTTCACTGTCTTTTTTTCTGCCTGTTCATATCTCAAGCATCCTTCAAAAACCTTTCCCTCTGACACTCCTTTAATCATTTATATTCAGCACTTATTATTAAATTCCTGGTCTTAATTAACAATCTGTAAAAATCTAACTCTCATAATTCCCCAAATAGAAAGTACAAATGGTTAGTGAACTCTTGGAAAATAATCAACTATCTTTAAATTCAAATAAGTACAAATTGAAACAATTTAATATCCCATGTTAGTTTGAGAATTATAAACAAATTTTAAGCATTTTTAAAAAAAACCTGCTCTCTGTTCACATTTGCATTTGGGGATCCTCCTTAATATTGAGCAGCTATTTGAAGAACAGGGATTTCTCCAAGCATGACTACCAAGCAAGAGTGGTGTGGAGGTCCATAGGGACAGGAGGTTCCTAAAGAAACCAGAAGACTGGGCCGGGCATGGTGGCTCACGCCTGTAATCCCAGCACTTTGGGAGGCCGAGGCAGGTGGATCACGAGGTCAGGAGATCGAGACCATCCTGGCGAACACGGTGAAACCCTGTCTCTACTAAAAATACAAAAAATGAGCCGGGCCTGGTGGCGGGCACCTGTAGTCCCAGCTATTCGAGAGGCTGAGGCAGAAGAATGGCTTGAACCCGGGAGGCGGAGCTTGCAGTGAGCCGAGATGGCGCCACTGCACTCCAGCCTGTGCGATAGACACTCCATCTCAAAAAAAAAAAAAAAAGGAAATCAGAAGACTGAGTCAATTAACACCTCAGCTCCAACAATGGAGTCACGACAATTCAGATTTAGAACCAGTTTACTATTGATTAATAAGTGTGAGAGGTGATAACTTCGTATCAGATGGTTAATTTTCACAGTAATCTCTGCTTATTGTTATACTCCCATCCGAGCAAAGGAGAGAAATAAGACTGAGGGATTAGCTATCTTTTCCAAATTCAGGGTCTTAGTGAAAATCATGCAAGTTATAGACATGAAACGGCTTTGAAAACTAATTAAATGTCATTATTATTATTATAAAATAGAACAACCTATTTGAGCAATATTAAATGTTAAAGGTCACAAACAAAAGAAGTTAATGGTGTGTGCACCTAAAATTCTCAATAGTAAAAAAATAATAAGAAACTTTGAAGACGATTTTAAACGTTTACATTTCTTTTCTATTTTAAAATGAAATTGGACATCAAAGCCAAAGTTGTGGTATGGATATTTGAAGTCAGCTTTAAACAAGTTACATAATTTTTATTAGATTTGTATTTCATTATTTGGAATATTAATATGATTTCCCCAGTCACTCGTTTAAATCCTTTACATGTGTCCAAACCCGGAGTGATCTTTCTGGGTACTGATCTGGCTACCCAAAAACTAAGAGTCTGTTATATTAGCTTTAGTACCTTATTATTTCCACTTTAGTTAGATATAGTGCTTTATTGTGTACTTTCTTTTAATTTTTGTTAATTTTGACAAGGATATGGACAAATATTCTTCATATTTGTTTAATATGCGTGAGTCTTTACCCCAGAATTGTTTTATGCATTCTGTGGAGCAAAGGCTATATTTTATTTCACAATTTTTTAAAATTCTGTGTACTTTTGCTGGGCACCACTTGATAGGGTGCTGGATATAGTGTAGTCCACTCTCCTAATGCATGGGGGAATCAGGAAGAATTAAAAAACCTGGGATCAAAGAATTGAAAGAAACTGTAAGATAACACAGGACCTGCCTATGCCCCGATTTCGCAGTTTGCCTGTCTAGACCCTCAGCACCACTTGACCTTTATCTAAAACTCTACCTACAGTTCCACCAAAGTTTTAGGGACAATTCTGGTCTTAGGAAGGGAGGGATTTGGGGAAACTCTATCACATTTAAAAGTCAAGTGCCTCAGTAATATGAACCCATATTTCTGGACTAGTTTTGACTTTTGATCCAGGTAAAATTCTTTGAGCTTCTGCCTTATTACAAAATAAAGTCCAATATAGGATCTTATCAGTTCCTGGATTCCCATTTTGATAACCTTCGATTACTCCATTCTCTCTCTACAAGGGCATTGTCTGCTTACCTGAGACAGCACTGTGAATTGGAGAGAACACCAGCTTTGGAATCACACAGGTCCAAGTTTAAATCCTGACTTCATCATTTCCTGGTATGTGATTGTAAATACTTATTTACAAAATTGAGTTATCTAATCTATAAAACACAATCAATTATACCCAACTCAAAAGAGTTGTGATGAAAATCAAATGAGATTCCAAAAACTTGTGCTTTAAGTTTTTAAACTCAGAAAATATTAATTTCTTTTTATTTTCCTTTCCATTTCTCTTATCCATCTTAGAAACTATACCATTCTCCTACACTTTATGTATATGCCACACTTAAGCTATAAGCTGTGTGCTTATAGATCTCCACAATGTCAAGACTGCTCTCACTGCAAGCCTGCCTGTGTGTTCCTAGGTAGGCAGTCTAGTTCTTTCATGTATAATGTACTCTAGAAACTTGTATGACAGTCACAGATGCAAAATAAATGAATTAAATATTTTAAGAGTTCCAGTCCAAGGCATCAAGTAGATATTCCCCAAATTATGATGTAAATATTCCATTTTACTGTTATATATAATACAATGTATATGTAATTATTTAAAATACAGATTAAATATCAAATAAGAATAAGAAAATATAGTTAAACAATTTTTTTCTTCAAACTGTTTTTCTCAGCTTATTCGAAAGACAATGAAAAACAGTTTTAACATTATACATGAAGGTATGCTGTTCATCATTTTGCAAAGTATTTTGCAACTTTTAAAAAATTTTGTAAAGGTAGTATGACTCACCAGCCTGTTTCTCTTTATAAAAAAATCTGTTCTACTTTAGGAAGATATAAACTTTTCGTTGCATTTGGATTACTGGGATGCTTTTATAATGTCCCTTATAAAATTATAATTTTAAGTATCATTGGTAATTTTTTTTAAGAGAAGCTCCCTGCGTTACTTCCCTCTATAATGCTCATTCCTTCAAACAGAGGTGTGCTGAAGTTGGCTTGCAACAGAGAGGAGAGCTGATTGCCTTTCTTTTCAACTATGTTATCATGGTGTCATATCGGCAGGCTATGATGGGAATATTTGAACCATGGAAATCTATCAATGCTACAAATTAAGAATATTTGTGTTATTTTATTTTATTTTATGTATTTTATTTTATTTTTTTGAGACAGAGTCTAGCTTTGTCTCCCAAGCTAGAGTGCAGTGGTGCAAGCACACTCACTGTAGTGTCAACCTTCTAGGCTCAAGCCATCCTCTCACCTCAGCCTCCTGAGTAGCTGGGACCACAGGCATGTGCCACCACACCCAGATAATTTTTGTTTTTTTTTTATAGAGATGGGATTTTGCCATGTGGTACAGGCTGTTCTTGAACTCCTGACCTCAAGCCTCTGCCCACCTTGGCCTTCCAAAGGGCTTGGATTATAGGTGTGAGCTACTCGCGTAGACTATTTTTTGAGAGCTGGTTTTCGAAGTTACACCCTTACCCTACCATCTCAACCCTTGTTATTTCTGCTTATACTCAAGAGTCATCAGATTACACCTGAAATTGTATGTTCTACAAAGAATCTCTTGAGTGATCACCTTTATTTATGTGGGTTCAGGAGGCAGCATTAACTAAGAGAGAAGAAGGCAACAAGCTCTTTGCTTTCTTTACTTGCTGAACAAAAGCTTAATCATGTTTTGGGTACCTTTGTATCCTTTATTTTCACAGAGTAGAAAGTCAATTATTTGTACAAGGCTTTCCAGAGTGAGAAGAGATCAAGACCCAGCTACTACTGCCCATATTTTCTAAAAGGGAAATCATTTAGTGTGCACCAAATTGTTTGCATTTATGACTCAATGAAAAAGGAGGTGAATATGCCTGGTGTATTAAAATGATAATGAATTCAAATGGAGTCTGAGGAAGTGAATTGGGTTTAATATAAAATCAGGGTCTGTGGGATAAGCCTTGCTTTCGCACCTCCTGCTGCTGCTATTGGTAGTAGCTCCCATCCTGGCCACCATGGCAATTAAAAAGTGGCAAGTGTCTGTGCCTAGGGAATAATTGCTGAGAATCAGAACCATTGCAGGGGATCAGAAGGAGAGTGTGATTTTGGAGTCCCTGTGTAGACATTTAGACGGGGAGTTGGATTAACAACGGTTTGCCAGTGGCAGAGGACTTGTGTGAGTCTTTAAGTGGGGGCACAAAATGCGTGAGAGAAGAGAAAGACTGGAGAGGTGGACAAGATCAATCCCACTTCTATTCATTTTCCATCTCACCTTTGGAATCAAGTCTGCCTTCCTGAGTTTGGGCAGTTTGGGAAAACATGTTCTCAGGAGAGGGTTGCTGGACTTTCTGATTTTAGGCCAGGGAGTAATTAATTTGGGAAATTAAAAAAAGACATGACCGTATTCATTAATTCACCAATTCAACAAAGATTTATTTAACTCCCACTACCTTGAAGGCACTGTATGGGTACTTGGGATAAAGCAGTGAACAAAACAGCCAAAGATCCCCACCCTCATGGACCACATTTGCGTTGTTTGTATTCTGAGTATGTGGAGCAAATCACATTGTACATTTTCCCCACTTCTGCATTGCTCCTTTCTTCAGAAATTAATTTATAGCATTTGGTATATACTTTCAATTTTTCTCTTTCTTCACAATTATGTCCAAGCATTTACATTTTTGATATGCCTATGTATTTGTACTTTTGCACAATTATCACTGGTATCTAAATTTTAATGTATTCTATTTTTCATTCCTTTGGTTAAATGGGTAATTAAGTCAAACATAATTGATGTGACCATTTTTGTAATTGTTTTACTTCCTGGAGGTGCTTAATAATTTCTTACTAGATATTTGATCAGTAATTGTTGATCATTTCCTTCAACAGTTTCAAGGGTAATGTGGGATAGGGGCAGTATGGTGAGATTCTTTGGTATGGACAATCCATAAATAAGTCAATTTTTAAAAAAATGATAAATTCCTTCTATTCTCTTAACTTTGAGTCCTAAACAGAAAAGCAGTCTAAATCTAATGTTGTAATTGTTTGCATTGGGTTAGAGTGCAAAGAAGATTTAGAGACTCGAATTGAAATCCAGTACTCTCTCTTACTGACTAGGTAAACTTGCGCAAATAATTTAAACTTGCTTAGAATCTATTTCTAATTAATAAAACAGGGGCAATACCCAATTCACTGGTTAACATAATAAATAATATACATAAAATATTAACAGCTAAGCCTATCGAGTGGTAACTCCGTGCTGTCACTTTCACAATTTGTCTCTTCTTTCTCATGACAACTTTTTTAGGTAGCTATTATTATTAGCCCCATTTTACAGATAATTAAATTAAACCATGGAAGTTAAATAACCTGCCCCAATTCACGCAGCTAATAAGTAGCAAATGTGGGTTATGATTAAGAGCACATTTGCTATTGATCATTAATCTATTTGGCAAAGTTTGTCCACAACACTACTGGCATTTTGGGCGGAATAATTCTTTGTTGTGAGGGCTGTCTTTGCATTGTGTGAAGTTAAGTAGCATCTCTAACCTCTACCCATGAGATGCCAGTAGAACCTCCACTCCCAAATATAACAACCAAAAATTTCTCAGACCTTGCCGCATGTACTCAGAGGAGCAAAATCAACCCAAGTTTTTAAGAACCATTACTCTGTTGCATACTGCCTTCATAAGAATGTATAATACATAAGCCCCCATAGGCAAAAATTAGCATGTGTAAGAAGTGTTCCAAAGAAATGCTGTTTATCTGTTTTCCTACTTTGGGTACCAGAAACCCAAACAAAATTCATGCTCATCTGTCAATTTATTAAAATACCTCACGGATTTATTAAGGGGGATACTAAAAAGGTAATGAAGGATTTTTGAGGATTATTAAAACTATGACAAAAAATAGTTTTGGTTTACTAAATATACTTATGTGTGGTAAGCAATAGTTAAGAAAGAAGCTATATTGGTGATCATAATAAGGATAATAATGATTATGATAATGATATAATTTGTCAGGCTTTGTTAAAATTACTTTATATATATTATTACATTTAATAGAAGGTAGGACTACCTATTATCACTATTGTCTGAGTTTTATAGATGATAAAACTGAGGACCAGAAAGGTCAACAACATTTCTTTCCCAAGGCTGGCAGAGCTGATCATATTTCTCTGTTTCCTCTGCCTCTAATTCTGTTTAGATGTGAATTTCTTGGTTATAACCTGGTTCTGTGCTTTAGAGCATTCAGAGGGGTATATTTTAAACCTCTTTTGGTGATAATAATCACTTTTTGCTTGCATTCTAAAAACACTCCATAGGAAGATTTTCTGCTTTTCACCACTGAACATTGCCTGGCAGACGTACCTTGGTGCATTATTAAATCTCTTTATGTTCCATATCATTGACAATACCTGGATCTAGGAAAAAGGGAAAGCAGAATTGCACAGGAATTCATATTGGCTTCCACTGAATACCTGTATCACACCTGTGATGACCTAAAAGCT
The DNA here is from genome assembly GCF_000951035.1 of Colobus angolensis palliatus. Lineage (NCBI taxonomy): Eukaryota > Metazoa > Chordata > Mammalia > Primates > Cercopithecidae > Colobus > Colobus angolensis. Next base: position 983,558 of record NW_012114921.1, read on the forward strand.
TTAAACAAAAATGAGAAGCAACAACAACAACAAAATCTAAAACAGAACATACCAGATTTGCATCTGTTAGGGCTTTTGCCTGTGGGTGACAGAAACCAATAGAGCTAGTATTACATAACATTAAATTGCTTACAAAATCTTTAAATGGACCAGAGAAGTAATGGGTTCAGCTTGGACCCATGAAGTCAAACACAACACAGTCAGGAAAGGCACACAACTACGCAATGGGACTATTCTTAGAAAAAACACTGCCACCACTGCCTGCCTCTACACATCTATGAAAGGATTAGATTCTAGAATTTAACTCCAGTCACCCCAGATATACCAAATGTTTCTTCACCATTCACTTGCCCAAAGAGTCTGCACTATGACCACAATCAAATAACAATTCTCTTGCCATGGTCACTTTTGCATCCAACTGACAGGTCTGTGTCTGCTTGGTAGAAGTTAACTCATGTGCTGTGCTATAGCTGCAACCGTCTGAGAAATGTAGTTTTACCCTTCTTGTCTTCATAACACAAGAATGGAAGCTAGAAACAAGGAGGTTGAAATAAGAGCTGAATGGGCCAATTTACAGTACCTGTCACCATTTTTTATATGGAATTATAGAAATAGAAGCATGCTGTCTTTTCCTTAGTGCAAAATATTGAAAGCATAATCCATAGCAGTCTAATGCTTACAAACTGAAACACACTGGAATACATTGCCTTGCACATAATAGCGGTCCAATAAATATCCGTTGAAGTAAGTTAGATATGCAGTGCAACTATAAGGTACTCTAAAGGAAGGGAAACTTATTTACTTATTTATTGAGTTACTTCTACACTAGCAACTTTTTTTTGAGACAGAGTTTCACTCTTGTTGCCCAGGATAGAGTGTAATAGTATGATCTCAGCTTGTGGCCACCTCCGCCTCCCGGGTTCAAGTGATTCTCCTGCCTCAGTAGTTGGGATTACAGGCATGCACCACTGTGCCCAGCTAATTTTGTATTTCTTGTAGAGATGGGGTTTTTCCATGTTGGTCAGGCTGGTCTTGAACTTGCGACCCCAAGTGATCCGCCCATCTCGGCCTCCCAAAGTGCTGGGATTACAGGTGTGAGCCACCATGCCTGGCCTACACTAGCAACTTTATAAATCAATTATATTTATTTTCCCCTGCAACCATATGAAAGAGCCCCATATTGTAGATTTGAATACTGGAGGTCAGTAATTATGTGATTGAGTGAGAACCCAAAACTAGTAAATGGAAGAACATCTTAATTCTTCTTTCTAAAAAACCAAACACAATTTGGTTTTTCATCAAATTGACCTATCTCCCAACTGATTGGGTTACAGTACATATTTACTTATCCACATAAGTACAATTTTTAGGTTGAGTGCATAGAAAATGGACAGTGAGCATTAGGAGGCCTGTTTCACCTTTTTTGCTCTTGAATTTCTGGAAGAGGATCTGCTCCTGAAAACAATATTCTCAAGAGAAGATCAAAACAAAAACATGATAAAGATCAAGCTTTAAATATAGAAGAGGTAAAGGGAAGCAGAAGTACAATTATGTTGTTGCCTTAAAAGAATTCCCTGTTCCCTAATGTACCTTCTTATACAAATTCCCTACTCTAACAAGATTGACACGTCATGTCGACTATTGCAATTCTTCTCACACGTTTCCAAAGCATTCTCTTTCTTCAAGGACCAGATCAAATTCCTCTTATCTCCAAGGCCTTCCCTAACTTTATCTCTTTTCTTTCCTATACACATCTGTGGGCCATGGTGTCAGTTACATGGTATAACAATGAATTTTCCTGGAACATTTTTTGTTGTATATTAACATTATAATTTCCAAAGTATACATAACTTTTTAAAAATTGAATCTTTCATTTTGAGATAACTGGAGATTCACATACAGTTGTAAGTAGTACAGAGCGATCCCATGGTAAAGATACCCTTTAGCCTGTTTCCTCCAGTGGCATTTCATTATAGTTTTAGTTTACATTCCTTAAATGGTTAATGGTGTTGAATATCTTATGCTTAGTTGCTGTCTATATATCTTTCTTGAATAAATGTCTTGTTCATTTCTATAGTCCAGGTTTTGATTGGATTGTTCTTTATTTTTACTGTTGGGTTTTGAGAGTTCTTTGTATATTTTAGAATACTAGTTCTTTGTCAGATATGTGGTTTGCAATTATTTTCTGTCAGTGTTAGTCTTTTTATCCTCTAAACATTTGGTCTTTTACAGACAAAAATATTTTAATTTTGATAAAGTCCAGTTGAACATGTTTTACTTTTATAATTTGTAGTTTTGCTATCGAGTCTAAGAATTCCTTGCCTACTGTTAGGTATCAAATATTTTCTCCCATGACTTTTTTTTTCCTAAACATTGTGGAGTTATACATTTTATGTTTCAACCCATGATCCATTTTAAGTTAATTCTTGTATAACATATCAGTGTTAGGTTACAGTTCTTTTATCCTCTCCATGGGTATCTAATTATACCTTTTAAAATATCAGTTGGGCATATGTTTGAGGGTCTATCTCTGGTTTCTCTATTCTCTTCAATTGATTCACATTTCTATCCTTCTGCCAGTACCACACAGTGCAAATACTAATACTTTATACTAAGTCTTGAAATTCAATAGACTTATTTCTTTACTTTATTCTTCATTTTCAAAATTGTTTTAGCTAATATAGTTCCTTTGTCATTTCACATAACTTTTAGCGTAATCTTGCCTATATTTATAAAAAATGCTGAAACTTTGATGAAATTGCATTAAACCTATATAACCTATATACCGATTTGGGGAAACTTGACATAATTACTCTGCTAACTCTCAAATGTGGCTTTTCTCTCCATTTACTTAGAACTTTAATTTTTAAAATCAGTGTTGTGTAGTTTTAGCATACAAGTCTTATATATGTTTTGTAAGATTGACACCCTAGAATTTCATTTTTGAGTGATTGTAAATGGTACTGCATTTAAAATTTTAAATATCTGTGTGTTCATTAGTAGTGTATAAAATACAATTGATATTTTATCTTGTGTCTTACATCTTGTGAATTTGCTGACCTCAGATATTAGTTCTAGAAGCTTTTCTTATAGATTCCCAGATATCTTCTATTTAAAAAAACGATGTCATCTTCAGTTAAAGACAGTTTTATATTTCTCTTTCCAATCTCTTTACCTTTTTTTTTTTCTCTTTTGTGCCCTAATGCACTGGTTAGAATTTTCCAGCACTATGTTGAATAAGATTGATGAGAATGGACATCCTTACCTTGTTTCCATCTAATGGGGAAAGCATTCAATCTTTCACCATTGAGTAATTACAATTTTAGCTACAGGTTTTTCTACACAGAATTTTTTTAAATCAAGTTAAAGAATTTATCACTATTCCTGTTTTTCTGAGAGTTTCCATTATGAATGAGTGTTATAATTTGTCAAATGGTTTTATGCCTGCATGGATTGATGTAATCATGTGATTCTTCTTTTTTTTAACTGCTTAATATGGTGCCTTACATCAATTGATTTTCAAATACTGAACTAACCTTGCATTCCTGAAACAAAAAATTATATTATATGCAAAGAATAAGAGTTTTATGTTTTTTCTTCTGATCTGTATGTCTTTTATTTCCCTTTCTTGACTTATTTCACTGATTATAATTGTGTGGCTTTGTCATAGTGTATAATTCTTTTTATGTACTGTACAAATAGAATTTGCAAATATTTGTTAAGGATAAATGGGTATATATTCATGAGGGCTATTGGTCTGTAGTTTTTTTTTTTTTTTAGTGCTGTTTTTGTCTGGTTTTGGTATCAGAATAATACTAAATTAATAAAACAAACTAGATATTATTCCTTCACTTTATATTTTCTGGAAGAGATTGTGTAGAGTTAATGCAAATTATTTTAAAAATGTTTGTGAGAATAATCCTGTGAAATCATCTGGGCCATGAAATTTCAGTTTTGGGGAGTTTTAAAATTATTCATTCAAGTTCTTACATTAGCACGTGGTATCCAAGTAATTTATTTCATATTGGGTTGGTTGTAGTAGTTTTTGTTTTTTGAAGAATTGATCCGGTTCTTCTAATTTGTCAAATTTATGCATATAAATTTGTTCATAATATTTCCTTGTTATTATTTTGATGTCTGCTGTCAGTAAAAATATCTTCTGTTTAATTCCTGATATTGGTAACTGGCATCATTTCTCCTTTTACTTTGTCAGCATTGCTAGAGGTTTGTCAATTTTATTGATCTTTTGAAGAAACAGCTCTACTGTTTTTTGGTTCCTAATGTCATTGATTTCTACTTTTACCTTTAATATTTACTTTCTTCTGCCTGCATTGGGTTTATTTACTCTTCTTTTACTAGATTCTTCAGGCGGGCGCTTAGATTATTGATTGGAGATGTTCCATTTTTTCTAATACATATATATTCAGTGCTATAAATTTCCCTCAGTACTGCTTTAGTTGTGTTTCATACATTTTGTTCTTTTGTATTTTTATTTTCTTCATTTTTATGTATTTTTTTAATTTACCCTGAGATTTCATCCTTTACCCATGATTTATTTAGAAATATGGTTTTTAGTTTCCACCTGTTTGTAGATTTTCCTAATATCTTTCTCTTATTGATTTGTAACTTGATCACATTGAGATAGGGTAGCACCATATGTGTAATTTTTAAAATTTCTTTTGAGGACTGTTTTATGATCCAGTATATGGCCTATCTTAGAATATGATATGTGGGCACTTTAAAAGGAGATGTATTCTGCTATTGTTGGGTAGAGTTTTAAGTGTTGTTTAGATACTGTTGGTTGATGATATTACTGAGTTTTTCTACATCTTTGCTGATTTTCTCTCTAGTTGTTTTTATTAATTGTTGAGAATGCGTGTTAAAGTCTCCAACTAATATTATATTATAAATTATTTAATTTATTTATTTTTTAATGTATGCATGTATACATTTCTGGAGATGGGGTCTCACTCTGCAACCAGGCTGGAATGCAGTGGCGTAATTAAGACTCACCGCAGCCTTCACCTCCTGGCCTCAAGTGATCCTCCCGCCTCATCTTTCTTAGTAGCTGGAATTGTGAGTGCATGCTACCATGCTTGACAAAGTTTCCAACTATAATAGTGAGTTTATTTATTTTTTCAACTCTACCATGTTTTTGTTTTACACATTTTTGAGGTGAAAGTAAAGGGATGAAATGATGTATCATGCAAACATTAATCAAAGGAAAGCAAGAATCACTGTATTAATATCAGACAAAATAGACTTCAAAACAAAGAAAATTACCAGAGACAGAGACAGATATTTTAAAATGATAAGAGGGTCAATGCACCAAGAGGACCTGGTAATCCTAAATGTGTATGCTCTAATAAACAGAACTGCAAACTATGTGAAGCCTACATTTTTATATTTTTGAGTGAATGTCCTGTGGAAAGCATATAGTTGGGTCACATTCTTCAATCTACTCTGCCAAACCCTCTTTTTTGATTGGTATATACAATTCACATTTAATGAAATTACCATAAGTTAAGGCTTATATCTACCATTTTGTTTTTCTTATTTGTTATCTCCAATTTTGCTTTCTCTGTTTTCTTTTTTCTGCCATCCCGTGGGTTATTGGAACAGTGTTACATCTGCCAATCTCAAAACAATAAAAATTTATTTAGCTCGTGATTCAATGATTTGGCAGTTTAGCCTGAGCTCTACTGATCTGGGCGCTTCTGGTTTCAGCTGGGCTAACTTTTTTTATCCACAGTAAACTGCTACTGGTGGGCTGGCTAGCGGCTCAGTGGTTTTAGATGGCATCATTCCCATGTCTGACGGTTGGCTTGAAGTTTCCTGGGGCTATGGTGGTGAATGGACCACCATCTCTCATCATGTAACAGGGTAATCTGTACTTGTTAACATGGTTGATCAGCAGGTTTTTAAGAGAGTGCGGAAGCATGCACAGTCTCCTGGTGCCTAGATTCCGAACTGGCACTTCTGAAAGAGTCTACTGGCTAGAACAAGGCACAAGCCTACTTAGATTCAAAAGCTGGAGAAATAAATACCATCTCTTGATGGAAGAAGTTGTAAAGTCACATTTTAAAAGAATTTGCATATAGGAAGGAATCACAAATTATGGCAATTTATACCAACCATAGGATCCACATGTTTTTATATCTTAAACACTCAGTTATACTATAAAACCCTTGAGTAGTTTAAATAACATTGAGCATGGTCTTATTAAGTAGGAAAATTTAAGTGGATGAAATGAGGAGTCTATATTTTAAAAAATCCTTGGGGTATACTAGACATAAAATAATTTCTACGTGAGAAAAGTTTAATTTCAGATCTAAGAAGAAGTTATTTTCCTAGCAAAAAACAGAGTGGAATATGCCTCAATCAAAAGATTCAAAATATGTTGTGTTGAGCATATCTGTAGTAAATATTAAAAGATAAAAAAGAAAGGAGTCAAATAACAAAGACCACACCACTCTTAGATTAGGGAAAGAAAAAAGACAAATTGGCAATGTTTTTTTGTTTTTGTTCTTGTTTTTTGAGACAGAGTCTTGCTCTGTCACCAGGCTGGAGTGCAGTGGCGTGATCTCGGCTCACTGCAACCTCTGCCTCCTGAGTTCAAGTGATTCTCCTGCCTCAGCCTCCTGAGTAGCTGGGACTACAGGTGTGCGCCACCATGCCCAGCTAAATTTTTTGTATTTTTAGTAGAGACGGGGTTTCACCATGTTGGCCGGGATGGTCTCGATCTCCTGACCTTGTGATATGCCCACCTCAGCCTCCCAAAGTGCTGGGATTACAGGCATGAGCCACCACGCCTGAGCCCCCCAACCCCAACTTTTTTTTAAATTGAATATGGAATATATTAAGGTTCACTAGAAAAAGCAACATAATTTAAACTACTTTTATTATAGACACAGTTTGAATACAGGGCAGCTGGACACTGACATCTAGGGTTGTTGGAGCCAGTCTATTGCTATAGTGGGCCTGAAGTCTGTGGCCTTGGGGCTGCCTGGTGCTGGGGGCAGTCTGGAGCCTGAGGCCTCTGATATCAGCTTGGCACTGGAGCAGGCCTGGAGCTTGGGGCTGCAGGATTTATTCAGGCACTGGAATGGATGTCGGGGCTCAGTTCACAAGTACCAGTCTGAAGTCTGGCATTGTTGGGGTTTGCGTGGTGCTGGGTTTAACTAAAGTGGGCCACTTCGGGAGTCTGAGGCAAAGTCCAGTTTTCACTTCCCTCTCCTTCCCCTAAGTGGAGGGTATCTCTCTCCATGCTGGGCTGTCTGTGGTTAGGGAGACAGTGAGGCAATTAATGTAAACCCGTCCTTCCTACTCTCTTTAATGCATCTTTTCTTATTTCTTTGCTAAAACTAGGTACTGTGATCTCTCGCCTGATTTTCTTAGCTCTTATGAAGGTATTCTTGTGTGTGGATAGTTGTTTGAATTGATGTTTCTGTTATGGGAGCATACACAGCAGAGAGTCCCTTCTGCCATCTGGCTTTCTTGGGAGATTTCAAATTACTACTTCAACCTCTTTATTTGTTACTGGTCTATACAGGCTTTCTGTTTCTTCCTGGTTCAATTTTAGTAGTAGTATGTTTTTAGGAATTCACCCATTTCATCTAAGTTATCCAGTTTGTTGGCATATAACAGTTCATAATAAGCTCTTATAATCGTTTTTATTTCTGAAGTGTTTGTTGGAATGGCTCCACTTTCATCTCTAATTTTATTTGAATCTTGTATCTTTTTTTTCTTAGTTAGTATAGCCAAGAATTTGTCAATTTTATTTTTTTCTAAGAAAACAACTCTTGGTTTTGTTGACTTTTTTGTACATTTTTCTATTTTCTATTTGATTTATTTTTGCTCAGATCTTTATTATTTTCTTTATTTTTCTAACTTTGGATTTAGTCTCTTCTTCATGTTCTAGTGACCCTAGGTATAATATTAGGTTGTTTATTTCAGATCCTTTTTCTTTTTTAAAATACATACCCATAGGTATAAACTTCCCATTTAAAATGCTTTTGCTGTGGGTTTTATTATGTTGAATTTTCATTTTTGTTTGTCTCAAGATATTTTTAAATTTGTTTTGATTTCTTATTTGACCCGTTGGTTGTTTTGGAATGTATTGTTTAATTTTCACATATTTTGTGAATTGTCCATCTTTTCTCTGGTTATTGATTTCCAGTTTCATACAATTAGTGTCAGAAAAGATACTTGATATAGTTTCTATTTTATTAAATTTGTTGACTTGTTTTGTATCCTAACTTATGATATATTCTGGGAAATATTTCATTTGTGCTTGATAAGAATGTGTGTTTTGCTGTTGTTGGATGAAATGTTCTAGTACATATCTGTGAGGTCTGTTTGGTCTAAAGTTTAGTTCAAGTCCGTTGTTTTCTTATTGATTTTCTTTCTAGTTAATCTATCCATTGTCTAAAGAAGAGTACTGAAGTCCCCTATTATTATTGCAGTGCTGTCTATTTCTTCCTTCAGATGTATTAATACTTGCTTTATACATTTAGATGCTCTAATGTTGGGTGCATATGTATTTACAATTTTTATGTCCTCTGGATAAATTGACTATTTTATCACTATATAATTACCTTCTTTGACTCTTGTGACAGTTGTTGACATAAGGTCTGTTTTATCTAAGTATAGCCACACCTGCTTTATTTTAGTTACCATTTGAATTAGATCTATTTTTTTCATTCCTTCGCTTTCAGCCTATTTTTAAAATTAGAGTGAGTCTTTTGTAAGCAGAAGGTAGTTGTATCTTGACTATTTTTATTTATTTTTTACTTTAAAAAATCAATTCAGCTACATAGGGGTAGTGGTCGGGAGAATGGGGAGATGTAAATCAAAAGGTACAAAGTTGCAGTTATGCAGGGTAAACAAATCTAGAGGTCTAATGTACAGCGTGAGGGCAATAGTTACAATATTGGGTGCTCTAACCACAAGAAAGAGAGGTAATATGTGAGTTATGGATGCTGGATATGTTAGTCTACTCGACTGCAGTGACTATTCTACTATTTATAATTATATCAATATGTTTTGTTGTATATTTTAAATATGCACAATTAAAATAACAAGTTAAGTGTACCTCTGTATTATAAAGATAACACTATCAAAATATAAAAAATATTTTATACCCACAATTTACTAGTTATAACATGAGGGTTTTGTAACTTTCACCCATGGCACTCTGATTGGGTTATATAAAAGACTAGAAATTTGAATAAATTTATAGGATACAGAATTTCCTATATATTTATTGACCCACCCTTTCTCTAAAGCTAAATCATGGATCTTTGAAAGGTACCACTCAGAGAAATTGGGAATGGCTGAACAATGGATAACTGGCCTTTCACTATATAGCTGAATGCTAACGTGTATGATTCTATAAGTCTTCTCTTGGGGGCAACATTGGAAAACTGTCTTAGAAGAGCTTGATACTACTGCAAGACATTCCTCCAGATGACTTCGGACTGACCCAGTTCTCCTCTTCTTTTTTTGCATACAGTTATGTAGAATAACTAGAATGTAATGGGAATGCAGTATACTGATATAGGGAGGTACTGCTTGCAACAGTCTAGGCCTTGTTTCTGTCCCTCCTATGGCTTGTAGTATCTTGAGTTAGGGTGGAACTTCCCAGGCAAGCCAGGCTTTGTACCTCTCTCCCCTGGAAGCAGGATGTTCTTCAAAGTTTTGCCCAATGTGTCATTTAGCCCCCAAAGTGTCTGAACCTGGGCAGGTCCCTTATAGGGTCCTTCAGCTGTGGTGCAAAGTGGATCACGTGCAATCAAGACTCTATCCATCCTGGGCAGCTTGAGGAACCAACCTACAATGGATCCAAGAATTCATCTGTCCCTTGCTGCCTATCTGTAAGTAATAAACCCGCTTTATGTAACTTGTTGTGTGTGTGTTCTGTCTCACTAGACTCAGACATATAGGTAACCAGTGCATAATGAACCTAAACAGTAGCCCAGGATACAGTAGGTAGAAGTATTTGAACCTGTGTTCTGGTGGTTAGCGTAGTTATGATCTTTGCTATTTCCCACAAAGTGGGAGTCCTCCTTTGGGAATGGAAATTAGCAAAACTGCTTCTCAGATACATGCTTTCTGAATTAAGGGACACACAAGAATACCTAAAGAATTCATACCTAGAGAATTCTGGAAGTGATAGACTAATGGGTGTGGCCCATAATGGTAGAGCAATAGTGAGTCAACCTGTGCCACTACTGCTTGGCATAGTAAGGAGAGGACATTTTTATTTCCTCTGGGACAAGTGAATACCAGGAAAAAAAGACAAGCTAGAGCCATGCTAAATGTACTTTCAAAAAACGTAGATGAGTAAAGTGCTCTGCTGAAAAGTGAATAATTATGTCAGCCTCCAAAGCCTCTGAAGCCTCTGAAGAACCTACGTAAGTGACCGTGTGATAATCAGAACTTGAATATCTACCAGACAAAGGCATTGACATCCAATCAGTGTTAACTAGTAGAGTGAGATAATTAGGGAATAATAAACAAAAAAAATCAAGAAAAAAAAACCTTTTTCCCCTCCTTCAGTCACAAAGAACAATGAGAATGAATGAAAGAATAGAATATACCCCTTTCCCAAACTTTAGGTTATAACAGGGCATCAGAGGGGACAAACTTTGGGTTTTTTGGTAGATTGAATTTTGATTTAGATAGGTTTGAACTTTTAAAATCAGTGAGTCCGTCTTAATTGTTAAAATATCACTGTTCTTGTAACTGATAATGATACTAAAGTGAAGAAATTCACCTTTGGTATCACCATGGTAAAGAGAAGAGAGATTCAACAATGATTTAAAGCAATATTAGAAGAAAAATTTCCTTTTCATGACCCATTGAATTCACAACGTTCAATGAATTGGTTATGTGAGAATTAAAGTATATGTTTTTTGACTGAATGGGCAAAAATGATTACAGCAGACAAATTTCTGGTATTAAGAGCAGACAGTCCATGTGAGACCTGCCTTCCATTCCTAACTTATACTTTAGAATAAGGCCTATACCACATTGTTAATATATTTTTTCTGAGTGTAAACCCATTTTACATTTCATACATATCTGCATTCTTCATAACTCCTTGCTTAGGCAATGCAGATAGTAGGTTTTTTATGAAAATATTGTTTAGTATTATATTATTAAAGATTAGGCCTTTAGTTTAGATAGCATGTGATTTTGATGTTTTGGTTAAACAGTGTTTAGAGGAGAAAAGCACTCTGAGCAATAAATGTAATAATAGATGTCAATTTATAGCCATCTAGTCTAGCCTTCTCATTATGATGCCTCTTGTGCATAAATGCAAGTAATTTCTTGTTTTGTTTTTCTTCTGTATTCCATTTATGGCAGTAAAAGCAACTATATTGACACACAAAGTTCATTGCCTCTGATTAGTTCAATAAGCTCTGATCTCTTGTATTTAAGAAGTCCAGTAAATTTCTTAACTAAACTCTCTGTCTTTTATTCAGAACCTGAAATATTTTATAGAATTAGATTTTATCGATTCAGATTTAGCAATTGTTTTGAGCTCAATTTTGTATTAAGCACTGAATTTGGCACTTTCACACATGATATATTTTTTAGTCAGAAAACCATTACATATTTTGATTTTATGTTTTTAAATTATTGAAGTCCTAAGATATTGTGTGACCTTCAAAAGGATCCTGGCTGGAGAGCATTAGAACAGCCGAGGGAATACATAAGTGTTCCTGTCATGCAAATTACAAGGGAAAATACCCAAGCAACGTATCACAGACTTGCTGGAGCAGTTTTTATTCGGGAATACTTGCAGACAGAGATGTAGAAAACGTACCAGTCCCAAGTTTCCCATTACACTCTAGGCAGTGCACAGCCATCTGGCAGGACCAGACGTCAGCTTGCTGAAAAGAGACCCTGACACTTGGCTGTGACACATGGAAGCTGAATCTGGGGAAAGTCCTTGTCTTTTCCTGGGGGAGAATAGAAGCCAAGATACAGTAGGAATGTGATGTTGTGGAACCTGGGTTGTAGCTTTATCCTGTCATCTAAGTGTTCATGTTTGGGAAAGCACTGGCATCTCACCTGGCATAATGAGTCGTGCAATTGCAATCAAGACTTGTTGACTAAGGCTGATTATTTTTATGCACTTGGTCATGTCAGTTTCTGTGGCATTTTGCTGGAGACATACTTCTTTTCTGGTAAGTTGACCTTCAAGTGATCAATCTTGGACAAGTTAATTCTTCTTTTTTTTTTTTTTTAGTAGAGATGGGGTGTCACCGTGTTAGCCAGGATGGTCTCGATCTCCTGACTTTGTGATCCACTCGCCTCGGCCTCCCAAAGCGCTGGGATTACAGGCATGAGCCACCGTGCCCAGCCGGACAAGTTAATTCTTACCTCTCAATTGTATTTCTTCAAGTTTTGTACGTGTTTTATAGATATTCTATCCACACAATGTTGATAAAATATGTTATTTCAAGGAAAGTTTTAGAGCTGGATTTGAAACTGGGCCTTCTGACTCCAATTTCCTGTTATTATTTTGTTGCATTTTTGTTACAGTTTCTATAATCATTTTATAGCTGAAGAGAATCCATGACAAAGTCAATATTACTCTTTAGAATTTGAAATTTTTTCTTCTGTAGGAAACAAGGAGACAAAAAAAAAAAAACTTGTGGAGAGAAGTACGATTTTAGTTGTCCTCAAGGATGCAAGCTGACAGTATGGTGGAGGATGACTTGGAAAAGGAAAAAGAACTAGATTTAGGAAAGTGTAGTACATGTAACTGTTTAGTTACTACACAAGGAGATTTAAGTAGATTATTGGAAGTGAGAAAGAGAAACAATGGACAGATGCCAGAGGCAGAAGTGAGTTGTTAGTAATGGGGAGAGAGGAAAACAGAATTCTTGCCATCTAACTCTGAGGATTCCATCTTTGTTTCCTGGGAGATTGAAAGCACTATTGAAATAGGTGAGTCAAAGAGAAGCAGGTTTGACAGGATATTAATGACACGAATTTTAAATGAGCTGAAGAAGGCTGGTTGGGATAACGAGATAGAAACTGAAGTAAGAGACCTGGACCAAGGTCTATAGATGGCAAATCATGGTTGATTTCAAAATCAATCAAACAAACAAAAAATACTGTTTCATGACTGTGTTGGGAGGTGGAGTCGGATTGCAAGTGGCTATGTGGGCAAGGTTGATTAGAAAGGGGTAAAAAGCAGTAAGTACAGGCTGCATTTTAGAGAAATTTGGCAAGGAAAGGAAAAGGGAATATGAGTATGAGGAATAGCAACCTTGAATGAAATTTTCTGTTGTTTTGTTTTTGGGATGGGGAATAAAAATTTTTATGTCAATCAGTCAAAGAAAGATCAAGAAGAGGGTGATGATTAAATTGTGAGAGGGTGATTTATAGAAAGTGGTTTCAGAGGCTATGGGAGAAAATGAGAATTTAGATGACACATATAGAACTTAATTTTAGAAAGAAGGAGGGGTTCATGCCTTTTTTGATAAATAGAAGCAGCAATGGAGGTTAAGGAAAATACCTTTTGAAGTGAAATGGAAGAGTACTGATAGTAATAACAAAATTATTGTATTGTACATTGAAGTTTTGAATGAATATTTATTGTGAGTCAGCTGCCTGAGAATGAAGCCAGCAAAGAGGAAGCTAAGCAAAGAAAGAGTGCCTGAGTTCAGTGACATTTATTGGAGAATTTCTGGATGTTAGATGCCCTTGTGGGCTTCCCATTATAAGACAAGGCACCCTATATTTTGCTACAGATAGTTTGGGTCGAATGTTGGTTACCTGCAACATGACCTCCTCTACCGCAACCACAGTTGTCTCCTTTCTAATTAACCTAATTTCAGCCATGGCCATAGCCATGTTGTACACTACAACCTCAAAGAATACTTCTCTAACCAAAATTCTAAGGTTTCCATCCTTTACTATCTTCTGTCTCTCAAGATTAATTCTTCCAATGCCCTCACTCTAATATAATCTTATTGTCCAGAGATTTCCATCTTGTTGAGTACAATCCATTTCCTTTATGTACCACTTTTATGTACCACCCTCTCACTTTTTTTTTTTTAAATACTTTAAGTTCTGGGATAAATGTGCAGAACATGCAGGTTTGTTACATAGATACAATTGTGCCATGGTGGTTTGCAGCACCCATCAACCCATCATCTACATTAGGTATTTCTCCTAATGAGATCCCTCCCCTTCCCCCCCAACTGCCCGACAGACCCCTGTGTGTGATGTTCTCCTTCCTGTGCCCATATGTGCTCATTGTTAAACTCCCACTTATGAGTGAGAACATGTGGTGTTTGGTTTTCTGTTCCTGTGTTAGTTTGCTGAGAATGATGGTTTTCGGCTTTATCCATGTCCCTACAAAGGACATGAACTCATTCTTTTATATGGCTGCAGAGTGTTCCATGGTGTGTATGTGTCATATTTTCTTTATCCAGTCTATCACTGATGGGCATTTGGGTTGTTTCCAAGTCGTTGCTATTGTGAATAGTGCTGCAATAAATATACATGTGCATGTGGCTTTACAGGAGAATGATTTATAATCCTTTGTGTGTTTACACAGTAATGGGATTACTGGGTCAAATGGTATTTCTAGTTGAGATCCTTGAGAAATCGCCACACTGTCTTCCACAATGGTTGAACTAATTTACACTCCCACCAACGGTGTAAAAGCATTTCTCTTTCTCCACAACCTCTCCAGCATCTGTTGTTTGCTTACTTTTTAATGATCGCCATTCTAACTGGCGTGAGATGGTATCTCACTGTGGTTTTGATTTGCATTTCTGTAATAACAAGTGGTGATGAGTTTTTTTATATGTTTGTTCGTCACATAAATGTCTTCTTTTGAGAAATGTCTGTTCATATCCTTTGCCCACTGTTTGATGTGGTTGTTTCCTTTTTTTTTCCTGTGAATTTTTTTAAGTTCCTTGTAGATTCTGGATATTAGCCCTTTGTCAGATGGATAGATTGCACACAATCCTAATCACCCTCTCCCTTTCAAAGCTCGATTCTGAGATATTTAGATTTCATGGTCCAACATACTAAGTTCTTCCTTACAAATATTTTTGTTTCTCTTGCTCTTCTCTTCAACCCACTTGAAATATGAACTCTAGCTAAACTCAATTAACTGTGTTCTCCATGGTGTTCTTTCATTTAAGATTGGAATACCAAAAAAGTATTGAAAGCTCTACTTGAGAAGGTGAGGCTTGACAACTCTGAGCTTCATGGTGAAGTGACCTGTGTATCCTAATTTGTTGGGGAAACTCTGAAGTTCATACCTTCAGGTGATATCCCATGAGCTAGTCAGATGTATTCTTGTCAGTAGAACATCATTATAACTTCCAGAACTCTGGGCACTGAATGAGGAAAGAAGGCCTGGTTATCAAAATCTAGCATGGGGATTTTCACTTAGCATTTCTGTTGACTGAAATCAAGCCTCAACTGTGCTTGGTTTCTCCCAGTTGGGAGACCTTCTGTTTTACATTTTCAGAAAAAAACCCTGGTGATTTCTGAGGATTGGAATAGATAGTTGTCCAGCTTTGCCAAACAAAAAAGAGGATAAGGAGTTGGACTTCTCAAATATGTCTTCAGACAATTCTCATGATTTAAACCCCATTTTTATCTCAATTTCCAGGGATAATAGAGCCACCAGTGGTTGATCCTTCTGGGAATCCTCCAAAGTAAATTGGATCATTTCTAAGTTTAGCCTACTTTCAACTTAGGTTCTAGTTTTCTCAGGTTTAATGTCAGTACTATCTGGTTTGTATAATTTTCACATTTCAAAGTTTGATTGTTCTTGTATCTTCTCATGTCTTCTTTATCCTCATGGATTTATGCCTTTAAAAATATTGTTTACTTCATTTTGCTTTAGTTTTAGAAGGGAGCAGAGATAAATTCATTTTAAACCAGGAATCTTATCCCGAAGTGACTCCATTCTTGAAGTATCAGAAATCTTTCTTCTCTGTACATTTTTCTTTAATTAGTTAATATATTGGCCTGACCAAGGTAAGACCTCCTTCATGACTGGTGTGAAACTTGCCCAAGCTCTACAAAAGGGCAGTTTTTGCTCATCCCCGCAGAGGAAATATTTCAGAGTAGTATTATGCAACTAATTCAACTAAATGTATTATTTTCTACTTTTTGACAGTAATGTGCTTGGAAATTTTACATACTTTATTTCATTTTTTTCCTCAAAACCAATCCTATACGTTGTTTCATAATGCAAGCATTGAAACTCTGAGAGGCTGTTACTTTCCCCAAACTACAAAGCTATTGAGTAACTGAGCTAAATACAAAGCTAGTCTTTCTAATTCCAATTCTTTTTCCTCAGTTTTTTTAAAACATTTATTTTAATTTCAGTGGTTCATGTGCTGCTTTGTTTCATAGGTAAATTTGTGTCGTGAGGGTTTGTTGTTCAGATTATTTCATCATTCAGGTATTAAGCCTAGTAGTACCCATTAGTTATTTTTCCTGATCCTCTCCCTCCTCCCATCCTCTACCCTCCAACAGGCCCTTTTTCCCCATTTTTTCTTTGTATCTGAGATCTGTCTGGACATGATAGATCTGTTTGTTGTTCCCTGAAGAAATGTACTTTCTGTCATGCACACACATGCACATGAACATATACATAGTCTCATTTTCTGAATGATTTGAGAATAAATTGGAGAGACATCATGGTTCTTTATTTCTAAATACTTTAGCATGTGTATCCTAAGTTCAAATAAAAACCATAATATACTTATTGAATTAAGAAGGTATAACAATGATACAACACTATTACACAATCCATAGTACAAATTCAAATTCCATCAATTGTCCAGTAGCATTCTTTTTTATTTTTATTTTTACCGAGTTCAAGATACAATCCTGTAATATAGATTCCATTTAGTTGTCATGCCTTCTTTGTCTCCTTTATTCTGAAACAGTTCCACAAACTTTCTTTGTCTTTCTTGACCTTGACAGTTGTGAAGAATGTGTGACAGTGTTTTTTTGGAAAATGTTTTCAATCTACATTTATATAATATTTTCCAAAGTTTAGATTCATGTTATCAACTTTTGGTAGAAATGACAAGATAGGATGTTGTATGATTCTCAGTGCATCATCTCAGAAGACTAGATGATGTTAGTTTATCCCAATCACATTTATGTTAACATTAATTGCTTGATTAAAGTGTTGTCTATCAGATTTCTGTACTATAAAGTTAGCATTATTTTCTTTGTAATTAAAAAAATACTTTGTGGGCTGGGTGTGGTGGCTCACGCCTATAATCCCAGCACTTTGGGAGGCCAAAGTAGGCGGCTCACGAGGTCAGGAGATCGAGACCATCCTGGCTAACACGGTGAAATCTCGTATCTACTAAAAATACAAAAAACTTAGCCAGGTGTGGCGGCGGGCACCTGTAGTCCCAGCTACTCGGGAGGCTGAGGCAGGAGAATGGCATGAACCTGGGAGGTAGAGCTTGCAGTGAGCCCAGAATGTGACACTATATCCAGCCTGGGCAACAGAGCGAGCCTCCGTCTCAAAAAAAAAAAAAAAAAAAGAAAGAAAGAAAGAAAGAAAGGAAAAAGAAAAGAAAAGAAAAATAAAAGTACTTTGTGAGGAGATATGTTGACATTATGTAAATAATCATTCTTCAGTAAACTTTCACTGAGTTTTAGCACACATTAATAATGTTTGAAAATCTTTTTTTTTTTTTTACATACAGTGGTTCACCTTCTACAATATGAGCATTTCCTTTTTCCTTTTCTTTCAGTGTAGACTTATGGGTTTCTCCTCTATTCAGCTTCTTGGGGAAGTTTCAGCCATAATTCCTTCAAATACTTTTTCAGTATTCTTTCTCTTCTTTAATTCCAATGAAATGAGTATTAGATCTTTTGTTATTGTCTTTTAAGTTCCTCAGAATCTGTTCATACTTTTTTCTCTGCTGATCAGATTACATAATTCTTACTTATTTATAATCAAGTTTACTGGCTATTTTTACTGTCAATTACATTCTACTATGGAGTCCATTTAGTGAGTTTTTTTCTATAATTTCAGTTATCAGATTTTTCAGCTCTTGTATTTTAATTTTAGTCTTCATATGTTTTTAGTTGCTGTAACTTTCTCTTATAACATTTGTTTCAAAAATGTTTGAAATCGCTCATTTGAGTATTTTTATAAGGGCTCCTTTAAAATATTTTGATGATAATTGCCATATTTGAGCCATCTTGACTTTGGCATCTGCTGAGTGTCTTTTCCCATGACAGTTTAACCTTTCAAGGTTGAGTAATTTTTAATTGAATCCTAGACATTTTAAATATTATATCAAGACTCTAGGTCTTAATTTAAATGCTGTAAACAATGTTGATGTTTTTGTTTTAGCAGGCAATTTATCCAATTAGGTTCATGCTGCAAGTTCCAAACCTGCTTCTGTGCACTGGGATTCCAAAGTCAAACTGCAAAGCCTTTATAGAGCACTTCACATCGGTTTCCAAGTGCACCACCCCGTGGACAGTCTGGGTCCTGGGCAGTAGTTTACCTATAGTTTAGTTCTCAAACTTTTAGGTATGTTAGTTAGGTTCCCATTGTGGTATGGGTGAGCCCGGAGCTCATAAACAACTTTATGAGGCCACTTGCCCAAGCTCCTCTCTCTTCGTCATCTCCCTAGTACTGTGATTCCCAGGTAGTCTCTTTTACAGTGTGGTCCCATCCTGTTGGAACTGCTTCCTCACTAAAGGGAGAGAAAACTAGACTGCCTCAGAGTTTGGCTCCTGTGGCCTTCCATTATGGGTGGCTGTCTTCCACTCTTCCCTGCATCCCCATGGGATTACTTGGGAGTTGGAGTAGGAGATATGGAGGGAAAAAAGAAGAAAATAGGGTGATTTCTGCACTCTTTCTGTGTGTATAAGAATTTCCTTCTAGGTCCTCCTTCCAGAACAGGAGGAATTTTCCTAGAGCTCTCTCTATAGTGTGGTACTTACTTCAGGGTTCGAAGCTGTGTTAAATTCAGGCCAGATAACTCTGGAGGAAAACTTCGCAAATGTGCTTTTTCCATCTTGCATGGATCAAACCTCCTGTTTCCTTTGACATGCGCTGTTGGAAGGAATTTAACAAGGTTGGGGTTCATAGTAGGAAGAATAGACAGCACAGAGAGTCCAGGGTCAAGAGGTAATGCTGAGAGGCAGTTAGCAACCTGGGTAGAGACTTATAAACCATAAGGAATAGGGCTTCTTAGATGTGGCTCTTGGGTTTGAGTCTCCTAGAATATTTTTTAAAATTCAAAAAAAGTTTACAATTACATTGTATTTTAAATTTTTATACTGGCAAAGTGGTGATCTTATGGTAAAAAAAACAAGTAACGATAGTCTCATGTGATTATTTTAAGAAATATGAGATCTTATACAAATGTGCACAGTGGACCAAATAGCTTTCTTTTTTAAAATTTTTCTTCAAGTTTAGGGATACATGTGCAGAATGTGCAGGTTTGTTGCATTGGTGTACATGTGCCATGGTGGTTTGCTGAACCTATGAACCCATCATCTAGGTTTTAAGCCCTCCATGCATTAGGTGTTTGTCCTAATGTTCTCCCTTCCCTCGCCCCTCACCCCTGACAGGTCTTGGTGTGTGATGTTTCCCTCCCTGTGTCCATGTGTTCTGATTGTTCAACTTATGAGTTGGAACCATAACATAAAAAATCATAACATTAAAAAACATAACATAACATAAAACCAAAACATGCAGTGTTTGGTTTTCTGTTCCTGTGTTAGTTTGCTGAGAATGATGGCTTCCAGCTTCATCTATGTCTGTGCAAAGGACATGAACTCATCCTTTTTTATGACTGCATAGCATTCCATGATATATATGTCACATTTTCTTTATCCAGTATATCATTGATGAGCATTTGGGTTGATTCCAAGTCTTTGCTATTATAAACAGTGCTGCAATAAACATACGTGTGCATATATCTTTATAGTAGAATGATTTATAATCCTTCGGGTATATACCCAGTAATGAGATTGCTGTGTCAAGTGGTATTTCTGGTTCTAGATCCTTGAGGATTCACCACTTGGTCTTCCACAATGGTTGAACTAATTTACACTCCCACCAACAGTGTAAAAGCGTTCCTATTTTTCCACAGCCTCACCAGCATCTGATGTTTCCTGACTTTAAATACTTGCCATTCTGACTGGCATGAGATGGTATATCCTTGCGGTTTTGATTTTCATTTCTCTAATGATCAGTGATGATGAGCTTTTTTCCATATGTTTGTTGGGCCAAATAGCTTTCTCACCTGGACTCTGTCTTGCTGTGCTTGGTTCATCTAACATAATTGAGTGCTGTATCTGGAGACTAGTGGGAAACTATTGAAAGATTTTAGTCAGTACATTGGTACTATGGAAGAGTATTTTGTTGGGTTGGCACATCATGGAGAGAGAAAAAGTAGATGTGGAAACATCAGGTAGCAGGCTATTAATGTAATCTAGACAGTGACACACAGTATAATGCCCCTCAAAGATATACAAGTCCTAATCCCTGGAAATTGTGACTATTTTACATAGTGAAAGGGACATTGTAGGTGTGATTAAGTAAAGGACTTTGGAATGTGGAGATTAACTCAGATTATTTTCATGGCACAGTCTAATCATATGAGCCCTTAAAAATAGAGAATCTTTGTTAGCTGTGGTCAGAGAAAGATACAGGAATACAAATCTGCACCAGACGCTATACTGGTGGCTTTGAATATTGATGAAGGGAACCATGAGCCAAAAAATACTGGTAGTCTCTAGTGGAAGAGGCAAGCCAAACAAAACAAAACAAAAAAACTGCACCCAGATTCACTCCTAGAACCTACAGAAAGAAACATATTCCTGCTGATTCCTTGATTCTAGCTCAATAAAACCTCTGTCAGGCTTCTGACTGACAGAATTGTAAGAAAATAAATTTGTGTTGCTTTATGTCACTAAGTTGATAGTAATTTGTTATGGTAGCAATAGAAAACTAGTGTATAAGTGTGCATTGATGGTGAACTGAACAAGTCTATTAGCACTCAAATGGGGAAAAGCAGACCAATGTAAAAGATATTTGGGAGGTAGAATTGATGGGACTTGGTGATAGAAGATGTGTAAGAGGTGGAGAGAGGGCAATGAGTAGTGGGAGGATTCCAAGGCTTTTATTGTATTTTTGGCTTGGGCAATATTTTGGTACTGAGAAGTGAGATAGTACTGTAGCGAGTACGTACAAATATAGATGTGACTTTGGAACTTGGGTAATGAGTAGAGGCTGGGAGAGTTTTGAGGTACATATTTGAAAACCTTGATGGTGGTGTTATCACTGTGATTTGAGATGCAAGAAGAAGTTTAGTTTGACAAATGCTGAGTTTGAGGCACCTGAGGTCATTCTGTTGAAACAGGCAGTTGAATCAATTAGATATATAGATAGATACCTCAGAAAAGAGCTTATAGGTATAGGGTTATAGTTTTTGGAATGATCAATCTATAAACATAACTAAAGTGAATTTCAGTGGGTCGCAGCAAGGGGAGAGATTCTGTACAAACAGAACTGATTTAAATAATTGGCTTTGAAGGATATGAGAGATGTGCTGGTGTTTGGAAAAGGATGTGGGCTGAAGGAAGGTTTTGGGAATGTACTGAATATGTTTAATGTTGATTTCAAGGACTAGTATGAGAGAGGATATAGAAGCAAAAGAAGGAGAAGGTGATGAGTTGACTAACATGCTTCCAGAGGTATAAGTGGTTGGAATTGGATACAGAAGGACAGGCTGGTCTGATTTATAAAGAAGCTCTTCTCTTCAATTGTAGAAGGCAGAAAGAAGAAAATAATAGCATGACTAAGTGTAAATAGATAGTAGACTTTACTAGTGTAAGCATAGCTTTGGAGCCAGGCCAGAGGGGTCAAGGCCACTGAATTTCATAAACTAAATATAGAGTCTGTAGCTTCTTACTAGGTGTTTGATGACTGGCAAGTTATTTGATTGTTGTGTAATTTTCTCATCTATAATATGGTACTATTAATGTTACCCATCTCGTTGGGTATTAACATTAGTGCAGATTAACTTATTACTTTATGAAATATGAATACTCAGGCAAGTGTCTTCTTAGAGGAAGCACAATGTTTGCTGTGATTACAACATACTGTATTTTTAAGTTTATATTTATTTTTGCCTTTTTATGATAGGTTTCCCAATCTAACCTCTAAGGGTTTGAGGCCATAGAAAAATACTCTTGACTCATACAAAACTGTGAAGATATAAACACAACTATATTCTGGCAGTATCCTGGAGCACTGGGTTTAGAGCTTGTTTGAGTTATCTTCACTCTTGGATAAATGATTTGGTATCTATTTTAAAATAGGGAATATATTTAACTTCTACAAAACTCATCGTCAAAACTGTTGGGGTTGGTTTATATGATTTCTCATCTTGTTTTTGAATCTAACATACTATGATTTTATTTCATGTTTAAGTCTATTGGGTTAAAAGGTAAAAATATATAATTAGTAAAATGGAATATACCATTGCATGAACAGATTTCTGCCTTCATTTCCAAACATAGTTATCCCATATTCTTTAACTTTGATGTATATGATTATGCAAAATTCTGAACAGTTCTTTCCTTAGACTTTCATGCATATTCCACTTTGATATGACCTCATTGTTATATATTATTTATTATGTTCCTGTATGCTACTTCATGCTGAGTGAAAAGTAGAGGTGAATAAAATGCCCTCTCAACTACACTGAAAAAAGAAAGCAAATAAGACAAGAAGATATAAACAAGCAGGTCAGAAAATTACTTCTATAATAATTAAAGTTATGCTTTTAACTATTGTATTAGTTCATTATTTAGTAAATATTTTTGTCAGACTTTGTGTTATCTCATTTTGACAGAAGTGGAGAAAGCCTAATGATTCAAATATTACAATTACCATTATAATTTTTAAAATTGTGAAGTGCTGAACAATTCACAATACTCTTTCATTATTATATTTTATATCTGTCACAATGCAATGAGGTAGGGAGCCATAGGACATTACCTTGAACCTAGTAAGCATTTAATCAATGTTTTCTATGGATTACTCTTTTTTTTAGCATTGTAAATTTTATTATTATTATTATTATTATACTTTAAGTTCTAGGGTACATGTGCATAACGTGCAGGTTTGTTACATATGTATACTTGTGCCGTGTTGGTGTGCTGCACCCATCAACTCGTCAGCACCCATCAACTCATCTTTTACATCAGGCATAACTCCCAATGCAACCCCTCCCCATGATAGGCCCTGGTGTGTGATGTTCCCGTTCCCGAGGACAAGTGATCTCATTGTTCAGTTCCCACCTATGAGTGAGAACATGCAGTGTTTGGTTTTCTGTTCTTGCGATAGTTTGCTGAGAATGATGGTTTCCAGCTGCATCCATGTCCCTACAAAGGACACAAACTCATCCTTTTTTATGGCTGCATAGTATTCCATGGTGTATGTGTGCCACATTTTCTTAATCCAGTCTGTCACTGATAGACATTTGGGTTGATTCCAAGTCTTTGCTATTGTGAATAGTGCTGCAATAAACATACGTGTGCATGTGTCTTTATAGCAGCATGATTTATGGAGCTGTTCCTATTCCTCTATGGACTATTCTTAAACATTTTTATTGTTATTTAAAACTGGGACTTAAGGAAATAATGATTCTAGTTTGGGCTCTCATATTAACCATGTGACACTGAGTTAGTTGGAGTTTTTTGTTGTTGTCAGCTCTCTCTTCTCTGAGTCAGATAGGGGGCCAGTAAACTTTAAGGTTTGCTTTGTTATTTACTGTATTCTGTGAAGTAAACCACACTTAATTAAGAACTGCATTTATCAGATCTTGTTTGGACTGAACATTTGAGTTGGCCTGAATTTTTAGGTTGACCATGTTCTATGCATAGTTTCTAAAATTTTTAGCTATCTTCACTGGTCTTACTATTCAACAAATGGTCAGTAAGAGTATTTTGGAAGACAGAATGAGTTGATGATTGGAGAAGATTCAGTGTTTCCTGAAGCAGCTCTTGTCAGTCTGTTGTGGAAAACTGGGGTTGAAATTGGATGGATACCCACCCTAGCACTTGATACTTGGAAGTGAAGAAGGTTGGTGGAATTCAATGCACATGGTGAATTCAGTTATCTAAGAAAGTTTAATTTGTTCAGAGAAGTGTTTTTGAACTTTGATCACAAAACTTCAGTGTAGAAAGTAGATTGGAATGTAGATATGATCTCAACATTCCTGAGATCTGGGGGCAGGACCCTTAGACATCTGCTGAGTGACTGGCTATTTTTGTTTAGCCCCAGGATAGCAGTGGCTTTCCTCAATTTCAGCATAGATAGAAACTTGGATCAGTCTCTGCCTTTCTCTAGACTCTAGTTATCTGCCTAAGGTACATGTCACTCCATAACTGTGAACAAACCTTTGCTTAACTGCAATTTTTATTACATTTGCCCATTTACTTGTTTTGCCACCAGTAAAATTTAAGACCTATGATAGCAGTAGACCATATCTCTGTTGTTTGCTACTTTCTATGGCACCGTCCACAGTACCTGGAAGTAGGAGTCACTCAGTAGGCATTCGTGGGATAAGTGTAAAATAAGAACATATAATAACTGTAGTCAGGGGTCAAAGAGATTTTAGCATTGAAGGGTGCCTTTATTTAAGTATGAATGGGAAGGTGAAAGGTCAGAGTGATGATGAGCCTCACCAAAGAGGAGAGGACTGCCAGACGGTCTCTGTTGGCAAAGCAAATAACACAGTTTTTGTTTTTGTTTCTGTTTTTGTTTTTTTTTAAAGAAATTCCCAGAGCACACAAAATCAGATTATTGAATTTGAATTCCACATTTTTAAAGATTCATGAAAAGAAAACCAATCTGACACAGGGCGTAACGAGCAAAGTTTCAGAGGATTTAAAATGGTAGTTGAGAAAGTGTTAGAGGAGCAACATGGAAGAAGGAAGGGAAGTGTTTCTGGTTGGGAATTAACTGAGGCAGCCAAGGGCATTTACAGCATGATTTTGGCTGACACAGCATGAACCAAAGTCAAGGGCAGGGGAGAGAGGCAGGGGTTCAGAGATATTGCTGCATAAACCTCCGGGAGGCTACTGACAAAGAGATCAAGACATGTTTTTACTGATAAGGAAGGCCAAAGCAAAGGTCAGAACTTTGATCATGAGAAATTTTAATTACTCAGATATTGATCAGAACACCTAGGAACCAAATACAGAAGACGTGTTTGAGAACAGAGCTGGATTTTTAGATTCACACTGGGAGACCTGACTGCTCTTCCACTGTGGTCAGTTGTTATTCTAAGCGCATCCCAGGATAAAAGCCAACTGTGATAATGGGTGAGACTTTGGGGAATGTCAGTGACCACAATATTATTAGACTTTAAATGTTAAGTGGAAGAAACATTAAAGAAAGTTGATTTTGAAGGAATGTATAGAAAGCCCTAAGGACCTTTGATGGAAATGTTATAATGTAAAGGGGAAGAGAGGAAGAATATTTAAAGGTGAATTGAAGTGCTTCTTCAAAATCAATAAAGAAAATTAAACCTCCTTAATGATCTCAGGCCAGTAATACAGTCTTAGAGCTAGGATCTGCCCCAGTATATCAGGTGTCTCTCTGGCCTTTGAAAAATTGCTTTTGTGATTTGGTTACACATGTTTGGTTGGGTAAATGGACTTTTATTTGGATCTTGGTTTTAGTGAGTAATATCAGATTAGTAAATATACTTAAATTTAGATCCTTGAAATCTTTCATGTGGACCTTGTAATGCCTTTGCAACTATGGTCTCTTCTTCAAGCCTTGCTTATTTTCCAGTATATCTTCTGCAGAAACCTGTTTCTAATAGACAGGTTTGACAGTTTCACTTTTTCAATGAGCTCCTATTATTATGTATGGCCAAGACTAGTCTCTGAAATTTGGTCTTCACTTACTTCCTTGATCTCAGTATTTGCTGCCCTTGTATGTATCATTCATTCTAGCCATACATTTTTTTTTATTTTGAAATAATACTGGATTTTCAGGAAATTTGCAAAGATAAAATATAGAGTTTGCATATATTCCTCATTCATTTCCCCCTACACTTAACATCTTACATTACCATGGCATATCTATCAAAACCAAGAAGAAGATATGGGTATATTACTAGTAATTAAACTCTATACTTCATGCAGATTTCACCTGCATTTTTCTCTTAACTGTCTTTTTTTCTGTTCCAAAATTCTATCTAGGATATTACATTACATTTGTTCATTATGTATCATTTGTCTCCTTTAAAATATAACAATTTCTCAGATTTTTCTAGTTTTTGAGAAGTACTGGTCAGACATTTGCAGACTGTGTCTCAATCTGTGTGTGCTTTATGTTTTTCCTCATGATTAGACTAGAGTTATGGGGTTTGGCAAAGAGGAATATGCTATGAAAATGACTTCTCACTGGTGATCTTAACCTCTACCACTTCATTAAGGTAGTGTTTGCCAGGTTTCTCCACTGTAAAGTTACTAGTTTTCTCTTTCTGTAATCTATTCTTTGGAATTGAGTTAGTAAGTCAACTCAAAGGTGATGGGAGGATCAAACCACATCCCCTAATGGGTGGAATATTTAGATATGTTATTTGGGGCTATAGGACTATTTATCTCCGTAAGGACTATTTATTTCCTTTTATCTATCTATCTATCTATCTATCTATCTACCTATCTATCATCTATCTATCATTCATCTATCTACCTATTATCTATCATCTATCTCACTACAATCTTATGAATATTTATTTTATGTTTTGGATTATAGTTCAATACTATGTTGTTTATTTTATCACTCAATTTGTTCCAGCTTTGGCCTTTGGGAGCCTGAAGGGTTTGACTCAAGCTTTATAATACCTGGCTTAGTAAAAACTCATTAGCTACCAGTAATGAAACCAGTTCAGCTCTGCTTAAGCCAAAAAGTGGAAATGTATTATACGAACATAGAAGTATCTCCCAGAACCTTTGAGCTAGATTATGGCTGGGTATCAATAGGACTGAAATTGATATTTGGAAGGTGATCGGCCCCCCTCTCTGCCCTTTTCTGCTTTTCTCTATATGTCTCATTTCTTTTTCTCTTTCTGTAACCTCAGGCCACATGATGAGACATAGCTACTATCTCAGAGTGACTGAATTTATGTGTTAAGAGTTACAGCTCGCCAGACGTGGTAGCTTATGCCTGTAATCCCAGCACTCTGGGAGGCCAAGACAGGGGATTGCCTGAGCTCAGGAGTTCTGTACCAGGCTGGGCAACACAGTGAAACCCCGTCTCTACTAAAATACAAAAAATTAGCCGGGCGTGGTAGTAGGCACCTGTAGTCCCAGCTACTCAGGAGGCTGAGGCAGGAGAATTGCTTGAACCCAGGAGGCGGAGGTTGCAGTGAGCCAAGATTGCACCACTGCACTCCAGCCTAGGTAACAGAACGAGACTCCGTCCCAAAAAAAAAACAAAAAAAAAAAACAGAAGAGTTACAGCCATATAAGCAGAGGGATATGACTTTCTTAAGGTCTGGCATCAAAATTATTTGGAAAAGAAATTGTATTTGCCTTACTTTAAGTATCCATGTCTTCTCCATGAAGCTATGCCCAGGGATGTGGTGTTAACTCCACAGCACTCACCTATGTCAACACCATAGATTCTCTGAGACATTTCTCAGAGAAGGCTGGATTGTTCTGAGTTTGCCATACATCCCTAAATGGTCCACTGTAAATATCTGTGGCGGAAGAATGCTGCTTTCTCTGCCTTAAATGCACTTTTACCTTTTGCCTACACCGGAAGCTCTAGCTCAGGTATTTTTTTTTTTTAGGACATCATCTCTATCCCCCTCCCTGCTCTTAGTTACACTGTCATCTGATCAACCACATAATTTTATTATTGAAAAACATATTTTTATTATTTATCATATAGTATTTTTGACATTTTTTTCAAGATCCTATGCCTTTTCAGAAACTTTTCATGTTTAATTTATCTTAACATCTCTAAGGTCTAAAATAGTTTATAGCACATTATAAGTTCAATGAATGATTTTTGAGTGAATAGGTGAGTAAACAAGTATCAGTACAATATATCTTAAGTTACGATAGGGCTGAAGGCACTAAAATTATAGTATACATTAATAAACTTTTTAGTTAAAAAGCCATTAATGCTTTCTGATAAAACAGTTATAGAGATCATTTTCTCTGCCACTACCACAAAGAAGCCTTAGAAAATAGGATGCCTTAAAAGACAATCATGACTCTCCAGCAGCGGGAAAAACTGGGATGATTCAAAGGCAAAAAATCTAAACAAATTTTTAAGAGGTAAGTGGAAGCGAAAAAGAAAAACCCCACCGAGTATTAATTTGCAGGGTCTAATTCAATCAGCAAGAAATGATTTCTCAAATGTATTTGTAAGAGACAGACGGGAAAAAAGAAAACTGATTCACTGAAAAATGAGACCAGGGAATTAGAGACATAGGCTAAGCAAAGGGAAATTTGTTCAACAGCTGCATCTTGCTTTGGTCTTCATGGATCTAAGGGAAGACAAGAAATCACTTAGAATAGAAATCATAGCCCTTGTTTTGAAGTAGGAAAACGACAGCTAAGGGTGGATAAATGACTAAAAGGAGAGCAGCTGAAGGAAGCACAAATTCACTCTATTCCTCTGTCCAGGTCCCTTGAATTCACGGTCAGGCCCTCATCCCAGGAACTCGTATTTAGTCTTGTATGATTTCTTGACTTTCCAGTTACCTAACAATTCAATGTAATTTTAGGAACCCCATTTGTAATTATCAATCTGCTGTATTTCTCCCTACAACAGAATGTTATCCTGGAAAGAGGAGACTGGTGAGTCAGAAAGAGGAATTAGAGTTTTAGCCATGGGTTGGAGATATAAATTTGGATTATATATCGTGTCTTTTAAAGTTAAAACTTTGTCATTAGAAGAGGTTAATTAATAAAAGCACATACAGGAAAGTAAGCAATAAACCAAAAGAGAATCTTAAGTGCAGAATACCTGCACTTAAAGATCAGGCACAGGGGCGGATTAGGGAGATTAAGAAAGAATGACCCATTAGATATGAGGGGAATAATTTACTTGGTGTTACAGAAGCAGAGTTAAGAGACATATAAGGAATTAGTCAATAGAGTTAGATGCTGCTGAGATTGAGTAAAATTGGAGTTTAAAAGGTTCTTTGTATTATATATTGTTATTTCCATTTATAGAATATTATTTTGTATTATCTTCACAAAAAATCAATAACTTAACTTTGATTTTCTTTATTTATTTTCATTGACATACAGCCTAGTTTTTCTAAGGCCCAAATCCCCATTTTTATGAGGATGACTTTTACACTAGGGAGATGATTTGGGTTTTTGATAGAAACAAGTCTTAAATTAAATTTCAGTTCTCTCATTTCAGATCTGCAGACGAATCATTTAACTCAAGGCTTAATTTCTCATTTGTACATCTATAAAATGGTTCTAATCATATATATTTTGTAGACTGGCCTGAAGAAATATGTTCAAATAAATGCACACCTGAAAATATTAGTTCATTTTTGCATTGCAAACATATATTTAATTACACTTAATTCAAGTGAGATTACTTTTAAACAGATTAATTTTCTTTGGATAAAAGATGAATTTCAGCCTCATGGCTCTAGAAAAGGTCAGTGTCTTACTAATACTCTCAAATTCACCCAGAGCAGTTCCTGTACTAAAACATCATCTCGAATAAATACCAACACAGGATCATCTTATAATTTTGAACCTTATCTATAGGGGAATGTCACAGATAAAATTTCTTTTTTCCAATTACTCTTACATAGACACCTGGTACTCTCCCAAATTAAGTAGTCTCTTCTTCCATGGTTAGTTAGTTTATTGAAAACATTGAATATTAGAAATTGAAATGTCCTTGAACTGTCATTTCTCCAAGGTTCAGGAGAAGCAGTGGATGGAAGGGGGTGATTCAGACAAATAAATATGATTCGACTTCCATTGCCTCAGGCTTTAATTTTACCATCTGTCATGTCTGGCACTGGCTATTAGAGTAAACTTCTTGATCATCTGCTTCAAAATAAGAAACCTCAATATAGACCTGCTTCAGGTGGAACCTTGACTATATTAATGCATCACTGACTTCCTGACTCCATTTTCATGCCAGATACCAGAATGTTGACTGCAGTTAGTGATAATTTTTTTTTCATTTATTTTACAACCTGAGCTGTGATGCCCTGCTACCTTCAGGACTGCAAGTTCTTTTATACTGGCATCTCTCTGTAAGAGAGATCTTTTCTGACCTCTTCACTTAACACTGCCCCTCTCCCCTTCAGAGTGCTTGATTAAGTGGTTCCTTTTCACTTCTGAGTCTCCTGTGTTCACCACACCACAGCACTTGAGATCAGAGCCCAGAATTTTAGGGTTCATTGAGCTATCCAAAAAACTTTGTCTAGGTAATGCCAAAAGAAAAGCTTGGGAGTAGGAGTACCATAAAAATACTGTAGCTGACTAGTTAAGCAGGAGTATTTTTGTAGGGTATAGGCAAATCATGTTTCAGAAAATGTGCTCAACCAATATATTTATGAGTTATGAAATTATATATTTGTATATTTTTATAACTACACAGATGCACACATCATTAATATTGAAAAGCAGAAGTCTTATTAACATGTTAACTAAGTTAAACTTTAGTATTTTAATTTTAACTTTTCCTTAACCCAACAAATATTGCTGTAGGCTGACCATGCTAGGCACTAGAGGTGCACTGTCAATTTAGTTTATGATCTGGTAGAGGAGACAGAAAGAAGTCATACAATCACAATACTCAATAAATGCTACAATGATAATTTATTCCCTTGCTGAAGCACAAACCTGAATGCTGAGCAATGAATTACTAAGATAGCGAATGATGCTAGTCTATCATTTCTTAATGCAGCTGGGTTGTTCCTTCCTTCTTCTTATATACTTATAAATTCTCCTAAGGTTTTAAAAATGTTTTATTTACAAAATATTTCTGACAAGGGAGAGAGAAAACTTTAGTAAATGTTGAAAACTGTGGTTAAAATTTGAGGCTATTCCAGGCAACATATTGCTGTTATTGCTCTCAACATAAATATAATTTGAGGTAAATGAAAGAGTTGAAAAATTATCTGTTTATGAATTAAGGAGTTCACAAAAGTTCCAGGGTAAATATTATTCTCAGGATACTGCCAAGGATTTACTGTGAGAAAGGCAAATATCCTATGCTGCTCTTTTTGGTCTTCTAAAAGCAAGGTGCACATGAGTTGGTAGTGGAAATAACATAATGACAAATGATGAATTTTACTTTTGAGATTGTCTAACTAAGGACTATGAGCCTAAATATACCACATGAGCATTTATTTTCTGGATCTTGCCAGATATTTGGGTATTTATCCAAATAAGTGGATGTAGGTCACTTTTGATTTTAGTTATGTAGTTTTGGAGAATTTTGTTATGGAACAACAATAAATTGAAATACTTTTTAAAGCTCAAATAATGACTCATTCTCCTGTTCTGCTGTTAAAAAATTATGCAAGCTTCTGCTATAGCCAGTATATAATATCAAACTACCCCTTCCACAAATAACAACTATAAACTCTAGAAAAATACCAAAAAATGAAATATTGGAGGAAACTTGTGAGCAAGCTGAAGCACAGACACAACAGAGAGAGAGATAAAAGAAAGAATTCATCAGAAAGACACAATAATGGTAAAAATGCATTTGTCTTACAAAAAGCCTTTGAAATATAAGAAGCATATATCATCAGAATTATAAAAATATCCCTGATTTCACTGCCACTATTAGAGATATGAAAATCCTGTCTCAACAGCTGACAGAATAATTGTATCAAAATAGTCAGTAATCCATATACCAAGACAGACTTTATGATGAACCATAAAACAAATTTCAATACATTAAAAAATGTTGGAAGCATACAAATGCTGCAGAATAATTAAATTGCCATTAAAAACAATAATATAGTTAGAAAATCATAAATATTTGGCACAATAAACAATGTTTTTGTAAATAATTCATGGATTAGAGAAGAAATGAGAGAAATTAGAACATATTTTGATGAATTAACAACTTTATCATTGTATAATGACTTTCTTTGTCTCTTTTTTGAGTTTTTGTTTTAAAGCCCTATTTTGCCTGATATCAGTATAGCTACCCTTCTTTATTTTGATTTTCATTTACATGGAAGATTTTTTTTCTTTTAACTTTTAGTTTGAAATGAGTCTCTTGTAGGCAGCATATGGTTAGGTCTTGTTTTTTTAGATCCATTTGGCCACTCTATGTCATTTGATTGGATAATTTAACACATTTACATTCCAGGTAATTATTAATAGCTGAGGACTCACTACTACAAGTTTATTAACTACATTTTGGTTGTTTTGTAGCTTCTTTGTTCCTTATTTACTTGCTGTCTTCATTTGTGATTACACAGAATCATAATAAAATGTAACATATGAAGTTCTTTGATATATAGCTAAGGAGGCTTTAAATGAAATTTTCAGTCTGAAATGTCAATATTAAAAATGTGGAGAGTAAAGAGAAACATCAGCAAGATGGCAAAACAGAAAGTCACCCCTCATATCCCCACACTAAAATAAGAATTCTGTACCCATCCACAGACAGAAGTATCTTTTTGGTAGCCTTTAGGTTTAACTAGGAGGTTGTGAAACCTTGGTGGAGCCCAAGACCTGGGTGGATAATTTTGAGGGTATATACCTGAACTCAGATGAAAGATCTGCCAATCATACCCCTGAGTTCAAACCTGGGAACAGCCTCATTCCCTAAAGTGTTTGGCTACAGCTTCATTTGGCCTTAGGTCTGCTACCAAAAGTGTCTTCTAAGGGATCCAGGAGAATCTACACACACTAGTGCCTCTGCAGAAAGGCTGCTCTGCCCACGAACATTGGTCTTAGCGATGGACTTGAGAACTATCTGTAACTTGGCTCCAGCCTCCCTCCACTGTGGTCTTGGCTTAGTACTGCTTAGCTTAGTACTGCTTAGCTTAGTACTGCTTAGCTTAGTACTGCTTAGCTTAGTACTGCTTGCACAAAGACCTATAGGGAGATTTGTCCATTTGTGCCACCTGGATAGGCTAGTCAGCTTCTGCCCCATAGCACACTCTATGGGGGTCCCATCTTGGTATCAATCTTTCTCTGTCACAATCTGAAAGTTATTTCACCCACAGAGAGAACTGCTAGGAACCACCAGGACAGTCTGAACCACCAGGACAGACTTGCTGGCCTCCATCCCATAGCAGATTCTAAAGTGGCCCTGTCTTAGCTCCAGCCCCCTTCCATCACAGACATGAAGCTATCCTGCCTATGCAGAAAATAGCTGGGAGTCTCCCCTGTTTGTGTCACTGTGGCAGACTTGCTAGCCTTTATTCCATGGCAGATTCTGAAGGGACCCTAAAGCTGGTCTTTAGCCTCTCTAGAGTGCAGTCTGGAAGACATCTCAGTGGTACAGGCAACTGCTGTGAGATGCCCATCTGTCCCAACTGAATAGGTGTGCTGACCATCATCTTATATCAGATTCTGAAGGGGCCTGTCTTGATTCCAGCCCTCTTTTCCACAGCCTTGAAATCACCCGTTCTGAGAAAACATCTAGGCAAACCACCCTAACAGGAAGTACTAAAGGGGGATGTTTGAATTGAAAACAAAAGGATCAGAGGTAGCAATCTGAAAATGTGTAAAAGTATAAAACTCACTGGTAAAGGTAGATATATAGTCAATTCAGAATATTCAAATATTGCAAAGATGTAATATAATAACCGCTCTAGTATAAGAGTCAAAAGACAAATGTACTAAAACAACTGTAGCTGTATACTTTAATTAGCAGATACACAATATAAAGAAATGTAAATTATAATATCAATAGCATAAAATGTGGGGAAAGGGAGAAAAATAATAAAGTTTTATTATGAGATTGAAGTTACTATTAGCATAAATTCAGACGTCATAACTATATGATATTTTATGTAAGCCTCATGATAACCGCAAAGAGAGTACCTCTAGGAGATGCACAAAATATAAAGAGAAAAGAATCAAAACATTCAACTGTAAAAATATAACACTTCACCAAAAAGACAGCAGTATTGAGAGAGAGGAATGAAAGACTTACAAAGCAGTAAAAAATTAAAAGGCTGGTAGCAATTTCTCCTTAACTATTAATTGCTTTAAATTTAGATGGATTAAATTCTTTGGTTAAAAGACAGTGGCTGAACACATTTTAAAAAGATTCAGCAATATGCTACTGACAAAAGATTCACTTTAGCTCTAAGAACATTTGAAGACTGAGAGGAAAGGGATATTAAAAGATTTCTCAGGCAAATAGTAACCAAAAGAGAGGAAGGGTGTCTATACTTGTGTTAGACGGAATAGGCAGTAAGTTAAAAACTGTAAAAGAGACAAAGAAGATCATTACATTATAATAAAGAGGTTAAATCATCAAGAGAATATAGCAATTTTAAATATATATGCACCCAACATTGGAGCACCTAAACATATAAAGAAAATATTATTAGATTAAACAAAGAAAAAGACTACAATATAATAATTGTGGAGGATATCAATACTCCACAAGCAAAAATGGATAGATCATTTAGACAGAAAATCAATGGGGAAATGGACTTGAACAACACTTAAGACATATAGATCTAACAGACATATATAGAACATTCTGCCCAACAGTGGCAGAATACATGTTCTTTTCAAGTGCACCCAGAACATTCTCTAGGATTGTCATACATTAGTCCACAAAACAAGTTTTAACACGTTTAAGCAGATTGAAATCATATAAAGTATTTTTACTGATTATAATGGAATAAAACTAAAAGTTAGTAACAGGAGGAATTTTGGAAAATTTGCAAATACATAGAAATTAGACAATAAGCTCCTGAACAACCAGTGGGTCAAAGGATAAATTAACTGGAAAAATTAGAAGATATTTTGAGATAAATGTAAATAAAAACACAACATACCAAAACCTATGAAATACAGCAAAAATAGTTCTAATAGGGAAGTTTATAGCAATGCATGCCCATATTAAATAAAGAAAAACATCTGAAATGAACAACTTAGGGTTACACCTCATGAAAATAAAAAAGAAGAACAAAGGAAGTCTGAAATCAGTAGAAGGAAGGAAACAATAAAAATCAAGCAAGAAATAAATGAAAGAGAATAGAAAGACAATAGAAAAGATCAATAAAACTATGAGTCAATTCTCTTAAAAGATACAAAATCAACATACTTTAGACAGACTAATAAAGAGAGGACTCAAATAAAATAGTATACATAAGAGAAGATATTAAAATTGGTATCACTGAAACGCAAAGAATCAGAAAAGACTACTATGAACAATTTTATACCCACAAATTAGATAATCTAGAAGAAATGGATAAATTCCTCGAACATACAAATTTATCAAGGCTAAATGAAGATCAAATTGAAAAACTGAACAGACCAATAGTGAGTAGGGAGATTGAACCAACAATAAAAAGAAATCTTCCATCAAAGAAAAGCCTAGGATCAGATGACTTTACTGCGTAATTCTACTAAACATTTAAGATCGGGCACCGTGGCTCACGCCTGTAATCCCGGCACTTTGGGAGGCCGAGGCAGGCAGATCTCTTGAGGTCAGGAGTTTGAGACCAACATGGTAAAACCCCATGCCTACTAAGAGAAATAAAAAAAATTAGCCAGGCTTCATGACGCATGCCTGTAATTCCAGCTACTCGGAGGCTGAGGCAAGAGAATTACTTGAACCTGGGGAATGGAGGTTGCAGTGATGAGAGATTGTGCCACTGCACTCTAGCCTTGTTGATACAGTGAGATGTCATCTCCATAAATAAATAAATAGATAATAAAAACATTCTTCTCAAACTCTTCCAAAAAATCAAAGGGGAGGAATACTTCTAAACTCATTATACAAAGTGAGCATTACCTGATAACAAAGGCAGACAAGAACTCTAAAGGAAAAAAACAAAAAAACAAAAAAACAGAAGCCAATATCGCCAATGAACATAGATGCAAAAATCCTCAACAAAATACTAACAAATTTAATTCAACACCCTATTAAAGGATCATTTACCATAATTAAAAGAGACGCAAGGATGGATCAACACACGAAAATCAATACATGTGATACCATATTAACAGAATGAAGCTCAAAACCCATATGGTCATCTAAATAGATGCCAAAAAAGCATGTGACAAAACTCAACATTCTCTCATGATAAAACCTCCCGATAAACTAGGCATCGAATAAATGCACTGCAACATAGTAAAGACCACATATAAAAAGCCAAGAGCTAACACATTCAATGGTGAAAAGTTGAAAAGTTTTCATTTGAAACTAGGAACAAGACAAGGATGCCTACTCTCACCACTTCTATTCAGCGTAGTACTGGAAGTTATCTCTAGAGCAAACAGACAAGAAAATAAAAAAGGAAGGTGTCATAATAGGAAAAGAAGAAGTAAAATTGTTTGTGTTGACTGATGACATGGCCTTATACATACAAAACCCCCAAGACTTCACCAAAAAACTGTTAGACTTCATAAATGAATTCAGTAAAGCTGCAGGATATAAAATTAGCACCTCCAAATTAGTAATATTTCTTTTTTAAAATTTATTTTAATTTTATTTTGTTTGTTTTTTAGAAAAAGGATCTTTTTTTCTGTAACCCAGGCTGAAGTGCAGTGGTGTGACTATAGCTCCCTGTAGCCTTTATTCCTGGGTTCAAGCAATTCTCCCACCTCATCCTCCCGAGTCTCTGGAACCACAAGCATGTGCCAACACGCTTGGCTAATTTTTAAATTTTTGGTAGAGATTGGGTCTCACTACGTTTCCCAGGCTGATCTGTAACTCCTGGCCTCAAGCGATCCTCCTGCCTTGGCTTCACAAAATGCTAGGATTACAGACATAAGCCATCGCTCCCTGCCAGTAGCATTTCTTTCTTTTTTAACAATGCAAATTTTTTTTTATTTCAATAGTTTTTGAGGTACAGGTGGTTTTTGATTACATGAATAAATTCTTTAGTGGTGATTTCTGAGATTTTAGTGTACCCTTACCTGAGCAGTGTCCACTGTACCTATTATACAGTCTTTTATCCCTCATCTCTCTCTCAACCTTCCTCCTAGCGCCCCCAAAGTCCATTATATAACACTATGCATTTGCATCCTCATAGCTTAGCTCCCACTTAGAAGTGAAAACATGATATTTGATTTTCCATTCCTGAGTTACTTCACTTAGAATAATGGCCTTCAGGTCCATCCAAGTTTTTGCAGCAGACATTATTTCATTCTTTTTTATAGCTGAGTAGTGTTCCATAGTGTATATATATACCACATTTTCTTTATCCACTTGTTGGTCTGTGGGCACTTTAGTTGGTTCCATATCTTTGCAATTATGAATTATGCTGCTATAAATATGCAGGTGCATATGTCTTTTTTATATAATGACTTCTTTTTCTTTGGGTAGATACCCACTAGTGGGATTGCTGGATTAAATGGTAGTTCTACTTTTTGTTCCTTAAGGAATGCCAATAACATTTCTTTATGCCAACAATAAACTATCTAAAAAAGAAATTAAGAAATCAATCTCTTCATAGTTGTATGAAAAAATAAAATAGTTGTACATTTCACCAAGAAGGTCAAAGATCTGTATACTGAAAACTATAAAACGTTGATGAAAGACATTATAGATGATACAAATAAATGAGTCCCTGAATTGGAATAATTAATACTGTTAAAATGTCTATATTAAACAAAGTGATCTACAGATTCAATGCAATCCCTATTAAAATTTTAATGCCATTTGTTATGGAAATTAAGCAAAAAAAAACCCCAGAAATTCTTTAATACCACAAAAGGCCTTTCTGAATAGCAAAAGCAATCTTGAGCAAGAACAGAGTTGGAAGCATTACACTGTCTGACTTCGAAATCTATTGCAAAGCTATAGTAATCCAAACAGCATGATATACTCATAAAAACAGACACGTGGGCCTATTGAACAGAATAGCTACTACAGATATAAACTCACTCACACATTTATGGTCAATTGATTTTTCACAAAGGTACCAAGAACACACAATGGAGAAAGAATAGTCTCTTCAAACAATGGTGCTAGGAAAACTAGGTATCTACAGAAAGAATGAAGTTAGACTGTTATGTCACTCTTTGTATGAAAAACAATTCAAAGTGGATTAAAAACTTAAATGTAAGACCGGAAATTGTAAAACCACCAGAAGGAAAAATGGGGGGAATGCCCTATGACATTGGTCTGCACAATTATTATTTTGATATGATCTGAAAAGCTCAGGCAAAAAAAAAAAA
>NW_012114921.1:1022019-1079303 GCF_000951035.1 Colobus angolensis palliatus
CATTGAAGGAAAGTTTTTATCATTTGACTTCTGATTCTATGATACTTGATATTTCTGATTCCACACATTCCCATTTTTGACATGTACAATAATAGCAATTATTCACTCCTCACTCTCTCAGTTCAAAATGGCTATGGTTTGGTTTCATTTTGTTTAGAACAAACTTTGGAAATATATGCTCATTTTCATATTACTCTGAAACCATTTTAGAATACTCATGTGCTAAAAATATTGGGGACTTTCTTCAGCTTCTAATAGAATTCAGGATATCTGAAGATTGAAGATTCAGATAAAATACTACCTTTTTTTTCTATAAAACTTTTCTTGAGTCCCCATAGAATATTAGCTCCCCCCCCGCCCCAGAACTTTATTCATTCTTTCTTATAGAACCCAACCTCTCGTGGTGTAATTCATCCATTTACAGATCAGATACAGACTGGGAGCTCCTTAAGAACAATATCTGTGTTTCTCATTCATTTTTGTGTTCATTTTGCCTGACCGAATATTGTCTTCTAACACTTTGAACATATTGTTCACTCCGAATAGAATTCTTTACTCAAAGCTCCCTACCGTTTACTACCTTTTGCCTTAATTCCATTACCAATACAAACACCTATACTTCACTGGGCAACCCTCAAATAGCCTTTCAGTTCCAGCTGTTACCTATTTTCAGAAATGTCCTATAATCACTTCCTACACTTCACCCCATAAAAATTCCTTTTATGAATCTTTAAAAACATGGAATTCAAATCCAATAATCTGATTTTGTGTGCTCTGGTTATATTTATTATTTTGTATTTAAATTGGTCTCTTTATTTTCCTCACCAGCCTGTAAATTCCTTATGGTCAAGAACTATGTCTTGTTTTTTGTATCTCCCATGCCTAATTAAGCCTGTGCCTAATAGATGATGAATAAAAATGTTTTTAAAATAAATATACCACTCTACAATTCCTCTGGGTATGTGTACAGGCAATTATTGTTCAAGGAGTTAATACTCAAGCCAGTAGTGCATATGATCTTTTTCTTATATCTGTACCTATAAACTATATTAAATGGACTCCTTGCTATGATGATTTCTGGATAAATTTTATATCTATTGTTTGGAGTTAAGGATCAGTGAATAATCATGGAAATGTAAGAGTTACATGTTACATGATCGCTATTAAGTAGGTTTCAAAGGAAAAGCCATTGATTTAGCATTTCCTATGAGGGAAGAGCTGCTTTACAGATTGATCTTTCTGTGGGAGAATGAGTAAGCTCACAGAAGTATTAGCAAAAGATTTAGTCCCAAAGGTATAAGTACGAAAGATATGATTATACAACACAGTGCCACAGATTGTGTCTGCTGTTGTTACGGACTGAATGTTTGTATCTCCTTCATCTTATATGTTAAAATCCTACCCCACAAGGTAATGACATTATTAAGTGAGGCCTTTGGAAGGTAATTAGGTTATAAAAATATAACTCTCCTGAATGGGATCCATACCCTTATAAAAGGCACCCCAGAGAGCTCTCTTGCCTTCTTTTCACTACATGAGGGAACAGTGAGAAACCCATAGTCTGCAAACTGGAAGAAATCCCTCATTAGAACCCCACCATGTTTGCATCTCTGATTTCTAGCCTCTAGAACTGTGAGAAATAGATGTCTGCTGTTTATGAGCCACTGGCTCTATGGCACTTTGTTATAGTAGCCTAAACGGACTAAGACATGCATCAATAATTTTTCTGGTGACAGCCTGACTTAAGAGCTGCTTGAGAAGTGTCAAATGTCACCAGTGTTATGAGTAGAAGATTTTAAGTAACAATGATCGTTTCTTATTTTTTATTGTTCACCTATTTCCTTACAATAAAGCTTCCCACCAGACAACCCAACCAAGACACCATTACATTCAGGTGCCTGTTGGTTACTGTTCAGAGAAGATCTTCAGGGAAAATATTAGTTAGTGGTTGTTAGATATTGGAAACCCAAATAGCAATGTTACTTCAATATGATTGTAAAGTGAATGGATCTATAAGGGCCGTCTCCTCCATGACACACTTTCTATGCTAGCCTACCTGATGCTCCCTCCCTTCCTCTCTCCCTCTCTTCTTCTCTCCTTTTATTCTTCCTTTCAATCCATCTCTACTGAGTTCCTATTATATGTAAGGCCTTTCCCTCAACACTGTAGGTAGAAAAATGTCAAACTCAAATTATGTCTTCAAAAATGTTTAATGAGTATTCATGAAGTGAAAAAATAATATCAATAAAGTTGGAAAAGTCTGATAAAAAATGAAAAAAATTCATCTGAGGAGGAAAGAGATGGCTGATGTCTCTCCATCACCCCAAAAATACAAACAAACAAACAATAAAAGGCTTCTTAGAAGTGATCAAATAGTAGTTCACTGAAATTGAAAATATAGAATATCTCAAGAAGGAATCATGAAACCTTTAAGGGAGGCATAGATCTGTGCTGTCCGATACAGTGATCAATAACCACACATTTATATTTAAATTTAAATGAATGAACATTAACTAGAAGTAAAAATTTGGGTTTTCAGTCACACCAGCCACGTTTCAATACTCAATAGCCACATGCTTGTTGAACAGCATAGATACAGAACATTCCTATATCAGATAAAATGATGTAAAATAGCACTAGTCTAAATTCTAATAATTGTGCCAGGGGTATAGGGAACATTTCTGGGGAATGGCTCATCAGTTAGTCTGCTTATAAGAAAGAAAATAAGATAAATTCTAGTAATTCAACTAATAGCTGACATTGACTAAACACCTACTGTATTTCATATTGCTTATATTTGATAGTCAAAGGTATTGTTTTCACTTATCAAAATGG
The DNA here is from genome assembly GCF_000951035.1 of Colobus angolensis palliatus. Classification (NCBI taxonomy): domain Eukaryota; kingdom Metazoa; phylum Chordata; class Mammalia; order Primates; family Cercopithecidae; genus Colobus; species Colobus angolensis. Next base: position 1,024,855 of record NW_012114921.1, read on the forward strand.
AGACTGAAGTTCAGGGACAGGCAGTACCTTTTCCAGGGTCACTTAGTTAGTTAATGGATTGAAGCAGAGATTGGGCCCAAAGTAAATGGAGGTCTAAGATGATTGGATTGTAAATATTAGATATTGGGGAACAAATGAATATTCTAAGCAAAAACATGACGTACCATAATTTGCACTGGAGGAAAAATATATTTTGGTAGTGGAAAAGTGGATGGCATGTCTTTGGTCAGTGCAGAAATCTTTATCAAATACATGAGATCAGAGCCCAGAATTTTAGGGTTCATTGAGCTATCCAAAAAACTTTGTCTAGGTAATGCCAAAAGAAAAGCTTGGGAGTAGGAGTACCATAAAAATACTGTAGCTGACTAGTTAAGCAGGAGTATTTTTGTAGGGTATAGGCAAATCATGTTTCAGAAAATGTGCTCAACCAATATATTTATGAGTTATGAAATTATATATTTGTATATTTTTATAACTACACAGATGCACACATCATTAATATTGAAAAGCAGAAGTCTTATTAACATGTTAACTAAGTTAAACTTTAGTATTTTAATTTTAACTTTTCCTTAACCCAACAAATATTGCTGTAGGCTGACCATGCTAGGCACTAGAGGTGCACTGTCAATTTAGTTTATGATCTGGTAGAGGAGACAGAAAGAAGTCATACAATCACAATACTCAATAAATGCTACAATGATAATTTATTCCCTTGCTGAAGCACAAACCTGAATGCTGAGCAATGAATTACTAAGATAGCGAATGATGCTAGTCTATCATTTCTTAATGCAGCTGGGTTGTTCCTTCCTTCTTCTTATATACTTATAAATTCTCCTAAGGTTTTAAAAATGTTTTATTTACAAAATATTTCTGACAAGGGAGAGAGAAAACTTTAGTAAATGTTGAAAACTGTGGTTAAAATTTGAGGCTATTCCAGGCAACATATTGCTGTTATTGCTCTCAACATAAATATAATTTGAGGTAAATGAAAGAGTTGAAAAATTATCTGTTTATGAATTAAGGAGTTCACAAAAGTTCCAGGGTAAATATTATTCTCAGGATACTGCCAAGGATTTACTGTGAGAAAGGCAAATATCCTATGCTGCTCTTTTTGGTCTTCTAAAAGCAAGGTGCACATGAGTTGGTAGTGGAAATAACATAATGACAAATGATGAATTTTACTTTTGAGATTGTCTAACTAAGGACTATGAGCCTAAATATACCACATGAGCATTTATTTTCTGGATCTTGCCAGATATTTGGGTATTTATCCAAATAAGTGGATGTAGGTCACTTTTGATTTTAGTTATGTAGTTTTGGAGAATTTTGTTATGGAACAACAATAAATTGAAATACTTTTTAAAGCTCAAATAATGACTCATTCTCCTGTTCTGCTGTTAAAAAATTATGCAAGCTTCTGCTATAGCCAGTATATAATATCAAACTACCCCTTCCACAAATAACAACTATAAACTCTAGAAAAATACCAAAAAATGAAATATTGGAGGAAACTTGTGAGCAAGCTGAAGCACAGACACAACAGAGAGAGAGATAAAAGAAAGAATTCATCAGAAAGACACAATAATGGTAAAAATGCATTTGTCTTACAAAAAGCCTTTGAAATATAAGAAGCATATATCATCAGAATTATAAAAATATCCCTGATTTCACTGCCACTATTAGAGATATGAAAATCCTGTCTCAACAGCTGACAGAATAATTGTATCAAAATAGTCAGTAATCCATATACCAAGACAGACTTTATGATGAACCATAAAACAAATTTCAATACATTAAAAAATGTTGGAAGCATACAAATGCTGCAGAATAATTAAATTGCCATTAAAAACAATAATATAGTTAGAAAATCATAAATATTTGGCACAATAAACAATGTTTTTGTAAATAATTCATGGATTAGAGAAGAAATGAGAGAAATTAGAACATATTTTGATGAATTAACAACTTTATCATTGTATAATGACTTTCTTTGTCTCTTTTTTGAGTTTTTGTTTTAAAGCCCTATTTTGCCTGATATCAGTATAGCTACCCTTCTTTATTTTGATTTTCATTTACATGGAAGATTTTTTTTCTTTTAACTTTTAGTTTGAAATGAGTCTCTTGTAGGCAGCATATGGTTAGGTCTTGTTTTTTTAGATCCATTTGGCCACTCTATGTCATTTGATTGGATAATTTAACACATTTACATTCCAGGTAATTATTAATAGCTGAGGACTCACTACTACAAGTTTATTAACTACATTTTGGTTGTTTTGTAGCTTCTTTGTTCCTTATTTACTTGCTGTCTTCATTTGTGATTACACAGAATCATAATAAAATGTAACATATGAAGTTCTTTGATATATAGCTAAGGAGGCTTTAAATGAAATTTTCAGTCTGAAATGTCAATATTAAAAATGTGGAGAGTAAAGAGAAACATCAGCAAGATGGCAAAACAGAAAGTCACCCCTCATATCCCCACACTAAAATAAGAATTCTGTACCCATCCACAGACAGAAGTATCTTTTTGGTAGCCTTTAGGTTTAACTAGGAGGTTGTGAAACCTTGGTGGAGCCCAAGACCTGGGTGGATAATTTTGAGGGTATATACCTGAACTCAGATGAAAGATCTGCCAATCATACCCCTGAGTTCAAACCTGGGAACAGCCTCATTCCCTAAAGTGTTTGGCTACAGCTTCATTTGGCCTTAGGTCTGCTACCAAAAGTGTCTTCTAAGGGATCCAGGAGAATCTACACACACTAGTGCCTCTGCAGAAAGGCTGCTCTGCCCACGAACATTGGTCTTAGCGATGGACTTGAGAACTATCTGTAACTTGGCTCCAGCCTCCCTCCACTGTGGTCTTGGCTTAGTACTGCTTAGCTTAGTACTGCTTAGCTTAGTACTGCTTAGCTTAGTACTGCTTAGCTTAGTACTGCTTGCACAAAGACCTATAGGGAGATTTGTCCATTTGTGCCACCTGGATAGGCTAGTCAGCTTCTGCCCCATAGCACACTCTATGGGGGTCCCATCTTGGTATCAATCTTTCTCTGTCACAATCTGAAAGTTATTTCACCCACAGAGAGAACTGCTAGGAACCACCAGGACAGTCTGAACCACCAGGACAGACTTGCTGGCCTCCATCCCATAGCAGATTCTAAAGTGGCCCTGTCTTAGCTCCAGCCCCCTTCCATCACAGACATGAAGCTATCCTGCCTATGCAGAAAATAGCTGGGAGTCTCCCCTGTTTGTGTCACTGTGGCAGACTTGCTAGCCTTTATTCCATGGCAGATTCTGAAGGGACCCTAAAGCTGGTCTTTAGCCTCTCTAGAGTGCAGTCTGGAAGACATCTCAGTGGTACAGGCAACTGCTGTGAGATGCCCATCTGTCCCAACTGAATAGGTGTGCTGACCATCATCTTATATCAGATTCTGAAGGGGCCTGTCTTGATTCCAGCCCTCTTTTCCACAGCCTTGAAATCACCCGTTCTGAGAAAACATCTAGGCAAACCACCCTAACAGGAAGTACTAAAGGGGGATGTTTGAATTGAAAACAAAAGGATCAGAGGTAGCAATCTGAAAATGTGTAAAAGTATAAAACTCACTGGTAAAGGTAGATATATAGTCAATTCAGAATATTCAAATATTGCAAAGATGTAATATAATAACCGCTCTAGTATAAGAGTCAAAAGACAAATGTACTAAAACAACTGTAGCTGTATACTTTAATTAGCAGATACACAATATAAAGAAATGTAAATTATAATATCAATAGCATAAAATGTGGGGAAAGGGAGAAAAATAATAAAGTTTTATTATGAGATTGAAGTTACTATTAGCATAAATTCAGACGTCATAACTATATGATATTTTATGTAAGCCTCATGATAACCGCAAAGAGAGTACCTCTAGGAGATGCACAAAATATAAAGAGAAAAGAATCAAAACATTCAACTGTAAAAATATAACACTTCACCAAAAAGACAGCAGTATTGAGAGAGAGGAATGAAAGACTTACAAAGCAGTAAAAAATTAAAAGGCTGGTAGCAATTTCTCCTTAACTATTAATTGCTTTAAATTTAGATGGATTAAATTCTTTGGTTAAAAGACAGTGGCTGAACACATTTTAAAAAGATTCAGCAATATGCTACTGACAAAAGATTCACTTTAGCTCTAAGAACATTTGAAGACTGAGAGGAAAGGGATATTAAAAGATTTCTCAGGCAAATAGTAACCAAAAGAGAGGAAGGGTGTCTATACTTGTGTTAGACGGAATAGGCAGTAAGTTAAAAACTGTAAAAGAGACAAAGAAGATCATTACATTATAATAAAGAGGTTAAATCATCAAGAGAATATAGCAATTTTAAATATATATGCACCCAACATTGGAGCACCTAAACATATAAAGAAAATATTATTAGATTAAACAAAGAAAAAGACTACAATATAATAATTGTGGAGGATATCAATACTCCACAAGCAAAAATGGATAGATCATTTAGACAGAAAATCAATGGGGAAATGGACTTGAACAACACTTAAGACATATAGATCTAACAGACATATATAGAACATTCTGCCCAACAGTGGCAGAATACATGTTCTTTTCAAGTGCACCCAGAACATTCTCTAGGATTGTCATACATTAGTCCACAAAACAAGTTTTAACACGTTTAAGCAGATTGAAATCATATAAAGTATTTTTACTGATTATAATGGAATAAAACTAAAAGTTAGTAACAGGAGGAATTTTGGAAAATTTGCAAATACATAGAAATTAGACAATAAGCTCCTGAACAACCAGTGGGTCAAAGGATAAATTAACTGGAAAAATTAGAAGATATTTTGAGATAAATGTAAATAAAAACACAACATACCAAAACCTATGAAATACAGCAAAAATAGTTCTAATAGGGAAGTTTATAGCAATGCATGCCCATATTAAATAAAGAAAAACATCTGAAATGAACAACTTAGGGTTACACCTCATGAAAATAAAAAAGAAGAACAAAGGAAGTCTGAAATCAGTAGAAGGAAGGAAACAATAAAAATCAAGCAAGAAATAAATGAAAGAGAATAGAAAGACAATAGAAAAGATCAATAAAACTATGAGTCAATTCTCTTAAAAGATACAAAATCAACATACTTTAGACAGACTAATAAAGAGAGGACTCAAATAAAATAGTATACATAAGAGAAGATATTAAAATTGGTATCACTGAAACGCAAAGAATCAGAAAAGACTACTATGAACAATTTTATACCCACAAATTAGATAATCTAGAAGAAATGGATAAATTCCTCGAACATACAAATTTATCAAGGCTAAATGAAGATCAAATTGAAAAACTGAACAGACCAATAGTGAGTAGGGAGATTGAACCAACAATAAAAAGAAATCTTCCATCAAAGAAAAGCCTAGGATCAGATGACTTTACTGCGTAATTCTACTAAACATTTAAGATCGGGCACCGTGGCTCACGCCTGTAATCCCGGCACTTTGGGAGGCCGAGGCAGGCAGATCTCTTGAGGTCAGGAGTTTGAGACCAACATGGTAAAACCCCATGCCTACTAAGAGAAATAAAAAAAATTAGCCAGGCTTCATGACGCATGCCTGTAATTCCAGCTACTCGGAGGCTGAGGCAAGAGAATTACTTGAACCTGGGGAATGGAGGTTGCAGTGATGAGAGATTGTGCCACTGCACTCTAGCCTTGTTGATACAGTGAGATGTCATCTCCATAAATAAATAAATAGATAATAAAAACATTCTTCTCAAACTCTTCCAAAAAATCAAAGGGGAGGAATACTTCTAAACTCATTATACAAAGTGAGCATTACCTGATAACAAAGGCAGACAAGAACTCTAAAGGAAAAAAACAAAAAAACAAAAAAACAGAAGCCAATATCGCCAATGAACATAGATGCAAAAATCCTCAACAAAATACTAACAAATTTAATTCAACACCCTATTAAAGGATCATTTACCATAATTAAAAGAGACGCAAGGATGGATCAACACACGAAAATCAATACATGTGATACCATATTAACAGAATGAAGCTCAAAACCCATATGGTCATCTAAATAGATGCCAAAAAAGCATGTGACAAAACTCAACATTCTCTCATGATAAAACCTCCCGATAAACTAGGCATCGAATAAATGCACTGCAACATAGTAAAGACCACATATAAAAAGCCAAGAGCTAACACATTCAATGGTGAAAAGTTGAAAAGTTTTCATTTGAAACTAGGAACAAGACAAGGATGCCTACTCTCACCACTTCTATTCAGCGTAGTACTGGAAGTTATCTCTAGAGCAAACAGACAAGAAAATAAAAAAGGAAGGTGTCATAATAGGAAAAGAAGAAGTAAAATTGTTTGTGTTGACTGATGACATGGCCTTATACATACAAAACCCCCAAGACTTCACCAAAAAACTGTTAGACTTCATAAATGAATTCAGTAAAGCTGCAGGATATAAAATTAGCACCTCCAAATTAGTAATATTTCTTTTTTAAAATTTATTTTAATTTTATTTTGTTTGTTTTTTAGAAAAAGGATCTTTTTTTCTGTAACCCAGGCTGAAGTGCAGTGGTGTGACTATAGCTCCCTGTAGCCTTTATTCCTGGGTTCAAGCAATTCTCCCACCTCATCCTCCCGAGTCTCTGGAACCACAAGCATGTGCCAACACGCTTGGCTAATTTTTAAATTTTTGGTAGAGATTGGGTCTCACTACGTTTCCCAGGCTGATCTGTAACTCCTGGCCTCAAGCGATCCTCCTGCCTTGGCTTCACAAAATGCTAGGATTACAGACATAAGCCATCGCTCCCTGCCAGTAGCATTTCTTTCTTTTTTAACAATGCAAATTTTTTTTTATTTCAATAGTTTTTGAGGTACAGGTGGTTTTTGATTACATGAATAAATTCTTTAGTGGTGATTTCTGAGATTTTAGTGTACCCTTACCTGAGCAGTGTCCACTGTACCTATTATACAGTCTTTTATCCCTCATCTCTCTCTCAACCTTCCTCCTAGCGCCCCCAAAGTCCATTATATAACACTATGCATTTGCATCCTCATAGCTTAGCTCCCACTTAGAAGTGAAAACATGATATTTGATTTTCCATTCCTGAGTTACTTCACTTAGAATAATGGCCTTCAGGTCCATCCAAGTTTTTGCAGCAGACATTATTTCATTCTTTTTTATAGCTGAGTAGTGTTCCATAGTGTATATATATACCACATTTTCTTTATCCACTTGTTGGTCTGTGGGCACTTTAGTTGGTTCCATATCTTTGCAATTATGAATTATGCTGCTATAAATATGCAGGTGCATATGTCTTTTTTATATAATGACTTCTTTTTCTTTGGGTAGATACCCACTAGTGGGATTGCTGGATTAAATGGTAGTTCTACTTTTTGTTCCTTAAGGAATGCCAATAACATTTCTTTATGCCAACAATAAACTATCTAAAAAAGAAATTAAGAAATCAATCTCTTCATAGTTGTATGAAAAAATAAAATAGTTGTACATTTCACCAAGAAGGTCAAAGATCTGTATACTGAAAACTATAAAACGTTGATGAAAGACATTATAGATGATACAAATAAATGAGTCCCTGAATTGGAATAATTAATACTGTTAAAATGTCTATATTAAACAAAGTGATCTACAGATTCAATGCAATCCCTATTAAAATTTTAATGCCATTTGTTATGGAAATTAAGCAAAAAAAAACCCCAGAAATTCTTTAATACCACAAAAGGCCTTTCTGAATAGCAAAAGCAATCTTGAGCAAGAACAGAGTTGGAAGCATTACACTGTCTGACTTCGAAATCTATTGCAAAGCTATAGTAATCCAAACAGCATGATATACTCATAAAAACAGACACGTGGGCCTATTGAACAGAATAGCTACTACAGATATAAACTCACTCACACATTTATGGTCAATTGATTTTTCACAAAGGTACCAAGAACACACAATGGAGAAAGAATAGTCTCTTCAAACAATGGTGCTAGGAAAACTAGGTATCTACAGAAAGAATGAAGTTAGACTGTTATGTCACTCTTTGTATGAAAAACAATTCAAAGTGGATTAAAAACTTAAATGTAAGACCGGAAATTGTAAAACCACCAGAAGGAAAAATGGGGGGAATGCCCTATGACATTGGTCTGCACAATTATTATTTTGATATGATCTGAAAAGCTCAGGCAAAAAAAAAAAAACAAAAATAAATGGGATTTCATAAAACTAAAAAGGCTCTTTACAGCAAAGGAACAATTAGTAGAGCGAATAAACAATTTATGGATTGGGAGAAAATATTTGTAAACTCCTCCATCTAATAAGGGGCTAATATTCAAAATATACAGGGAACTCAAACAACTCAATAGCATAAAACAATAACTCAATCAAAACTGCATGAAGTACCTAAATAGACACTTCTCAATAAAAGCCATTCAAATAGCCAACAGATATAATAAAAAATGCTCGCTATCACTGATCATCAGGGAAATTAAAATTGTGACCACAATGAGCTATCAACTTACACCTGTAGAATGGCTATCATCCCAAACATGAAAGATAATAAGTGTTGACAAGGGTGTGGAGTAAAGGAACTCTTATACACTGTTGGTGGGAACATAAACTAATATAGCCACTATAGAAAATAGTACAGAGGTTCCTCAGAAAACTAAAAATAGAATTACTATATGATCCAGTAATCCCACTTGTGAGTATTAATTCAAAAGAGTTGAAATCAGTATGCTGAAGAAATATCAGTACTCCCTTGGTCACAGTATTATACACAATAGCTAAGATACTAAAGCAACCTAGGTGTTCATCATCAGAGAAATATAGAAAATGTGGTATATATATATATATGATGGAATGCTATTCAGCTTTATAGGAGGAAGAAATCTTGTCATTTGTGACACCATGGATGAATCTGGAGAACAGTATGCTAAGAGAAACAAGCTGGGCATAGAAAGACAAATACCACATGATATCACTTGCATGTGGAATCTGATAAAGTTGAACTCATAGAGAGAGTAGAGTGATGTTTATCAGAGACATGTTGGAGGCATGGGCAGTGAATGGGAAAAGCGTAGATGTGTTGATAAGAAGGTAAAAAGTTTCAGACAGGAGGAGAAAGATCTAGTGATCTATTGCACAGAGTGGCGACTATATTAAATAATAATGCATTGTATATTCCAAACTTGCTGAGAAGATTTTTAAATGTTTTCACCCAGAAAAATAAGTAAGTGTGCTGATAGATTTGTTAATTTGCCTGATTTAATCATTTCACATTGTAAACATGTATAAAAACAGCACATTGTGCCCTATAAATATATATAATTATTTTCAGTCAATTAATAAAATAAAAATATTTTGAAATAAATCTATAGCTTTAAATGCTTATATGAAAACTAAAAAATTCTCCAATAAGGTTTCACTTCAAGAAACTTAAAAATGGAAAAAAGCAAAGTAAATTTAAAGTAAGCAGAAAGAAGAAAATAGTAAGAAGGAAAAAGAAATTATTGAAATATAAAATAAAATCGATAAAATTAACACATTGACACTTCTGCTTTTGCCTTTCATTATTAGCACTTAACCATGTAATCATGCTGACACTAGAATCCGGACAGAGAAGCTTTCCAGGCTCCCAGAATTTGTAAATAAAGAAGAGCTTAGAAGGGCAAGAATAGGGCTGAGTATGAACAGACACACTCATCCAGAGGGCAGGCATTTGAGTTACAATCTGGTACAAATTCCCGAAAAACAGGGATCACATTTTGAAATTTTCCATATCTTCCTTCTCTAGGGCATTGTGAGGCACATAGAAATTACTCACTTCTCAGTGACCAGCTAGATAGTAATGATAAATACATATAGGGCTGTTTTTCCCATATTCTTTAGGATATGTCATCCTGAGTGAAAGGAACAAGGTCAAAGTCATGGGCCTGGGAGGGAGTCAGTGTGTGTGTGTGTGTGTGTGTGTGTGTGTGTGTGTGTGTGTGACTTTAACTGATCATGGGATTAAAACTTCAATTTTCTGTTCTCTCCTAATGCTTTAACAGTGGTTGGTATAATTTAACAGCAGATGTGACATTTCTATTTTTACCAAGAAATGTTCAATGGAAAGATATTCTGGGAAATGGACTCTCCAAAGATAATTAAAATTACATGAGTCCAAGATGTCTACATCACTAATTATTAAAAAAGAATATAATTTGATTCAAATTCGTTTCTTTGTAATTAAAAAATATAGACTGTAGTAAGTTTCAGACAGTAATATCTTCCTACTTTTAAGATGATGTATCCGTGGAACAGTCATTTGTAACAATTTTCATTATCACTTTTTCGTTTTCCAGAAAGCTGCTCATCACAAAATCATCAGTTTTCATTTTCATCAAGGGAAGACTTCAACTATATTAGAACATGGTTATGTTGCATAACTTCGGGACATTGAGGAAAGTAAAAATAGTGACATGTATGCAACTACAAGCTTTTAGAACTTTTTGTTTTATTGTAATAAGAACATTTAAAGGAGAACTACCCTTTTACTGAAACTTCAAGTGTACAATACAGTAATGTTTAATTATGGGAACAGTGTTGTACAATAAATCTCTAGAACTTATGCATCTTGTATAATTGAAACTTTAATGCTTATTGATTAGCAATTCTCTATTCCTTTCTCCCTGCCATGACGCAGGTCTTGGAAATGATATAATAAATATGATATCAAGAGCTCAGGAAATGAAAGAAAAAACAGACAACTGTGGCAACATCAAACTAAAAAGATTCTGCATGACAAAGGAAAGAAATGAAAAGGCAACCAATAGAATGGGAGAAAATATTTGAAAACCATATATCTGACAAAATGTTAATTTCCAAAACATATAAAGAATTCCTACACTTCAATGGAAAAAAAATCCCACAACAAATAACCCAATTAAAAAAATGGGCTAAAAAATTGAACAGACATTTCTCCAAAGAAGACAGACAAACGACCAAAAAGCATGTGAAAAGATGCTCAGTGTCCGCAATCATCAGGCAAATGCGAATGAAAACTATCAGTTTACACCTGTTATGATGGTTATTATCAAGAACAAAAACAAAAACAAAAAATCAAACGCTGGCAAAGATGTATGTAGAGGAATTTGGAACACTTGTACACTGCTGGGAAAGCAAAATGGTGCAGCTGCTTTGGAAACAATATGAGTCTTTCTTAAAAATAAAAATAGGACTATTGTATGTTTCAGGCTTTTTAAAAAAACTAATCTTTTTATTTTGAGATAAGTGTAGATTCACAAGCAGTTGTGTGAAATAATACAGAGATTTTCTATGTGTCCTCTACCCAGTTTTACCCGATGGTGATATGTTTCAAAACTATACTGATATCACAACCAGGATAAGCAATGGAATATTTTCACCATGACAAGGATTTCTCATATTGCTTTTTAATATTACACTTATCTCTCCTTTCCCCTGTTAAGCACTGTTAACCACTGCTCATCATTTTTAAATTTGGACATTTCAAGAATTATATAGAGTCATATAGTACATAAACATTGGGGATTGACTTTTTTCACTCAGCATAATTCACTAGAGATTCATCCAGGTTGTGTATCAAGTTTGTTTCTTTTTATTGCTGAGTAGTATTCCATAGTGTGAATGTACCACAGTTTGTTTAACCATTCACCCATTGAAGAACATGTGAACTTTTTCCAGTTTTTGGCTATTATGAAAAAAGCAATTATAAATATTTATGTATAAGGTTTGTGTGAAGATAAGCCTTAATTCCTATGGGATGATATCCGGGAGTATAATTTCTGGGTTGTATGGTAGTTGCATGTTTACTGTTTAAAATACTATCAAACTGTTTTCTAAAGTAGCTTATCATTTCATATTCTCATCAAAATATCCGAATAATCCAGTTTCTCAGTATTCTCACCAGTATTTCGCATTATCATTATTTCTTGTTTTAGCTCCTTTGATACTTACATAGTAGCTTCTCACTGTGCTTTTTATTTGCATTTCCCTAATGTTTAATGACATCTGTAGGTTCTCTTTATTGAGATAATATGTTGTGTACATGTCAATCATTCCATATTGTGGAAAACTATGTTTCTCATCCCCCCTAATATCTGGCTGTGTATATCTGAAAACAAGTAGATTTGTATTTGAAAAACTTTATATCTTGATCTGGCAGTTTCCTTATGTGTTGTGTAGGGAAAGCAGATTAATTACTGAATGTTTGCTTAGATCTCCCCACAATTAAAAAGAATGAAAATAGATGAAGTGTAATTCCTATTACTTGGGTGTTTGTGGTAGGCAGAATAATACCCCAAACCCAAAGATATCTACGTCCTAATCCCAGAAACCTACAAATATATTGCATTACATGGCAGTAGGGCATTAAGGTTACTAATCAGATGACCTTGAGATAAAGTGATTAGCTAGGGCTATCCAAGTGTGCCAAATGTAATCGCAAGTGGAAGAGGGAGGCAGAAGAAGCAATCAGAGTCAGAGAGAGATTTGAAGATGTTGTATTACTGGGTGGGTGAAGGGGCCACAAACCCCAAAATGAGGGGAGCCTTTAGAAGCTGAAAAAGGAAAAGGAGAAAGAAAGAAAAAAAGGACTCTTCTCTCCAGCTCCCAAATGAATACAATTTTGCCAAAAACTTGATTTTAGCTCAGTGAGACCCAGTGCGGACTTCTTATTTCCAGAACTGTAAGATTCTTTATGCGTGTTCTTTTACGTCACTAGGTTTGTGATAGTTTGTTACAGCTGAAAAGATAACTCTATCAATGCTGAATTATCATTTAAATCAAACTGATATGTTTTTTTGAAACATCCATGAACTCCCAGAGCATTTTATCTATTCCATGTCTCTATCCTTTGTCTCTTTTATAAATGACTAAATCTGCAGCCCCTAGTACTGTGCATAGCATGTGGTAGATACTCAAAAAATGCTGAGTGAGTGCATGAACACATGAATACCTTCTAATTTTGATGTAATTCAACATATATTTATTGCGTACTGCTTGTGTACCAACTATTGCAGTTTACTGGGTTCTGGAGTCAGAATACTGATTAAGGCAAGACACATTGTAGTAAAGGAGATGGATACTTTATAATACAATGTGGTGAGCAATATGAGTAGAACCTTGAAAAAATGTTGTGTATACAGAATTGGGAATTATATTTCTCTTCTCTTCAGAAGAGAACAGTTCTGCAAAGTTGCTTAATGGAAGTGACATATGAGATCAATTCTGAAGGACAATTGCATGGGTTTCATGGTGTAGCAGGGACTTCTGGGTAGAAGGAATAGCATTCGTAAAGGCACAAAGATGTGAAATCTCAAGACTTCTCTGGGAAAGGGCTAGTTTTTCGAAGTGGTGTGTAGGTATGTGTATGAGGAGAAAAGACACTAGAAGAGAGCTATGTAAGCTTAAATGTCATTTGTATTGGGGAAGAGTATTGAATACTCTTATATAGTACAGAATGAGTATTGCAGCAGTAAGAGTGACACAAACAGAGTATTATTTTACAAAGATATCACTGACTACTATATGGAGGATGCATTAGTTGGAAGCCAAAAGGTGATTAGGAGGCTGTCACCATAGGCAGAACTCGATGCGATGAGGGCTGAACTAGAGCAATAACAAGGTTGAAATCGTTTTTGCAAGGCCTTTTAACAGTAAACATGGTAGTTGGATTGATGGCTGATGGGGTTTGGGTAGGTGAAGTGTGAGAGAAATGGAGATGTTAGAAATGTTCTGAGTTGGGGTAGTTGGGTAGATATTAGTACTGTAACATGTGATAGCCTAAGAAGGAAAAACAGTTTGAAGGATCAATGAAAATTAATGTTGGAGATACTGAGTTTGACAGCAAGACATGCAGGTAAAACATGAAATAGGTAGCTGGATTTCAGGAAAGAGATTAAACCTAGGAACATTGATGTAAAAATCTCGGATGTGATTGTCTTCTGATTCCTTGGGTGTAAGTAGAAGGTGAATAGTCCTTGCAATTACAGAAACTTGAACTTGAATCTCGGGACTACCACTAATTCCTGGAATAAGCATAGGCAAATCACATACACTTTCTTATCTGGGGAGTAAGTAAAATAGTATCTATCTCAAATAATTTAAAAAAGTAAAGGTATAATTTGCATGAAATACTTATATTATATACTTAGTAATTCTTGTTTTCTTCTTTTTCCAACCTGCGGTTTTCTACCTCTTTCTTTTATTTAATGTAGAAGTTCTTGATAATAGGGTTCATATTTAACTAACCATTAGGTAAAAATACATTGCAGATGCTCAATAAAAACTATTTGAGTTTAGTTGATTATTTAAAATGTTTTTAAGTTGAAATATCATGTTCACAAAAATAATTAAAATTTTAATTGTAAAAATAAAACTGGAAAGTTTCATTGTCCTCAATACCAGATCCTATAACTGAAAATTGTCAAGTTTAGTGTAGTGCAGATTTTTCCTCTGCATATATTAATACATAATGGATACTTTGATTAGTAAAATGATGCCATATTACATATTGTCTGGCAGTGTGCTTTTGTCAGTTAACAATACATGTATGGTACATATAATGCAAGTCCCATTCTTTTTACTGGCTGAATGTATTTCAAGGTATGAATGTGTATCATTAATTTAACCATTCCCCTTCTGATGAACATTTGCATCATTTCTCCCTTTTTGCTATTATAAACAATGTTGTGTGAAGGAGGTTTACTTTCATGGGTTGCCAACTTGCCAGAGTCAAGTAAGACGGAATACCCATAAACATAAAAGTTACATGAAGTAGATTTATTATTTACAGAGAGGCAGCAAGGGACAACAGAAGCTTAAGCTTCATTGAGAGTTGGGCCCCCAAAGCTCAGGAAAGCTGCCCAGGGCAGATGGAATCTCATCTATGGATGCCCCACTTGTCACGCAGCTTAGGTACCCCAGAATGCAACTCATTCTGGGTTTTATTCCCTGAAAGGAAGACGATACACTGGGCTAAAGTATTGAAGGACGTCCTATTTCTTGGGGGCACTGGAACAGATCCAGGGCTATTTCAGGCAGTTCCGCCTTATTGTAGGATGTTGCATTTCTACCACATTCTACAGTGATTCTTGACAACTACAAGCCTGAAGTGTATGTGGGAGGGTGTGATTGGGTTGGTGTAAGTTCACCCAGAGAACTCTCTGGCATATTGCAATATGTATTCTTAAGTATATTTTTCCTATACTTTATACATTTGTGTCAATATTTTATAGAGTATTTCTGTATGTATATTTATATAAATCTTATATTTATATAAAACTGGAATTACTTGATCATAGAGTATGCATATCATTTGTTTTAATATATACTGATCATATTTTAAAATGATAATATAAATGCTCCCTCCTCAATCATGTAAAATAATGCCCAGTTTTTTCCTTTCTTGTCAACACATTCATTTAAAACAGCCAAGATGGTCAAGATGGTAAGCAAAAATTATTCAGATGTAATTTTAAGCATATTTTTAAGTTATCAGTTAGGTTGGGCCTCTTTGCCTGTTTATTGGCATTTTGCATTTATTTTATCTGTGATTTGCTGATTCTAATTCTTTGTTTTTCAATAAATTCCTGTTTATTGCTTTCCTAATGTAATTATAAGAGGGCAGAGAGATAATGTCTAAGTGTTTCTTTAAAGGAATAGGCTAGAATTGCACTGTGTATTAAAGAACAACCTACTTCATGATATGCTGTATTAAGGTTCTGAAGATTACAATTAATAGTGACATGTATGATGGTCATTTGTTATTGCACAGAAAATAACTTTGTCCAGTAAATAATATGCACTTGAATTCTGCATCTTTCTCTTAGCGAAATACTAGGACAAAAGAAAGAGTAACACCTATTATTGGGCAAATTACTATGTGCCATACATATTGGACAACTTATCTCCTGGAAACTTCTGAGTAATTGTATTATTCACAGTATTATACAGATGCATCATCAGAGGGACAAGGAAGTTAATTAAGTTCCTCCAATTACACATTTTTAGTGGTAGCTTTGAGCTTAAGTTCTAGGCAATGCCAAAGTCCAAAGCAATCTCTTTGTACTCATATACTATTGTGGAACCTGCTTAAAAGACAGTTTGGTTTTTTGCAAAAATGAAGCCAAATGTTCTCCCAAAGCAGCAAAAGATTGCCCAGTGAGTGCTGCATATAGCAGTGTTGCTACAGCTCAACAGAAAGATCTCAGCAGTGGTAGATCTGTAGTACACGTTGGGAAATGGACAAAATTAGGATATTTAAAAAGGGGAGGTAGGGCCCTCTAGGTGGAAATATTGTTTTAAGCAAACATGACATGGGTGTTACATTATCATGATTCTAAGCATGGACAATGACGCTTTCTGGCTGCCATGGCTGAAAGAAGTAATGGATGGAGAGATCATTCTTACTCTGTTTCCTCTTAGGCATATGAATGATGATATATCCTTAAACATACAGAGGTGGCCTTGATTTAGTTCTCAAAATAATTTTTTAGATAGTAATATTAAATATTACAAGTAGAGGGAGTACTACAAATATTACAAATACCAATGATGTAGTATCCAAAAGGATGAAGAAATATAACCCTTTCCTCTACTGCTTTTAAAAATCATATGTGTATGTGAGGATAAAATTTAGTTTTTAGCAGAAAACCTAGAAGAAAAATATTACTCAAAAGCAAACCGAGGAAAATAAAACCAAGGTTTCATCCTTTGGTTATTAGAGGTGCATATAGAGAAAAGACTACTTCTCAGAGATAAGGAAATGGCATTAGTATTTTCTGATATAGAGTCATCAAAATCTATTTAGTTTTTATGGCTAAAGTTTCTGACCTCACAGGAGACTTCAAAGACAGATAAGTGGGTAGATAAAACATCCAAACAGAATTTAATTAAAGCTATAATGACATTGGTTTTGTGTTATCTAGATAAATTTCCAGTCTCTTGCAATTTGTGTTACGTTGGCAGATTTCACTATAGTCAGGTTCCTGTTTTTGGCTGAGAGATATTAGCTAATGGTGTGTCCAAGGAACAAAGTAAACATTTGATTTCATTTAGACATGAAAGCCTTTACCTTCTTTGATGCCATAGTTGTGGAAAATGAACTAGAGACAAGGTTGATACAGTTATAAAGGCTAAAACTTATAGTAATATTTTAATAATGGCTATAATTTATTGAGTGCTTACTATCTGCCAGGGATATTACATTAACTCATTTACTTTTCATAATAATCCTGTGAGGTAGGGTAAACAGTATTATTAACTTCATGTTATAAATAAGAATGCTGAGGTCCAGAATAGCAGTATCGTTACTCAACTAGCGTGTAGCAGAGTAGAGATTCTAACCCAAGTTTAGGTAATTTGGTAATATGAGCTCTAACTACTTTGCTATACTCTTAAACTCAATGATAAACATTGTTTAGTTCATTTGGTAGGCAGTGTAGAGGAGAGAGCACCAAAGAGTCAGAAGGCCCGTATTTGAATTCTAGTTTTGCTGTTTACTAGCTCTGCAATCATCAGCAAATCATCTATCCTCCTGGAATGTTAATTTCCTCAAATGTCAAACATAGACAATAAAAGCAGTCTACCTACAGGTCTTTAGCAGTATTATATGAGACAACACACATAAGAATATTTAACACAGTGCGTGCCACAGTGTATATTGTTCTGTTCAACATAGAGAAGTAAGTTTGGAAAAGAAGCACATGCTTTGCATTCAAACAGGAGAAAGAGAGATAAAGGACAGAAAGCGGAAAGGAAGATTTTATACTCTGTAATTGCACTGTAAAGTCAGGTGAACCAATGGCAAACCTCTCTGAATGTTTTCTCCTTACTTTAGAAAATTATGTGTCTCTTTTTTAAAATGTTGGAAATATAATAGGATTTGGAATTAAACAAATAAGCAAACTTAGAACGTTTCATTCCAGTTTACCTTCTCATTAATGACATTGATATGAATGTTTTATCTTCCAAGTCTTACTTTTCTGTTTCTTAAAATGGGATAATAGTAACTTTCTCCCTATCTTTGTTGAGAATCAAGTACCATAAATGATGTAAAGACACTTTTCAACTCCCACCAACTCTTTGCTAAAAATGTAAGATATCTGAGGGTAGGTACCAGGTTTGTCAACTCCCTGGAACCCAGCTAAAAATAGCTTCCCTAGAAAACTGTAAATCTTCTCTGTTGATTATAAGACATAGACAGCTAAGCTGTTTTTTGTTTTTGTTTTTGTTTTGTTTTGTTGAGACAGAGTCTTGCTCTGTTGCCCAGGCTGGAGTGCAGTCGTGCGATCTCTGCTCACTGCAACCTCCGCCTCCCAGGCTAAAGCAATTCTCCTGCATCAGCCTCCCGAGTAACTGGAATTATAGGCGCTTGCCACTGCACCTGGCTAATTTTTGTATTTTTAGTAGAGATGGGTTTTCACCATGTTGTCCAGGCTGGTCTTGAACTCCTGACCTCCGGTGATCTGCCTGCCTCGGCCTCCCCAAGTGCTGGGATTACAGGCGTGAGCTACTGTGCCCAGCCGCTAAGCTGTCTTATAATCAACACAGACTATTTACTAATTCTCTAGGGACTCTATTTTTTATTAATTTCCATTACTGAAACATTTCAGACAACTTTAAAAGTCTTATTTGGTGTGAAATTAATCACTTCAGACTTGTGGTGGGTTTAAATTCTTTTTCTCCTTATTGAATGAAAACTAGGCTACTGCAAAGATTTGGTTTCATTCCCTGATATTGTGGATATTGGATAAGAGGTCAATCTACTCCAACAACAGAGGTCAATCTACTCCAACAGTAATCTCAAGTGTTGAGGACAAAACTGTGTGTGTGTGTGTGTTTTTTCTTCAGAGACTAGACATTGTCTAGGTAATAACTGTTAAAATAAATGATGGTGAATAAATACTATCAGGTCCAGCTTCCACTGTAGTATTTTATTTTGTCATTTGATTTTATTTTGAGATGGAGTCTCACTCTGTCACCCAGGCTAGAATGCAGTGGTGCAATCCCAGCTTACTGCAAACTCCACCTCCTGGGTTCAAGTGATTCTCCTGCCTCAGCCTCCTGAGTAGCTGGGATTACAGGCATGCACCACTATGCCCCAGCTAATTTTTGTATTTTCAGTAGAGACAGGGTTTCACTATGTTGGTCAGGCTGGTCTCAAGCTCCTGACTTCGTGATCTGCCCGCCTTGGCCTCCCAAAGTGTTGGGATTACAAATGTGAGCCAACACACCCGGCCCGCTATAGTATTTTAAATGATGAAGAGCATATTTGTATAGCAATTACCCTAGCTATCTAAGTAATATCACTCTAAGCGACGTCAGAGAGTGTCACAACATCACAAAATTACTTTATGAAAGCAAGATGAGACTTTGTGAGTTTTTTTATATTTTACTTTCTACATTAAGGGACACATTGACAATAATGTCATTTATTTGCTGGCATAAACCTATAAAGGGCAAAACATAATTCCAAATGCACACTATTTCTTTATCAGAGAGATGCAGCTGTATGAATAAGATAAGGCAACTCAGTAGAATTTGTTATATCCAAAATCCAATAGAACTTGTAAGAATTGCTATATACAACTTTTGTCCACCACCAAATATTTACTTAAATGAATCACAAGTCAATCATTTATTCACTTACTGCAAGAACATTTATTGGGCACCTAATTATGGAATAGATTCTGAGGATGGAGTTAAGATTCAAAAAACAGAAATTATTTTAGAGAACATGCTCTGATAGGAGTTGTAAATCCAAACAGTTGTAAATAAAACCAGTGAAAAAGTAGGATGTAAATGCAATGGTGGAGGTAGCTACAGCATTTGACAGAAATGGCACAATGAGAAAAGATTCCGTTTGACTATTTAAGGAGATTTTTCAGAGAGGATGAACAATTGAGTTTTGTCTTGCAAAATGAGTAGCAAATTACTAGAAGGAAGGAGCTTAGAAAGGGAAACAGCTTTAGGGCAGAGTGGACTGCAAGCAGAGAGCCAGGGAGTGGCAGTCAACCTGATCATGGTGCCATATCTTGGAAGCTATTGAAAGTTTGGGAAAAGGAGAGTGCCATGATCAGAAGGTGACTGACAAAGGCAAACACTGCAATAATACAGAAAAACAGTTACAGGGAGAAGAGGGCCTGAAGAAGAAAAACCAAGAACATATTACAATATTTTAGGCCAATGGGAGTAGAGGATATGAAACCAGGCAGGCACTGGAAATAGACATAAAGCAAAGTGGATTCTACGGGATTTGATATCAGACTGTAAGGTGATGCAAAATGGAGAGGGAGAGAGATTGTAATCTATTTTAGGCTATGAATCTTGGTGACTGAGGCCATAGTAGTGGTATTAGTATAGTTTCAAAAGGAAGAGCAAGGAAAAAAGTAAAGATAAGTTCCTTTATAGATAATACATTTGGAATACCCATAGGTAGATATGATTCAACGACTGCCAGAGATATTACACAGTTTTGCTGAGAAGCCAAGGTTTCTTACTTCTTGCATCTAAGCAGCCAACATCTTTGGGAACTGGTCCGTGAATTTCAGGAAAATCATGATGCTCTGCCAGTAGGAGCATATTGCAATAGGAATTCACATTTTATCTTTAATTGACACGCAATGGCAGCAAATAACATAATTTGCATTCTGGTGGAAAAGCCAAGCCAGTACTGATTTAGAGACAATACTTTGGGATCTCTATCTGGACACACAGTGTTTTTGCCCATACAAACGAGAACAAATGAAGCAGACAATCTTTTGTGACTAATAATGCCTCCTTTCAGTTTCTGAGCAGAGTTTATTTGCTTGTTCATTGTTTGTTTCTTTTCTGATTTTGGGGATGGCATCAGAACCTCTATTCCAGCCTCAGGAGAATCACAACAAAGTTAATGAAGTAAGTAATTTACATACAAAGTCACAAAATAAATCCAAACAAACAAACAAACAAAAATAATGCTATATGTGTACCAGGATTTGAAGAAAATGTTTTTTCCATAGTTTGGATGGATTGATACTGTCTCCTCTTATACTGTTTTATTAAAAAACAACAATAGCAACGGCAGCAGTGAAAACCAAACAAACAGTCTTGAACAATGATGATTATATATATAATCATACATATAATCATATATAATGATATATATGAGATATAGATCATACATCATATATGATCAAAAGAATGATATATATCATATATCATCAAAAGAATGATATATATCTATATATGATTATATATCATATATAGATCTATATCTATATCTATTTATATATAGATATATATCATTTTTTTGCCAAATTAGAGAAAGGTGGCTGCCTTTCCCAGTGGTTCCCATCTGGAATCACTGGTAACTCTCCCAGCAGATCTGGATTATCTTGCTCTTGAGCTGATCCTGACCAGCACAGAAAGTAATCGTCTCGTTGCTCAGCAGACTTGGGCTTTTCTTATGGTGAAATGTGCAATTAATAATATTGCCCATATTTTTTGTGTCATGGGTTCCCAGGGACAAGATCAGAGCAATAGGAAAAGTTGATTTTCCTAAACCACTGATGAATTGTCCTGCCTCACCTACCCCATGCAAATTACCTTCTGCCTTAACTCCTCTGCCTAGCACTACTCAGGAGCATCTCTTGCCTTTCCCACATATGCATATCTGTGGCTTTGGGAAGCACTGCCAAATCCTCGCAGCTGCCTATGCTTTGCCTCCAGAATCAACCCTGGCTTTGTTCCCACCATCTGCTTTGAACCTCCTCTCATTTGGCTTTGGGTCTTTACTGCTACTCTTTGTCTTCCCTACGTGGGATGATGATTCAATTTCAGTCACCCTTGAAAGTGGTGATTGTCTCTTGATTCTCGTATTTCCTCTGAGCACATTGCCCAGTCTCAGCTACCACACGGCCAGGTCTCAAAGCCTTACTCTCTGATTTCAAAGTGTGTTAGTCCATTTTGTATCACTGTAAAGGAGTACCTGAGGCTGGGTAATTTATAATGAAAAATTTGCTTCACAGTTCTGCAGAGTGTACAAGCATGGCACCAGCATCTGCTTGGCTTCTGGTGAAGCCTCAGGATGCTGTTACTTATGGCAGAAGGTGAAGGAGGAGCTTGCATGTCATGTGGTGAGAGAGGAAGCCAGAGAGAAGGGTGGAGGTACCAGGTTCCTTTAAACACCCACCTCTCTTGTGAAATAACAGACTGAGAACTCACTTATTACCATGGGGAGGGCAGCAAGCCATTTGTGAGGGATCCATCCCCATGACCAAACACCTCCCATAAGGCCCCACTTCCAATGTTTGGGGATCACATTACAACAGGAGATTTGGAGGGACAAATATCCAAATAACATCACAAGAAAAAGGACTGGTCATACAAGGACCTTTCTACTGATCCACAAAGTCTAGGACACCTGTCTTCCTCTTGAAGTCTCCCTCTTTCAGAACCTTGGATCCTGCTCTCAAATCTTACTCCTTTCTCTCTCTCTAGTCCTTGCTGTAAATGCCTGACACCCTGAAAATAAGGCAATGCTACCTACTTGGCTTCCATCATCAGTCCTGGCTTTCTATAATCACTTAAGTATATATATGGAAAATGCATGGATTTAGGAGTCAGAAGCCTGGATTAAAATCCTGAAATTCTATTACGTATTTTATTATGTATAACCTTGGAAACTTTATCTCCTCTGAGAGTCAGTTTTCTTATCTGTTAAATGGAAAAAATAATATTTCTAGACTAGACCAGTAGGCAGATTACTTTTACTGAATCACCATGCCCTTTACTAAATAATGCGATTGGGTTTATAGGTTGTTCGGTATCATAGAGTCACAGTCTTATTTCCCAGTTGTTTATATATTTCCTCTTCAAACTAAACTAACAGCATCCTAGAAACTCAAAATTGGAAAGACCTTTCAGCAACATTAAGACTAAACACCAATTCAATGTATGAATCTAACTGTAACATCCCTAACAGGAGTCCCTCAACCACTATTTTAATACTCCTGTCACCAGGAAACTCATTACTTACAAGTTAGCAGGTTCTATTATTGGACAAGTTTGATAAATTGAAAAGTTTTATTATATTGAGTCAAACTCTACCTCCCTGATTGTAAAATTTTTCTTATTTTTTTATGTTGTATTTATTGGTTTATTCTTAGAACTCCTTTCCATTTAGTTATCCATTTCTTTTATTTATTATGTGTCTGTTATAGAAACCTAAATCAGTATAGAATTCCTTTCAGAAATGACACTTAAACACTTAATTGGCTGTGTAACTTTTTTTTTTTTTTTTTTGAGACGGAGTCTCGTTCTGTCGCCCAGGCTGGAGTGCAGTGGCGTGATCTCAGCTCACTGCAAGCTCCACCTCCCGGGTTCCCGCCATTCTCCTGCCTCAGCCTCCCGAGTAGCTGAGACTACAGGCGCCCGCCACTGCGCCCAGCTAATTTTTTGTATTTTTAGTAGAGACGGGTTTTCACCGCGGTCTCGATTTCCTGACCTTGTGATCCGCCCGCCTCGGCCTCCCAAAGTGCTGGGATTACAGGTGTGAGCCACCGCGCCCAGCCTGTAACTTGTTATTATTATTAATCAATTTAATAACTATGAGTGCCATTCTCAGGGGAGTGGAAAAAATTACCAAAAGCCATGTTTTAAACATTCAATATCTAAAGCCATCTGTAATACCTGGAACAGACAGGATAGATGGAGAAGACATGGGAATTACTCTTTCATAAATGAATCCCCAAATGGTAGACTTCCAATGACCAAATCAGCTTAGCTACTGATTCCTGATAAGACCTAACAAATTTGTTTTGCCATGACTAATAGAGCTAAGGAATTTGTTAGACGGTCACTGAACCTCTCGGTCAAAATCCAGTACAAATGGATGACCCTTTTAGAGACATAAAGGGGACAGACTGTAGAATCTTAGAATACTGGACTGTAACATTAAGTGGCAATTATTTGGATCCAAGTTAATATTTATATATATATGTAAATTTTAAAAACAAATGTTGGTGTCTCTGCTCTCCCAGCAGGAAACTCAGTCTCATGTATGCAGGCAGATTGACTCATGACTAACTCTGATTACAGTAAGTCTTTCTTTTACCGAAATATTATGTAGCTTTCTCTACTTTCTGTCCTCTAGATGTTTCTTTGTACCAAGTCGTTCCTTCGCTCTTTTGTGTATCTTGTGTTTTTTTCTTTAAAAAAAGTATTTTGTTGAGTGACTATTTACTGCAAAGCACCAATCTAAGCCATAAGGATGCAATAATAAATAAAATAGTTTTGGTTTGTGACATAGTGCGACTTACAATATACTGGGGGAAAGCAATAGTATTATTTGGAAAATTACCTAATAAATATAAAGTTTCAAATTTTAATAAGTGCTATGAAGTAAAACTGCAGAGGTTTGATGAGACATTTCATAGAACAAACTGACCAATTCTATAATAGCAGTAGTCATAGAGGTGGTGCTGGTGCACAAAACACTTTCTGAGGAATGGCCTTTAAGTTGAGATCTGAAGAATAAGCTAACTAAGCAAGAGTTTGGAGTAGGGACAGGGAAAAGCTCTCCTAGACAGAGAATTATGAGAAGACTTTGTATTGGGTAAGATGTTTGCAGGATTAGGACAAGGGTAACCACCTGTTCCCCATGACAGGTGATTCTCTCTTAAATCTTCTCAGTCTACACATCTTTGTATGCTTCAGTCTTTCCTCATATGATGTGAGCTCCAGACCTCTCACTTCTATTTTTGTTCTGCCTTGGTCATGCTCTAGCTTGGCTTTGTCTCCATGGCATGTGTTCTTAACAACAGCACACAACTCATGTGGGTACGTCAGTCATAAAACCAACCCTTCTGAATCCCAAACTGGGGATGGGAGAAGTTATAACTGAAGTGAAAAAAAAAAAAAAGGCCGGGTGCGGTGGCTCACGCCTGTAATCCCAGCACTTTGGGAGGCCGAGGCGGGCGGATCTCGAGGTCAGGAGATCGAGACCATCCTGGCTAACACGGTGAAACCCCATCTCTACTAAAAATACAAAAAATTAGCCAGGTGCAGTGGTGGGTGCCTGTAGTACCAGCTACTCAGGAGGCTGAGGCAGGAGAATGGCGTGAACCCAGGAGGTGGAGCTTGCAGTGAGCTGAGATCCGGCCACTGTTCTCCAGCCTGGGAGACAGAGCGAGACTCCGTCTCAAAAAAAAAAAAAAAAAAAAGGCTGAAAAAAAGAAAACACACACACACACCAAACCAAACCAACCAACCAAACAAACAAACAAAAAACCCAGAGTAGCCAAGATTTACAGGAGTAACCACAAGGACCCTGCTGGGCTTGCAAGGAAGGTGCTATCCTCTAAACTTCTCTACTTCTCCTCCCCTCAATGTTTTAAAAGGTATGAAAGAAGGAAAGCTGGTGGATTTGGAATCAGTCTTCAAGTAACTGGCCAATATAAATAACATTTTGATGTAGGATAAAAAGAGACAGAACAAAAGAGCTCTTTCTGCAAGTATAATACTATACTATAATATTATTTTTTAATATATTTTACCTCTTTTCTCTCAACTTGAAGTTCTTCAGGGCCTGTTTCCTCTCATTAATTGTTCTCCTTCTAGGCTGAAAAATGTCACCATAGGCTATGATAAAATGCCACAGATGGATAACATGCCAAGTGGCTCACAAAGAGCCCTGGAAGCTTCAGCCTTACAGATAAAAGGAAATATCATTTACTCTTTGACAAATTAAAAGTAAAATGACATTGCTGATTTAGAATTATTAATATTCAGTAATGGTGAGTGTACAAGTATGGGAGATGGGCAATAGTAGGCTAATAAATTTTAACAACCGGCTGTTATTGACTGATATTTAAATTTAAAGTTAACAAGACAAGAGTAAAAAAAGGACAAAAGTCAGAATGTCACTCAATAAGAAAGCAAATTCTTTACATAGGATAATCGATTGTTTCAATAGTGGAGTAGAAGAATTATCTGATCAAAGTTTACTACTATTCATAATGTAACCACTAAAGACATGACATATTTTAAATGTAAACCTGCATTATTAATATTTTCTCCATTGCTCTATTAAGACTTAACAATCTGCAAAACAATAAAAAAAAAAGGAAATATCTAGATGGGAGAGGATTGATATAGTAAATAAATGTGACTGGCATTAAGTATTTAATGTTGTGGTTGGCTCCATGAAACCATTACATCAAATGCATAATGGCATAGTAGCCATTCGGGCTTTGCTGTAAGTGTGACAAGCCCCAACCAGCTGCATGGCATTAGATTGTAAGTGACAAGTTCTGATAGACCTGTCAGCTTGAGAAAGATTACTTTAAAGCAAACAGAAAATGCTAAAGATTCTTTTATTAATAAGGTAACCTTCAGTTTAGAAAGATGAGGAAAGGCAGTGCATGCTGGCTGCTTCTGAGAATGTAACTTTGGTCAAGACAGCTGCCTTGGGACAAGTGCAATTTCCAGATGGGGTATCAATTATGAGTTTTAAGCAGGCAACATTCTTGACAGCTAAGGGATGAGTGTGTTGATTCTAAATAGTCTACCCTTTGCACTGCCTGGATTCGTTGCTTCATATAATAAGTTCACGCTGAACCAAAACAGTTTTTTGGTGGATTCTGTTTGATCACTTCCTAGAGACACTTTAGGTTGGTGGGATGCAATATAGCCCCTGCTGCTGAAGACACACTTCAGGTGACAATTGATATTCATCGTTTTCCTACATTACAGTTATTTTTATTATATAAGAGATTCCCCCTGCCCCTCGGTATTTCTGCTGGTAGGGCTTCCCAAGCCTTTATCCTTGGGGGATTTCAGATCCTGCTTACTATGTCTTACTCAGATCATAGTTCCTTTACTTGTTGATTCATTATGTAAATTGGATGATTACCAAGAGAGATTCTAGTTATCGTGTGGGTATGAAGTGCATTTTTTCTGACCATATTGTGTAACAGTAGCCTTACTTCATTCTGAATGCCAGTGTTAATTACCCCTGACAGGACAGTAATTTCTTTTTCTTATTTCTTGGTCTCTTGGAACAAGAATTCAGAATGATTGGGTGGTATCTGTAGATAAAGTTTAATGAGACATATTCCCCTTCTAAGAACAAATACCTATAGATCCACGGAACCTGGAAATGAAGGCTTGTGCGTATACATTCATCTATATTTAGTAATGTATTGGGAATGATAGTAAGTGGTGCCACTTCTGATTCTACTCTTTGGTACGTGTATTTTATAGTCTATCTATTCTTTGTATTCTATCTAATAGGGATATAGCACGATATAGTATTGATTTAGAGTACATTCTGCATCCTAAACTTTTCAAATTCACATAAAACCTTCACAAATTAAACCATATAAAAAGCCATAAAATATGTTTTAGTAAGTGTAAAAATATTGAGAGCGTAGAAAGTATGTTCCTTGAGCACAACTGAATTGTTAGACATTCATAAAACAAGATACTTATAGAAGTTCTAGATATTTAAAGTTAACAACACACATAAATAACTTACAGGCTAAATTTAAAAATCAGAAGAAATATTAGAAGATATTTTCATGTGAATGATGAAGACAATGTAAAAATTTATGGAGTACAGCCTAATTTGTGCTGATAGGATGTGAATCAGATTTACTGGGCGCTGGTTACCACCTTGCATGAGTGAGACAGACGCATTCATACACAAGTTACATGAAGTAAATGTATTACTTACAGATAGGCAAGAAGGGACAAATGAACCCTAAGACTCACTGTGAGCCAGTTCCTAAGGCTCAAGAAAGCTACCTGGGGTAGATGGAACATTGAATCTTTGTGACTCATTGCTCCATTGATGAGGGACCCCAACAGGCAGCCTGTGCTGGATTATGAACATTAGGGGCTGTGTGATTTACTGGGACAAGCTTGGAAGGACATCCTGCTTCCAGAGGAGAAATGAACAAACCCAGGCTGTCCTAAGAAGTTTGTCCCTGATTTAAGATGTTATGTTTTCTAGTAGGGTCAGGAACAAGGCCTGGGCTGTTCTAGCCAGTTCCTCCTATCTCAGCATATGCATTCCCAGCACATTCAACAATTATTCTCAGAATTACAGGCAAAAAAGCATGGAGAACTAGGTCAGTTCAAGGCACCCAGAGAATTGTCATGCTCAGGAAAACAAGAACTGTTTTAAATAGCAATAATACAATTTTCCACCTAAGAAGATGGGGAAAAAATTAGCCCAAAGTAAAGAAAACAAAATAAAAAGAAGAGCAGGTATCTATGAAATAAAAACAGAGAAACATAAAAAAGATCAACAAATCCTTTTTATCACTGAAAAGATAAAAAAAAAATCAATAAAAACTTTTTACTATAGCATCAGGAACAGAAGAAACATCATAAATTAGCAATATCAGTAATGAAAAGGGGAGTTATATTGGAGGTCCTGTTGAGTTTAAAAGATAACAAATTGGTCACTTCGATGAAATGTTCACGTCCTGAAAAACACAACTTACTATAATTGATACAAGATAATGGAAATAGAAAATGGAAAATAGGAATAGATCTATATTTATTAAACTAATTGCTTGTCAAAACGCCATCACATAAAGAAAGCAAATGTCTTCAGTGGAAAATTCTATCAAACATATGAGGAAGAAAAAGCACCAATATGACACATACTCTTCAAGAAATACAGAAGGAAGAAAAACTTCCCAATCCCTTTTATAAAGTAATCATAATCTTGATACCAAAACCTAAATAAGACATTAAAAAATGAAATTCATCAAGAGTAGCTTTTGTGATCATAGATGCAAAATCTCATAGTAAAATGTTAATAACTTGAATTCAATAACCTAGAATAGCAAAGGGAAACTCATCTCAGGAGTGCAAGTCTGGTTTATTGTTCGGAAATTATTCAGAATAATTCACCATATTAACTATAAAAGGGAGAAAAAATGATGATAGATACAGAAAGTAGCACAATTCAATGACCATCATGATGAAAACTCTAAACAATATAGGAATATCAGAAAACTTTCTCAATCTGATAAGGAACATCTATAAACAAAACTATTTGTCATGCTTAATAGTGAAATATTAAACATTTTTCCCAGAGATCTTTTTAAGGCAAGTATATTTGCTTTCATCAGTCCTATTCAATATTGTTCTGGGGGGCCTTGTCATTACACTGAGGCAAAATAAAGCTTAAATACTGAAAAGGAATTAGCCTATCTATTCACAAGTGACATAATTTTTATGTAGCAAACCCTGAGGGAATGCAAAACATATACCAGTATTAAAAAGTAAATTTAATAAGTTTTAAGCTTCATGTTTAATATAAAAATTTATTTCTGTATACTTGCAACAATAACATTTAAAAATCCATTTAACAGAGCATAAAAAATGTAAACCATTTTACAGGACCTCCACACTGAAAAGTAAATATTTCTGGCTAAAATAAAGGATACATACATATTTAAAGAGATATACCTCATTCATGGATTCAGAAGCAATATATGTAAGTCATTAATTTTCTCTCATCTTTCGTTTCAATGCAATTTTATTCATCATTCTAGCAGAATTTCCCATCAAAATTGAAAAGTTGATTTTAAAATTTGTATGGAAAATACAAAAAACTATATGAACCCCAAAACTCTCTAAAAAGAATAACAAAACTGTAGTACTTATACTACTGATTTTAAGACTCATTGAATCAAGCCAGAGGAATCAAGTATTGTGTTAGCATTGCAATAGATAGATAAATCAATGACATGGAAGGGGGACATCAAAATAGACTGCCATTTATACTTGATTGATTTTAAATGAAAGATTCTAAGTAATTCAATGGGAAAAAATCCCAACAATTAATGCAGGAACACCTAGATTGCTGTATGGAAAGAATATGAACCACAAACCTTACTTCACATCAAATAAAAATTAAATCAAGACCAAAGTATACAAACTAAAACTATAAAGCTTCCAGAAGAAAACATATGTGTATATCTTTGAGACCTAAAAATAAAGAAATAATAACTATTAAAATGATGAATTAGATTTTATAAAAAAAAAGCTTCCAGTTATCTATATACCCTGAAGAGAATGAATAGAAAACCTATAAGCTGGTATAGAAGAATTACTATAGACTGGGATAGAAAACATAACTCTCAAAAGTACTTTGATCAAGATTGTATAACAAACTGCTATAATTCAATACTAAAAACACAGACAGCCCAGTTACCAGATAAGAAAATGGGGGATGAGGTAGGGCACAGGATTTCACAATTCACAGAGGATGATCTACAAAACACCAATAATTTCATTAAAAAGTGCTTAACATCTTTAGTCACCCAGAAAATGCAAATTAAAACCACAAAAAGATACTACCCAGACTCACTGCAAAGACAACACCAAATGCTGTTGAAGAGCAACGAAAACTCTCCTCTCTGTTGCTGGGACTCTAAAATTGCATAACTGCTCACAATAAATGTTTGTCAGTTTAAAGAAAAATTAAATATACACCTACCCTTGGACCTAGCAATTTTTATTTCTAGGTGTTAACCAAGAGAAAGAAAAATATATATCCACCAAAAGATGTTTACATCTATATTCATAACAACTTTATTTATAATAACCTCAAACTGGCAACATGTCCAACAACAGGAAAACTGAAAAACACATTATGGTATATGACTTCGTAGACTGGAACTTAGCAATTAAAAATACAAAAAGTTACATAAGAAGATGGATGATGGATGACTATCCTAGGCGACTATAGTGAGGGAATGACATCAAACACAGTGATTCCATTTATGTGGAGTTATGGAACAAGCAGAACTAAGATATGGTTAGAAACTTTTACAAAAGTCATAACATCTAGAGAAAGAACTACAGGGAACTTTCTGTGATGGCAAAAATTTCTATATATTGATAATTCAGTGGGTTACAAGGCTTTATTACGTGTTTGTAATAACCTATTAAATAGTACACTTAAGATTTGTACATTTAATAGTATGCAACCTCAAATGAAAGGAAAAAAGAAGGAATTGTAAGCAACTATAGGAAGTACTGGACTACAGATATGTCTGTCTCAGTACACTATTGGAGCAACAGTCTCTGAACTCTTTTTCCTTAATGCTTCGTTTGTATTTGTACAGAATTGATAAGAAGGAGGCCATAGAAGTAAGGCACTGCCAATGTGCAAAGGCCATGGTGAGCAGAAGCCTGTCTTACCTGATGTCTGCATGATATTTCTATTTATATCAGTGTTTTCAGCTATAGCAAGAATATTAATGAATTCCCACTGGTTTCGAGTACAGGTAGTTAGAATTACAAATTTTGCTTTGGAAACCTAGAGCCATATGGTCTCTAGGAGTGAGAATGGGTCAGATATTAAGAATTAGACAAAGTAGAGGATACTGAAGTTACAGATATGCTCTTTAAATATGATTGTTTTTATGAACTCACACTGCCTCCAAGATCTTTGATTGTATCTATCCCATTGGTGAAGTCATGCTAATATATGAATTGAATTATATGTTGTGAGCAGGTGAGGAACTTTTCCACTCAGCAGAGTATTTCTCAGTGTATAATAAGACTAAGTAAGAGAGAAAAGCAACTATTGTTTGTTAGTCCTGCTACGTAGGCCAGGTTTTGAGGTATTGTTCTCAAATTATCTTGTTTCATCTACATCCATCTTGTAACCACTTTGAGAAAAGGAAGTTGCCTTTAAAAAATTTAATTTAATGCAGACGCAAGAGCTTTTGAATTCTTCGAATTTCTTTTATGTTGTTGTTGTTTTTTGACAGGGTCCTGCTCTGTTGCCCAGGCTGTAGTGTGATTACAGCTCATTTCAGCCTCAGACTCTTGGGCTCAAGGTATCCTCCCGCCTCAGCCACCCAGCTACCCGTGTACCTGGGATTACAGGTGAATGTCACGTGTCTGGCTAATTTACTTTTATTTTTTTTGTAGAGATGGGTCATGTTATATTACCCAAGCTGGTCTGGAACTCCTGGTCTCAATCTTCCTGCCTCAGTTTCCCAAACTGTTAGGGTTACAGGTGTGAGCCATGGTGCCTGGCCTGAACTATTTACTATAACCTAAAGAAGGTTTTACTGAAACTCAATTCTATCATATGTGAAATCTTATCCCCTTTTCTCTCCACTGAACTTTCTTCATATTTTATTTTGTGTAGGCAGTGTTTATAAACTGTGATATTTCTTTTTTGTTATTAGAAAACATGACAGCATGGCACAGATGTGATGCTTAGCCAGTCATATTTGCAAAATAGGTCTGATCTTACATATTGGTTGAGTGGGCCTGAATTACAAGACACAGATAGATATGATATTTTCCTTGATTACTCTGCTGTGGTATAAGAACAAATGTTACTTTGATGAACTGTGATTTCTCTCTCTCTCTCTCTGCTCATTTTGCTGCAGTCTGTTTGTTTATTGAACAAAGCTTTTTTGAGTGCTGACACTGTAGCAAACATTGTTCCAGCACTGGGAGTTTGGTGATGAAAACAGACAAGACTTGCGCTCTCATAGAGCTTGCATTCTATCAAGGGCAGATGGAAAATAACCAAATAAACAAATAAATGGACAACATTTCAGTTTCTGATAAGTTCTACTAAAAAACCTATACATGGCAACATAGTGGAGGGATGGGATGAGCAGTAGCTCCCTTAAACTGGGTGAACAGGCTTTTCTGAGGAAGTACAACTTGAACTGAAACTGGAGTGATGAGTGAGATCAGTGGTACAGAAATCTGGGGAAGAACAGTCCATACTCAAGAAACAAACAAGTGCAAAAGCCTTGTGGTAGGAGTGAATGGGTTGAGAAATCCTTTCAAGGCTAATGTGACTGGGACATGTTGAGAGGGGGGAAACTGATAATAAGTGAAATCGGTAATATTGGAAACATGCAAATCATTGCTTAGAAATATTGACATGTTTTAAGCCTGTGGATAATAACATCATCTGATTTGCTTATTTAAAACCATTCTTCTAGTTGTTAAGGAGCATAAGAGACTAATTAAGAGGATATTGATATAATCCAGGTGGAAAATGGTGATATCTTTGGCTAATGTTTTATAAATACCAAATGGAGTGCAGGAGTGGTGGCTCGTGCCTGTAATCCCAGCACTTTGGGAGGCTGAGGCGAGCAGATCACCTGAGGTCGGGAATTCGAGACCGCCCTGAACAACATGGAGAAACCCCATTTCTACTAAAAGTACAAAATTAGCCGGATGTGGTGGCACATGCCTGTAATCCCAGCTACTTGGGAGCCTGAGGCAGGAGAATCACTTGAACTTGGAAGGCAGAGGTTGCGGTGAGCGGAGATTGTGCCTTTGCACTCCAGCCTGGGCAACAAGGGCGAAATTCATCTCAAAACAGCCACAACAACAACAACAACAAAAACCAGCAAACAAACAAAGAACAAAAAACAAACAAAAACAAATGCAAAAGAAATACCAAATGGAAAGTATCTAGCATTTTAGATATAGAGCTGACATTACCTGCTGATGACTGGAACAAAGAGAAGTGTATTTTCTAAATCATGAGCCAAATTAATACGGTTTAATTTAACAAATAGTGCCTGAAGTTGTGGTCTGTACTAGATGTTTCCAGTTTGTGTTGGTGTTCCTGGGGTGAAAATGACACAGACCTTGCCTCGAAAGAGTGTTGCATTTCATTTCAGACTTACTGAAATTCAAGAGTGTGCCTAGGAATCTGAATTTCAACTAGTTTGAAATTCACCCGTAAACTGGATGACTTCTTGTTGACTGCTTTCATAACTTGGGTAAGGTTGATTATGAGGAATATGGGAGAGAATTCCCATACAGGACAAAGACATGCAGGAGCTGGAAAAAATGATTAGTTTGTGCAGTTGCAAAAAGAACAGAAAAAATGAGCTAGATCCTGCATATGTTGCTATTTAAACAGGAGTTTTGAGGGGAAATAATGCTTGAGAAGGAGCAGGAATAATTTACTTGTTGGTTTGCTAGGGGGTGAGCTAGGTAGAACTAGCCTTGTCACAGAGCCCTAGTTATAGAAATAAACAAAATTAAGGAAGGACTTTCTGTTATGGTAATGGTCAAGTAGCTTGTAGTGAATGAATGTACCTGCAAATTGCATTATAATTCTGGATAATAATTACTCTAAAATATACTATTTGGAGGCACTGAAAAACAACCCAAAGCAGGCTGCCATCATTCTTATTATTCTAATATTCATATGAAAATGTGACAAAAAACCTAAATGGAAAAAAGCCAGAAAAATCATGAAAAAGAATAACAACGTGGAAGAAATTACATTATGTAATTTTAAGACATTGTGTAAAGCTATAGTCATCAAGACAATATCTTATTGGCGTAAAGATAGATATTTATATTACTGGAACAGATATGAGTTTATAGAACACATGCAGTGTGTTCAACTGATTCTTGACAAATCCACACAAGCAGTTAACTATGGGAAAGAAAACTCTTTATAAAAGATGGAATTTGTATGAAGCAAAATGAACTTTAATCATTTCCCCCTACTATGAACAAAAATTAAGCCTAAGAGCTAAAACATTAGGCTTTTAGAGGCAAATAGGAAGACGATTTTATAACCTGTGTTTAATTAAATATTTCTAAGAAATTACAGGAATTCCAATAAACATAAAAGATTAAAAAGCGGACTTCATCACAATTAAAAATGTCTGTTCTTGAAAAATAAATGGCCAATAGTCCTTTAAAAATGTTTTACTATTACTTATTAGGGCAACACAAGTTAAAGATATAGTATAATACTGCTTCACACACATTTTAATAGTTAAAATTGATCAAAACAACTCCAAAACAAAACAAAACACCTATCAACACTAAATGTAGTCAAGGTCATAGAGCAATTGGAACTTTCATATATTGCTTATGGGAGCATAATATGGTATATCCATTGAAAATGTTTGGGCTTATTTCTTATGAAGCCAAACATACAGAATGCTCCTAAAATGACTATGCCTGGTGTACATGTTATATAGAAACTCTCTTCTATATACTCGGTTGGGACCTGTGAATGTGTGGAATAGTCACTTCCTTGATTAGGATGCAATATACAAAACTCTCACTTAACAGACTGGAGTGAGGTTCTTCTGCTGGCTTTAAAGATATTAGCTGTTGTGTGGTGAGTTGGTCACATGATTAGGACCTTTGGAAGCCCTCGCATCCTCTAGGCGCTTAGAACAACCCCTAACAAAGCCAGAGAGAAAATGAAGACTTTAGTCCAATTCATTCAAGGAGCCAGATTCGGCCAACAACCTGCATGAACTTGAAGGAGGACCAAAGCTTCAGATGCAAACAGAGCCCCAGATGCCAGTCTTGAGAGACTTTAAGCAGAAAACTCACTTACACTGTGCTGGACTTCAGACCTACAAAAACAGTGACATAATAAATGAATGTTGTTTTGAGCCACTAGATTTGTGGTATTTTATTACATAGCAATAGAAAACTAATGCATACTTTTTATTTATCATCCTCCTTTTGCTGAAATTTATTTGATAATTTTCACCTACAGATCATTTGACTGTTTTTCTTTCAACTTGATCTCTCTGACAGTGTGATATATATTGCAAACCCTGCTTGGTATGCCTGTGGAGAAGGAAGCCAAGTGGTCCATCATGTTGTGATCAATCTCAGTCTCCACAGATTCAAAATTCCAGATTCGCAAATCATTGTGTCCTTGTCCCCAGCCAGTCTATATCTTATGTACATGTTTAATTTGATTCTCATCCCAAGAAAGACGTTGTAATTAATTCCTCCAGACTCTCAACAAAGATATGTTGTTTTATATTAGTTTTCCAAGCTCTATAAAGCTCATTTCTTCACAATGTTGAGTTCATTTACTTACTACTAGCACAGAGATCTAATTTCACAGGTCTCTGTCTTCTATTTCTTTGTACTTAAAGGTGTCTTAAAAAATCTAGGGCAAATTTAGAAGTGTTTCAACACTTGCATTCATTAAACTAACCAAGCATTTTGCTCGTGAAAATTGGAATACAGACAAATGTATTTTAAGCGAGAATCCGCAATGCCTGCCTCAAGTATACAGATTAAATGAATAAGCTTTTAACTTATTTCTCTGAGTTATTTAACTTCTACTTCTCAATCCAGGGCTTAGTGGATAACTGAAAGCCAATTTCTGACAGGAACAAAAGGTCATCAATGAAAGCTTTTTAGAAAAGAGCTACTATTGCTATTTTTCCATCTTTAATCAAGACTTTTGTTCAGACTAATCATTAAAAAATAGTTCTTGTTAAACTAGATTTCAGCCAGATTAATGTGATTCTGTTCATATGACAGATAATTTGGAGCAGGGTTTTGACTAAAAGATTTTTGAGGTGTTGCATGATTCATGATGGCTCGGTAGAAAGGGAACGAGAATAGAAACCAAGGATCTGGGCTCTTGATTTAGTCCTTAGTTATTCACACATTTTTTTTTCTTTTAGTAGTACAGATCAAAATTATTACTGTTCATTTGAATTGTTTAACATCTGGAAAAATGTAGAGTTCCATGAGGTCACGTATGTGGCTATCTTGTTCCCAAGTGTATCTGTAGCACATAACACATTGCTAGTCAAGGAATAAGCATACTCTAATATTTGCTGAAGTGTATTAAATAGCTCTTTACTTAGAGTAATTTGGGAACCAAATTAACTGTTCTTTCTTGTATTATCTCATTCATTTTTTCACAATATCCTATAGAAGAGGAAATAAATATCTCATTTATGGCCTAAAAAGTTTTCTTCATTAGGTTGCTTCTGTATGCAAAAGAATTGAGATTTGAAATCAGATCTCTGGAGTCAGCATGTCAAGTCAAGGTTGGAAACATGTTCAATAACTTCATTAGATAATCACTTAGTGGGATTAAGTGAAGGTCTCTCTTCTTTGTGACAAGTCCAAAAAGGGTATGGAATGTAGAATTCTAAGATGGTTCCACAAATATTATAGTGACTCACATTTACATACTTTCTTCCCATTATTCAAAGAAACATTAATGTAGGTAATTCTGTGAGGGAATTTCACAGAAAAAATTCATAAATCAAAGTTTAGTTTGAAAGATGGGGATTATTCCAGTGGGCCTGACCTAACCACATGAGCCCCCTTAAAATCAGAGAGTTTTCTTTGGTTGGTTGCAGAAGTGAAAGTCAGAGAGATGAGATTTGCACCAGCTAGTCTGGAAGAAATGAAAGGTTCGTGCTGCAAACTGCTCATGGAGGCCACGTGTGAGAGAGTTGTGAGCAGCCTCTAGGAGCTGAGAGTGGTTCAACCCACCAATAGATGGAAAATGGGGACCTCAGTCCAACAACTGTAAGGAAATGAGTTTTGTCAACAACCAGTGAGGCTAGAAGAGGGTCCCATGCCCAGAAGAAAACTTCAGCTCTGATCAACACCTTGATTTCAGCCTAGTAAGACCCCAGACAGAGAGATCTGGTCATGCTGGGCTTAGATTTCTGAAACACAGAAATGTGAAATAATAAGTGGGTATTATTTTAGGTCACTACATTTGCGGTAATTTTTTAGGATACAGTAGAAAATCACTGTCCAAGGATGACTTCAATATACCGGAAATTGACCTGAGAGTTGTGAGCATTGATTTGGTTTCATGCTGGATGAGAGTAGTAGGCAATGAATTGTGCCAATGCCAAAAGAATATCAGGTAATGAAAAAAATCACAGATGGGGGGATCTTGGTCCTGCTTTATAAAGGAAAAGGTATTTTCTTCAGAAATCCTTGAACTTCTCATAACCTTCCTGAAGGATTGTTTCAAAAGTGCACATCTCCATATTTGTATACATATATCTCTAAAGTTTGTCAATTTTTCTCTGGTCGTTTAGATTTATGGACAGACTTTGCTTCTCATAGGATTGTTTTAAGGATCAACTGAATAAATGCATTCACAATTAATTTTTATGAATAAAGAAGACAAAGATTTGAATGGTTGTTTGAGAGTTCATGTTTTTCCCATTACCTTTTGTGTTTGGGGGCACTCTTACAGAATTGCCTTAAAACATATGATAGTTTTGAGTAATGATTAAACAAACTCTGATTATAAGGCCATATACTGAAATTTATGAAAACATGTAATATTTCCCTCTTCAAAGAATCACCTTTCATGCTATACACCTGTTTTAACAGTTTGACTTTTCGTATATGTTAAAGAAATTCCAACCCAGATTTTTAAATGACTAATTTTGGAAATTTGAGAGTAGAATTAACAGTTATAAAAAGATAAGTCCTGAGAAATAATATGAGAAATAACAATTACAGTTTTAATATGGCCTCTGTATCATTTATGTCATAAGCACAAAAACTGTTAATCTTGAGCCTTGATTCTGCTCAATACCTTCTTCTTCTGCCTAAAATGACCTTGAGTTTATTATCCTACTGAAATTTTGCTCATTTTTCTGTGATCTGAGAGACCAAAATAGACGCCACTTTATCAACTAAGATAGGCCCTAAGGTTAAGGAAACCAAGCTACCTAAGGGTCAGGGTTCAGAGCTTGGCTGACATGGCAAATTTCTAAATTCCTATGGCTAAATTTCCTAACAATAGGGGCTATCAGCTCTAATTTATAACCCGGAGCACAACTCTGATTGGACGGAAGATCAGCCTTACAGATGTTCTTTTCTGATAAGCTACTGCAGACCTTAAGCCAGTTTCAGCCAGTTTATAGAGGCTGCATACAGTCTTTGTGTCCTATATTTTACATTTTTGGCTTAAAGAGTCAAATTCCACCTTATTTTAATGCTAAAGCCCACCCCAAAGTGAACATGGAACGTGTGTTACATACATGTTTACCCAACTTGGATGTGCTTGACTTCCCTCATAAATGCATATAGCTTTCTCCCCAGAACTACTAAATAGGTTTGATATTGGCCCCATGGGACATAAAACCCAATCTATTCTTCCTCTCTTTGAAGAAAGAGCACCTTGGTCCATGCTGGAGAGTTTCTCTTCCTAGCTTGCAAACCAGTATCGCCAGTAAGGCTCTCCTTTTTACTAGTTAATTGTCCTTGTGGTCTTTTGGATGACACTTCAATAGTCACTTTTTTTTCTGATACCTCCCAGATAGAATGGATCTCTTCCTTTTCTTCATCTGTATCTCCATTCTGCTTTGATACATTTAACCTGGGATGTCTTTCCTTCCCTTATGTTTTTAGCTCCAAGAAGACAAGATTTTATTTTCATCTTTTTGTAGACCCACCTTGGATGCATTAGGCAAATATTAGATGCTCAGTAAATTTGCAAAATAATTGAAAGGTTGAAAAGAAAAAACCTAGCTTGAGTTATCCATTCTAAAATTAAGGAAATAACAGTAATCATCTTTATATTTTATTAAAAATAGAATTAGGTCATTTTCATCATATCATATCCACTATCATCATGACATTATTGTCTGAATGAATTATGACGATGTTAACTTTGATTATCTGGCTGAGGTAAAGTTTGTCAGAGTTTCCTACTGTAAAGGTATTCTTTTATTCTGATTTCCATATTGTGTTCTTTGGAAGGAAATTTCTATGAACAGCTCACACTTAAGAGGTGGAAAACTATGTGTCACCTACTTGAGGGAAAAGTATCTTTATAATTTATTTATCTCCCTGGTATTCTTATAAAAACAAACAAACGAACAAACAAAAAACCATAACTCCAGGCTAATCATCAGTACACCTGCTCTCCCAATCAATTGAACACTTTACCAAACACCTGATCAATATTCTTTAAGACTTTCAAGATTATACAAAAAAAAAAATGGAAAGTCTGAAAAACTGTCACAGTGTAGAGGAGTCTAAGGAGACATGACCACTAAATATAATGTGGTATCCTGAATGAGATCCTGGAACAGAAAAAAGACATTGGGTGAAAAACAAGGAAATCTGAATAAAGCATAAACTTTATTAATTGGTTTATTAATTATAACAAATGTTCTATACAAACTTAAAATATTAAAAATAGGCAAAGTGGGAATGGCATACATGGGAATCTATATACTATCTTTGTAAATTTCTGTTGGTCTAAAAATATTTATTTTAAAATAAAAACATTAAACTCAAGAGAATTAGAAGACAAGTCACAGAATGAAAGAAAATATTTGCAAAAGATACAGCTAAGAGAACTCTTGGACAAAATATACAAAACACTTTTAAAGCTTTTGTATAAAATAATAAGAAAAATAACCTGATTAAAAAATGGGCAAAAGATCTTAACAGACACCACATCAAAGAAGATAGACAGATGTCAAATAAGCTATAAAAAGATGTTGGACATTCCATTTTATTAGGGGATTGAAAATACGGATTTAGGCTTAAACATTGTAGGTAATAGACACAGGAAAATTGTTTGGGTTTGAGTTAATATTGAATATGGACCATTCCAGGATTAAAATTATTACCTTTTTTTAAAAAAAACATGTAATTTGGGATAGATAACCAAAGATTCTGACTGAACACATCCCAAAGAGGAAATAACTTTGTCTTACATAATGGAGAAAGCAGAGTTGTTTAGAGGAAGATCCTGTCAGGATTCTGACTCTACTTTTCTGTGTTTCTTTTTTCTTGATATGTTGAAGTAGGTCATAAGCTGACTCCAGAAGTTCCAGTCACTGTTTTCAGAACCATTATCCTGAGGAACAAAGAAACTCTCCTTTGCTGGGTCTCCTTTCTAGGAAAAAACAAGTCCATTTCTACACCAATCACTGGCAAAGGTGATGATTTTACCATGATGGCAAAGTCTGATTTTCTGAGGTAGATAAACTTTGGGGAGTCATGGTCTTTGCCATCTTCTGAGTCACACTTTAGAGAGAGAAACAGATACATAAACAGATATACATACAATGTGGTAAATGCAAATCTAAATGTCCATAGTAATAAGGGCAAGGCATATTGGTGTAGTTTATAGATTTAGCCTCCTACACATGCTTAAAGGCAGAGTAGACACATAATAGCATCTAGTTAGTTCTGAACAACCCTTAACTTTTCTGTAAAAAGAAACTTTATCTGTGAAAGAATTATGGAATGGGGAGAATATGGTAAGAAATGAGAATCTTCTAATAAGTTCTTGCCTCAAAGTTACTTTAGTGAAAAATACCAGCAGCAGAGTGTGCTGAAAAAGCTTTATCATCTGATGTATTTTATTTTATTATTTATTTATTTTGAGACGGAGTCTCGCTCTGTTGCCCAGGCTGGAGTACAGTGGCACCATCTCGGCTCACTGCAACTTCTGCCTTCAGGGTTCAAAAGTTTCTCCCACCTCAGTCTCCTGAGTAGCTGGCATTACAGGCCCCTGCCGCCACGCTCTGCTAATGTTTGTATTTTTAGTAGAGATGGGGTTTCACCATGTTTGCCAGGGTGGTCTCCAACTCTTGACCTCAAGTGATCCTCCCGACTTGGCCTCCCAAAGTGTGGGGATTACAGGCCTGAGCCACCATGCCCGGCTTGATGTATTTTAGTTTTTGAATGGCAGCACTTGCTGACTTTTGGTTATTTTCCCCTCTATAAGACTCAGGATGATCCAAGGGAAACAAGGAAGCTTACAATAACTACCACTCAGTGTTGCTGAAATAATATAAGACATAATGCACACAGTTTTGAAATACAAACATAACAGGAATCATCACTGAAAATTAGACTGTTTTCTTTTTCTATTTTGCCTTTATTGAATCAGCACTGTATTCCTCAGAATAATTATGTCAGTACATTTTATCCTGAAACATTTGTGTTATAAAAGGCATAAATTGTCATATCTAGTTACAGGGATAATATTCTTTTTGATTGCATTGTTCTAGCACTTTTCCCTTCAGATTACTGCTATTTTATTTTTATTCATCTTTAATAATCAATAGGAATTAATACATTCTTGAATTATCTTAAATGTACAAGATGTTGAGTTTTCTAGGTTGTTATATGTCTCATAATGGAATGTGACTTGTTTCTTTCTTTTGGTGCAATTTACATGGAAAAAAGATTTCCCAGAGTTTATAAGGGTAAAATAAACTAATTTTCAGTAGGCTATGCTAGTGAGTAAAACATTTTTAAATAGTAGGTTTAATAAATTTTTGAAGAAGAAAATATTTGAATGTGACTAATATCAATTGACCTTTGTGTGTTTTTCCCTTGTTTTTTTTAAAATATAGAACTTATAATCAATCATTTAATAGATTCAGTGTTTTGAGAAACTGAATATACAATGATTAGATGCCTTTCTCC
Source organism: Colobus angolensis palliatus (assembly GCF_000951035.1). Taxonomy (NCBI): domain Eukaryota; kingdom Metazoa; phylum Chordata; class Mammalia; order Primates; family Cercopithecidae; genus Colobus; species Colobus angolensis. The sequence continues at coordinate 1,067,132 of NW_012114921.1, forward strand.
AGTACTAACTCTAAAGCCTTGTCAGATTTCCCAACCTTGTTTACAACTTGTCTCTATTACTTTCTTTTTCCCAGAAGTCTGTGCCTTTGTGGTTCCCACAGGCCCAGGAGCTAAAACTGCAAGAATGAACTCCCATGTTTAAAATTAGACCAAATGGGGAAGTTAGCAGAGGTTTAAACCAGCACCACTTGTTCTTTGCAGTGAGATGGTTCTTTTCAAAACCATTTTTAGTGTTCTAAGATAGGTAACCTCATCTGCCCTACCCCTAAACAGTACCCAGGAAATATCTCTCCTGGACCATGATGTCAGGTAAGCTGATTTTTCACAACTTGAGGACTTGTCCCCTTTCTTCTCTGCCACCATCATTGAAAGATACCTACCCCCGCTACACACAAAAATTCTTATGATTTTATCTACCTACTCTGAATTATAAGAATCTGTTCTTACAATTTTGATACAGAGGACAAAAGAAAATTTGCTTTGTTTTTTGTTGGGATTTTTTAAAGTGTCCACTTGGTAGTATGGGCTGTACTAACAGTAGGCTATAGAGGTCAATGAGACAGGATGTCTGTGTTCTAGGAGAACATACTGTGTCAGTGGTGACTGACATGGAACAGATAACTGAAATGCCATGTGATGTGATCAGGGGTAAAGATAATGAAACAAGCACTTTTATTATCTAATGGTGAGAGATTGCTAGATGTTTCCCTTCATGTGGTGCAGAGGGGACTAGAAAGCCTTCAGTTTGTTTTTTCTAATTGCCCTAGAAGGTGAATTGCTTTGGCATGCGTGGAAGTAGAAATTCCAAAGGTATCTGTGACAGGAACAAAATATAGGGAAATCAGAGAGATTTGGATGGAAAGTTTTAGTAACAGAGAAAGCATTAGGAAGGATTTCTAGCATATTTCATATATGTTTTACATTTGGAAGAGAAAGAAATATCAAAACAAATCTTGGTAGTCAACTTGCCTAAATAAAGCTTGCGGTCTACTACCCTGGTTACTTTCTGTCCTCTGAACTTACTCTACTATTCTTCATAACCTTAATAAATTTTAATAAGTAATACCAGGTTGTGAGTGGGTTCCCTTTATATTCTCTAAGAGATGAGAGTAAATATGTGAACTACTTTTATACTACCTTTTTCTTCTATATTCATTTGAATGAATCATCAAGTTGAAACTAAGCTAAGAAAAGTCTTACCTTATGTTTATTTTCAACAGTCATCTGTGGAAAGGTGAGTGATCTATTTGAAAAGTCATGAAATGTGTCCCAAAAGAGATGATATCTCATCAGGGTACATAGGAGTTTTATAGAGGGTTTTTAAAAAGAGGGGTTAACAAAACAGAAAGAGAAAGTTTAAAAGGAAAGGTGAAGGAAACAAGAAGTATAAAGACTCAAAATGTGATTAAGCAGAAAGTGCTCAGAAACGACAACTAGGTTTATAAGGTTAATGCGTAAGATTCAAGACTGTGGAGTATAGGTGATGCATGAATGTGTGTGTATATGTGTTCCTCCCTTCCCTCACATGTACACATACACACACACTTATTTAATCTTATGTTGGACATTGGCTGATGATAAATTCTTTGCTCTTATAAACAATGCTGTAATGTGTAACCTTATAAATGTGTTATTTTGTTTGTGAATAGGCATATCTTTAGAAAAAATTTCAAGAAGTGCAATTGCCAGGCAAAGGGTAAATGTGTATGTTACTTTTAAAACTATTGTTTATTTGCCCTACATAGGATTTACTCCATTTTTATATTCCTCATAGCAAGTAAAACCTTGATTGCTTTGTATCATAGCCCAACAATGTGTTGGCACATTTGAATTTTTGCGAATTTGACAGGTGAAAAACAGCGTCTCTGTTTCGCATCTCTTATTCTGAGTAAAGCTGAGAACTTTTGCATGTGTCTAATGACCATTAATATTTATTTTTATATAAACTCTCCATGTCTTTTGAGCTCTTTTTCATTGGGTTGTTTGTCCTCATCTAAATTTAAGAACGTTGTTTATGTGTTAGAATTGCTTTTTCCTACTATATGAATTTCAAATTTTTTTCCCAGTTTATGAATTGTTTTTTGATTTTGCCTGTGGTGTTTTTGTTCATGTAATTTAAAAAAACTTTTAAAACTCAGGGAATTTAATTATCAGTCTTTCTTTATAGTTTATTTATTCAGAGACACATACAAAGGACTCCTCATTATATGGATATACAAGAATTTGTCCAGGTTTTCTTCTGGTATTTTGATAGTTCTGTTTTTTAAAACTGATACTTTTAAAGAAAATTCTGCTGTGTAGTCGGAGGTATTATATTGGATATTTCCACATGTCCTCCTGTAGTCTCTTTTTCCCTTCTTTCCTAGCCATCTGCATCACTAGGCAAGTACTAATTTGTCTTTGTGTGTGTGCGTGTGTATGGTTGTGTGTGTATGTGTGCTAAAAACATAAAATTTATCATCTTAACCATTTTTGAATGTTTAGCACATTAGTATTAACTATAAGTACAATGTTGTACAGAAAATCTCTGGAAGTTCTTCATCAGGCAAAACAGAACCTCTATACTCATTGAACAACAATTTTCCTTTTCCTGCTCCCCCCAGCTCCTGGTAACCAGCATTCTACTGTCTGTTTCTATGATTTTCATTACTCATGAAATACCTCCTCTGAGTGGAATCATGTGGCATTTGTTTTCTTGTGACTGGCTTATTTTAGCACATGCTCTCAAGTTTCAGCCATGTTATAGCATATGACAGAGCTTCTTTTTCTTTTTTTAAGGTTGAATAATATTCAAATGTTCATATAAACTGTATTTCCTTTACCTATTCATCTGTTGATCAGCATTTGGCTCACCTCCATCTCTTAGCTATTGTAACAATGCTGTGATGAACATGGGTGTGCAAATATCTTTACAAAAATCTTTCTCAAAAATTATTTTGGATATATACCCAGGTGTGGGATTGCTGGATTATATGGTAGTTCTGTTTTTAATTTTTAAAGATATTTCCATGTTACTTTCCATAATGGCTGCATCATTTTGCATTCCCACCAGGAGTATTCAAGTGTTCTAATTTCTACACATCCTCACCAGCACTTGTTTTATTTTATATTTAAATGAAACTTTTATATATCTAAGGTGGACAACATGATATTTTTACATATTGAAACATATTAGTGAAATGATTACTAATGAAATGAAGCATTATGAAATGATTACAGTAGTCCAACAAATTAACAAATCTATCTCTCACATAGTTAACACTGTGTGTGTATGTGTAGGGAGAACACCTGAAATCTACTTTTAGCAAATTTCGAGTATGCAATACATTTATTATGTACCATAGTCATCATACTGTACATTGCATAAGACTTCCAATTTTTTTGCATCTTTATCAAAACTTATTATTTTTTATTCTTTTGATGGTGGCCGCCCTAACAGTTGTAAGGTGTTATGTCATAGTTTTGATTTTCATTTCCCTGATGATTAGTGGTGTTGAGCATCTTTTCATAGCCTGGTTGACCATTTGTATCTCTTTTTTGGAAAAACATCTATTCAAATTCTTCATCTGTTAATTAGTTATTTTGTTGTTGTTGAGTTGTGTGAGTTTTTAATATATTCTTGATATTAATCCCTTATCAGATACATGCTTTGCAAATATATTCTCCCATTCCATAGATTAACTTTTGACTCTGGGGATTGTTTCCTTTGCTTGGCAGAAGTTTTAAACTCTTTGTAGTCCCATTTGTCTACTTTTGCTTTTGTTGTTTGTGACTTTGGTGTCATATCTAAGAAGTCATTACCAAACCGTGTCATGAAGCTTTTCTCAGTGTGTTTTATTCTAGGAGTTTTGTAGTTTTGGGTGTTACATTTAGATCTTTGATCCATTTTGTGTTAATTTTGTATGTGGTATATTTTAAAGGTGCTGGTACCTGTAGCCCACAGGGGCACCCTAGTTACTGGGTTCATGAGACTGGACCTGGAGACTGGGTCCACAGGTACAGGCATGAAATTTGGGTTGATAGGTGCTGGACTGAAATCTGGGTGAATAGGGGTCATCCTGGAGCTGGGAAAGGTTTGGGGCCTGGGTGTGTAGAGGCTTGCCTGGAGCCTGAGTGTTGACCTAGTGGGGAATATAAGACCTGGCCTATGGCTTATGGCCACTGAGGCTGGCCTGGTGCAGGAACAGTTCTGGACTATGGGTCTTTGGGGTTGGCCTAGAGCCTAGGTCCACAGGTACCATCCTGGAACCGGGGGACATGGAGGGCTGGCTGGTACCAGGGTTCACTGTGGAAAGACCTGGTGTTGAGGTCTAAGGCAAAGTCAGGTATTACTTCATTCTTCTTTCCCCACATGGAGGATATCTCTCTCTGTGCTCTGTGGGGGTGGGGGAGAAGTGATGTGGTTAATGTGAAACTGCCTTTTCTATTTCTTGCTATCCTCTTCAATGTGTCTTCTCTCATTTCTGTGCTCTATCCAGGTGCAATAATCTCTTCCCTGGAACTCTTAGCTCTTGTGAAGGTATTTTCAAATGTGGATGGTTATTCAAATTGATGGTTCTATCAGGGGAAGACTGCCACCTTGCTATTAATTTTTTACTACTCTTTCAATGCCGTGTTTTGGAAGACTGTTTCCATAAGAATGAATTTATTAATTAGTGGTTATTTAAATTTATATCAATTGTAGCATATATTTTTTACATGTTGCTGCTCTACGTTAACTTTGCCTTGGTGTTTTTTTCTACCTTATGGACCTTAACAAAGGTAAATGTATACTTTTTATAATTGTTTTTGGAAAATTTGAAAATAGATTTTAGTATACTTTAACTAAAGAATTACTAGGAAAATAGAAATACAAAACTGAAAACCACTGGATTAAATGGTACCTAAAATAGCTCCTAATTTTAACTATTTAAGAATCTTTTTGTCTTTTCTATAAATGATAATTTATAGGATGCAAGATTTTTGATTGAAGAAAGCTAAGAACATTTATGTCATGTCACGTTTCCATAGTCATTACAAAAAAGCAAGACAAAGGTTTTAATATATATTGATATATTACATATATTTAGATAAATACAGATACAGAAATATATACTTAAAAAATACTATTTACCTTAGGGATGAATGCAAAGCAACGTTTTATAGTTCAGGAGAATGATTTTGCTGGCATTACGTTTTTCCACTGTAAAATTTGTACAATTATTCAGCCAAATGCAATGTGTGTTTAGCAATTTGGAAACATATTTAAATAAGTAGTCAAAAGGAAATGAGTGGCTTGGGTGGATTTCAGTATAGAAAAGAAATAGAAAGGCTAATATCTGTAAGGTTTAATTTCAGTTTAACTAGATTATGTTGAAAATGTTGTCATTCAGTCAATTGCTTCATGTAGGTAGATGCAATTTTCAGCTGTGTTGCAAGAGTCCCTGGTGCATTTTTTATCTAATCTACAATAGATTGAATGTCAACAACTTGCTGAATAATCGAACACCATAGATTAGAAAAAAAAAGACATCTTTTCTTTTCCTCAGGCATGTTTTTATATGGTGACTTATGAAGTGCATTTTGTCACCCAAATGACATACAGAGTACAAAATTGGTTTTCAGTAAAATGAAATATATAGGGAAAGCCCAAGACCAGAAAGAGGAACTCAGTTCCAATGCCGATTTGTTACCCACCAGTTGTATGACCTTGGAAAAATTACCACTCTTTCTGAACATCATATTCTTTAGATTCAAAATGCGGAGAGTAGTAGAGTAGAATTTCATTTAACTAATTCTTAGTGGAATTTCATTTAACTAACTCATTCAATTAACCATCTGTCTCTATCTCTTCTGTAAAATATACTGATTGATGACCAACCACTGAACTCTTGGTACTTGTATTCTTTAGGATGAGCACATACTTAATCCTGCAAAAATAATTTTTTGCAAGCCAAAATTCGGGTGCTGTTTTCAAAAACTATTTATCTGGTTGTACTTGGTATTGTAATTATAGGATGTTTATTGTAATTATAGGATTTAATTAAATTTAAAAGAGCTTGATAAAACATGAGGATGCAAATAATTCTGAGCGTTATGGAAAGGATATATATATATGAAGCACAAAAATTATACAACTTTGGGTGAGTAAGACAGTGGTAAATGATTGGAAACATCATTAACAGCTAGGATTTGGCACTCAGATAGCTTCAGAAATATTTTAAATTATCATTCCACTTCAAAGTAACAAAAGCTAGACATTAACAAAGACCAATTATGGCTATGATTTATGCAAGAATAATAGCCAGAATCTAATCAGCGGGCTAGAAACAAATAAAAATCTTTGACCTAAATAAGTGTCTTTTAAGTATTTAAGTTAAAATGAAATATTAGACTGAATTCTGGTAATGTTGGTGGAATGAGTCATAATTAAACCTTGTCAAAGGTTATATATCAGAGGAAAAATTTTAAAAATATATTTAAAGGCACCAGAACATCCAAAAGCAAATAGAACCTAGAAAAGAGTTTACTCTGGAGAAACTTCAACTGCAATACCAAGAGCTCTGAGGATCTGGCTAATTTTCTTCCCCCTGAGGATATTTCTCAATGTCCTGGTAATGGCAGCAGAAAACCACCGCTAGATCAACTTGTAAGAAATTTAGAGATCAGGGTTGGATGAAATTATGGAAATGAGACAAATGTGGAAGGGAAAGAAACCCCAAATCTGTTCAAAACTTTGCCTTGCTCTCTGTCCGTACAGCTATGTTAACGAGGTGGAAACCCTAGGAACCCAAGGTAACATAGACAGGAATCAGAGAAGACTCTAACCTGGAAAGACAGAGCTGCGTAAGTTAAGACTTCAGTTTGCTGCTTTCTGAAATACCTCTGAAAGGCCACAGATGTTGCATTAGCAGACAAACATCAAGTCATCTATTATAAATATGTTTATATGATTAAAAATACCTATATTCAAATAATTAAAGAAACATTTTAATGAGTAAGCATATAGGAAATCTCAAAAGATATGAGCACTTTAAAAAGGGACATTCTAGATCTAAGTACAAAACTTATATAAAAAATTAGTTGAGATGGCCCAAAAACATTGATGTAAGAAGAATTAGTGAACTTGAAGATAAATCAATTGAAATTAGCAACATGAAGAAAAGAAAGAAAGCAAATTGATGAAGAATGAACCGTTTCAGAGATCTGTGTGGCAGTATATAATAGTTCAGTTTATAGGTCATAAACACACACACACACACATCAGTGCATCTGTACTGTACATCTACATGTATGTAATAAAGGGCTTTTATCCAGAATACATGGAAAACACAACTCAATAATAAGAAGACAAACAAGCAAAAAACAATAAAAAGATTTGAAAAGACATTTACAAAAGCAGATATATACAGGCCCAATAAGTATGTAAGAATTTGCTCAAAATCTTTAGTCATCAGGACAATACAAATTGAATTCACAAATGTTTGATACATATCCATTAGAATGGCTAAGATTAAAAAGACAGACAATTAGAAGTGTAGGATGGGCAGCAACTGAAACACTCATACATTCCTGATGGGAATGTAAAATGAAAAGATTGTTTCGAAAAGCAGTTTGGAAATTTCTTGAAGTTTATACCTTCAACTAGCATGCTCCATATTTTTCCATATTATCTTTGCAAGAGGTGCTTTTTGGGGTATGTTCTTCTCAGATAACATGATCCCAAGAAAAACAATAACAATATATGCTATCTTTTGACGCCTTGGCCAGAACTGGCACATGAAAATTTCCTTCCACGTTGCATTGGCCTAAGCAAGTCATATGGTTAAGTTCAACATTAATAGGTTGAGGAGATGAATTCCACACCTTGTGTGAGTAGTATTTAAAAGTCACATGGAAAGCAACAGAGATATTCATACTACTACAGGGACAATGAGAAAAGTTGTATCTATCACAGGTAGATTGTATGATAATACTACAACTATTAACATCATTATTTAGTGAAGAAACAGGGTAAGAGATTGCACAGTTTTATTAATGGAAATGAGAGAAGAGGAAAAAAAGGAGATTTAAGTCAGACCTGAAAAAAACCTCTGAGTGCTTATGCATGAATGATTGCTTGTTGAGCATTTTATAAGAGAAGAGAAAGATAAATGTTTTCTAACTAGATTTTCAGTGATTTTAGTGTCTAGACATAAAGGGACCTTGTGACAATGATAATAATAAAGTTCAGATCTTATTTTTCAATTTCCCTTGAAAAATTACTGACATTTGTAAATACCTTATTGCTTATAAGATATTTTCTTCTACACTATCTAATTTTATCCCCTCAAGGACCTGGAAAAGTAGAATATATTACCAGATAAAATGGAAGAATCAGAGAAAGGAAGTGACTTGTCCCAGTTCACTAGGCCATAAAAAGATCAGGCTAGCATATGCAGAATACTGAAACTAGACCCCTTCCTTACACCATATACAAAATTAACTCAAGATGGATTACATACTTAAATGTAAAAACCCCCAAACTATAAAAATGCTGGAAAACAACAAGGCAATACCATTCTGGACATAGGAATGGGCAAAGATTTAATTATTAAGACACAAAAGCAATAGCAACTAACGAAAAAACTTGACACAGGATCTAATTAAACTAAAGAGCTTCTTCACAGCAAAAGAAACTATCAATAACCAGACAACCTACAGAATGGGAGAAAATATTTACAAAGTATGCATCTGCTAAAGTCTAATATCCAATGTTTATAAGGAACTTAAACAAATTTACAAAAACAAAACAAGCAACCCCTTTAAAAAGTGGACAAAGGACATGAACAGTGACATATATGTGTCCATCAAGCATAGAATGAAAAGCTCAATAACACTGATCATTACATAAATGCAAATCAAAACCATAGTGGGATACCATCTCACACCAGTCAGAATGGCAATTATTAAAAAGTGAAAAAAATAACAGATGCTGGTGAGGTTGAAGAGAATAGGTAACGCTTATATACTGTTGGGGGCAGTGTAAATTAGATCAACCATTGTGGAACACAATGTGGCGATTTCTCAAAGAGCTAATAACAGAACCACCATTCAATCCAACAATCCCATTACTGGGTATATAACTAAAGGAATATAAATCATTCTCTCAAAAAGACACAGGTACATGTATGTTCATTGAAGCACTATTCACAATAGCAAAGACATGGAATCAACTCAAATATCCATCTATGGTAGACTGGATAAAGAAAATGTGGTACATGTACACCATGGAATACTATGCAGCCATAAACTATAATTAGATTATATCCTTTGTAGGAACATGGATGGAGCTAGAGGCCATTATCCTTTGCTAACTAATGCAGAAACAGAACACCAAATACCACATGTTCTCTCTCGTAAGAGGGAGGTAAATGATGAGTGAGAACGCATGGACATATAAAGGAGAACAAGAGATACTGGGGTCTTTTTGAGGGTGGAGAGTGTGAGGAGGGAGAAGATCAGGAAAAATAACTAATGGATATTAGGTTTAATACCTGGGTGACAAAATAATCTGTAAAACTAACCCCCATGACATGGGTTTACCTATATAAATTGCACATGTACCTCTGAATGTAAAAGTTAAAAAAAAATCAGGCTAGGAGTCTAATGTGTATCTTCTGTAATTAGACAGCGAGTTTTTATATTATTTGACGGTTGTTAATCTAAACTTAAACACATGAAAGGTGCTTTCTGAATACTGCCATAGTTGAATTTATACAGACTAGCAAATACTGTTTTGGTTCAGTAAGAAGAGAATAACTTTTATGCCCAAAGGAATTGTTACCTTTCAGATTCTACCCTTTGTGACTATGCCTTACAAAATATGTACTTTCTATCAATTTTGTCCATGTATGATCAGAAAATAACTGTGATTTGTCAAATTTGCAGTTGTTAGTATGCGACTAAATCTATTCTTTCATGCCACAGAAACACTATTGCTGGTAGCATTATTGTCTTCATCTTATAAGAGAGAAAACAGACAGATGGCCTGTAAAGTTTTGTTCAATGTTACAGCAACAATATTACTGGCTAAACTTAAACTAGGTTCTTCTTTCTATTTTTTTCACAAATTCTTTTCTATTTGTGATTATTCAGAATACAGCTTTATATGTGGTATTTTTTCTCAACTCTAGAGAGATGATTACATTAAAAGAACATTTAATTACAGTAATCTTAATGTCTTTATTAAATTTTTTAATATTCCAGTCAAAATATACTCATGTTTTCTAGCAGTTCCTAATGCTTTTAGGCTGGTAGGTTTCCATGAAGTCTCCTAATTAAGAGATAATTGTTCTGGCCTATGGTAATTTTTACTTTCTGAGGTGTTTATTAGTGTAGAGCCTCAGTTGAATTACCTCTTTCTTTTTTTGTTGTTGGAAGTATTAAATTGTCTTCCTTCATTATTCTGCAGGAAGCATCATCTTTTAAAAAGGATCCTTCATTTGTAAAAATGCCTACCTTTTCTGCTGTTTACAACTAGACAATTAGAACTGGAGCAATTTCAATGCTCCAATACCAACTTCCCCAAAACATGTTGCCCATAATAGAAAAGAGTTTCATGGACAACTACCTTGAAATACACTGAATACAATCCCTTCCTTTTTAAAATTTCTAATGCACATTTTGAAGCTCTGAGAAGAACCCTACTTTTAAAATCCATAATCTAAAAACTTATGAGGTAAAATATTATTTAAATGTCTCCTCAGATCAGTAAAGATAAAAATAACAAAACTTGTTGAGAATGTGATGGCAGAACAGAAAATCATTTTACATAATTTATAGGTAATAATTTTGTTTCTAGTAATTGGGTCTGAGAAAATCATTAGAAATACAGCCAAACCTTTATGTAATTACCTTATTTGTAATAAAAATGAAGAAGTAGGGGGGGTCAAGATGTCTGATTAGAAACAGCTGCGATTCATGGCACTCATGGAGAGGAATGAATGGGGCAAGTGAATTCAGCACCTTCAACTGAAACGTCCAGGTTCTTGCATTGGGACTGACTAGGCAAACAACTTGACCCATGGAGAACGAAGAAAAGCAGGGTGAGGCAATGGCCCACCTGGGAGCCAAACAGAGCAAACAGAGCCAAAGGAATGAACAGAGCCAAAGGAACAGAGCCAAAGGAACCCACTCCCCCAGCCAAAGAACTTGGTGAGCGATTGTGTGACCCTGCCCGGGAAGCCGTGCTTCCTCCTATGGATCTTTGCAACCCGTGGATCAGGAGATCCCCTTGTGAGCCCATGACCTCAGGGCCTAGTGTCTGACACACAGAACTGTGTGGAGTCTCAGCAGAGCAGCCACTCAGGCACACTCAGAGACCCAGGAGTTTTACATAATCTGGCCTTGGGGTCCCTGGAAAGGTGGGAGATCCATCTGTACATAGCCCTAGGAAGGGGGCTGAATCCAGGGAGTCATTAGAATTGTTCTGTGAGCCCCATTTCCACAGCACTTCACAAGTTAAAATCCACTGGCTTGGAATTCCAGCCAGCCAATGGCAACAGGCTGGAGTCTGCCTGAGACTCCACATGTAGCAATAGAAGAATAGACCAAGGAGAGGAAAGAATCTCAGAGCCTGAAGGCTATCTTTCTGAAATAAGACAGACAGATGATAATAGAAAATAAAGAATGAAAAGGAATGAAGAAAATCTTCAAGAAATACAGGGTTATGTAAAGAGACCAAACTTACAACTGATTGCGGTAACTGGAAGAGATAGGGAAATGGAACCAAGTTGGAAAACATACTTCAGGATATTATCTAAGATAATTTTCCCAACCTAGCAAGAGAGGCCAACATTCAAATTCAGGAAATGCAAAGAACCCCAGTAAGATATTCCATGAGAAGATCAACTCCAAAACACATAATCATCAGATTCTTCAATGTCAAAATGAAAGAAAAAATGTTAAGGGCAGCCAGAGAAAGGCCAGGGCACCTACAAAGGGAATCCCATCAGATTAACAGTGGAACTCTCAGTGGAAACCCTACAAATCAGAAGCAAATGGGAGTCAATATTCAACGTTCTTTTTTTTTTTTATAGATCTTATTATTATTATTTTTTTATTATACTTTAAGTTCTAGGGTACATGTGCATAATGTGTAGGTTTGGTACATATGTATACTTGTGCCATGTTGGTGTGCTGCACCCATCAA
>NW_012114921.1:1082033-1091022 GCF_000951035.1 Colobus angolensis palliatus
GCATTCAGGGTGATATGGCAATAGATAAAATAGTGTCTTAATAAGAGTAATAACTTTGTAGAGAAGTGACAAGACAAAGAAAAGGGTTTTAGGCTTCCAAGGGTGGCAAACTGCAAGAAGGTATGTAAATATGGGAAACTAATGGGAGACTAAAATGTTATTTTAGTAAGGTTTATTACATATATTTATCTTGTTCTGTCTCTGGGCTAAGTCTAACATTGCTATTAGGCAAATGGTGTAAGGAGAGAGCAGAGAGCTTTCTTTGGCATCTGCTGTTCCTCAGTTGTTTTCAGTTTAAAATAGTTCTTATGCGAAAGTGGTGTGTCTTGGAGTGAGAGATTTGATCCCTTACACTAGGCTGCTCCAAGTTCTTTACACGTATTAACTCATTGAATCCTTACAACAGTCCTTTGTGTTAGTATTTTCATTATTCCCACTTGATAGGTAAGAAAACTCACATGGAGCAGGTTAAAATAAAAATTTTAGACAAATTAAACAATTTAATTGAACACAGAACAATTCAAGAATTGGGCAGCCCCTGAACAAGAATAGGTTCGTGACTTAGGCACTGTGGCATGGTTGGAGAGTATTTAGGAACAGAAAAAGGAAAGTACAAAAAAATTGAAAGTGAGGTCCAGAAATAGTCAAATTGGTTACTACTCCATGTTTGCCTTATTTGAACATAGTTTGAATAACAATTGGCTGCCTGTGAGTGATATGTGGTTGAAGTATGGTGGCTATGATTAGCTGAGACTTGGCTTACTGTTACAACAGCAGGTTACCATCTTGTTTACATATCCAGTTAAGTTATAGCTCACTAGGTTCAGAGAAAACTTTAGGCTGAATGTAAAGTATGTAAGAAGGCAGCTCTAGGCTAAACTTAATTTAAAAGAGGTTCCCAAGGTCACACATCTTTTAAGTGGTGGAAATAGTATTTGAACCCAGATAGTATGTAACTTTAAAACCTATTCCTTTAGCATTTGATAAGAGTTCTAGGAGGAAAAGAGCTACTCACCTCTAAAAGTATGTAAGTAGCAATTAAAAACCCATTTGCTAGGCATTCTGTTAAAAGGGAGATCAAGTATGTATAAGGGGAAGTTAGACTCTAAGACTAATTTCCAATTCTATAAAATTCTTAAAATATGATTTTTTCAGAAAAAAATACTAAGATTAATGATTTTGCATTCTGTTGAATGTCCTGAGCAATGGCTTTAACTTCTCCTGGACCCTTCACTGTGCTTCAAATAGAGCCAGACACAACATCAATCAACAATACTCATTTGTTAAAATTGAATAAGCTTCAAACCATTTAGATTATATGTATCTCATTAAGAAAATTAAAACAACAAAGCAATTGACTTTCTACTCAACTTCCCCTGCTGCCAAACTTTTCTTATTTCTACTGCAATTCTCATTTACTTTGTTTAAGTTGGATGAGCTTTCTCTCTCCACTTATTCAAGACTAATCTTTTCATGCTTTCAATTTTCTCACTCACATATAACTAAAACCACATCCTCTTTGCCTTTCCCGTTAACTTCTTTCCTTCTTTTGCCTTCTTCCCTCTCTATCTGCCCCTCCTCTCACCTGTCTCTTCTTACTTTCCCTTGTTTTTCCTCACGTTTCTTTTTTCTTTTTCTCTTTTTTACTTGCTCTTTCATACAATTAAATATTTGTACAATAAAATATTTTTGGCCCTAAAAAGTAACAAACCACTGATACATGCAATAACATGAATGAAACTTGAAAGCATTATTATAATTGAAAAAAGACAATCACAAATGACCACACATTTTATGATCCATTTATTGGAAATATACATTATAGAATATCTAGACAGAAATTAGAATAGTGATTGCACAGGGCTTGGATGAGGCTGTGGTTTGAGCAGGGGATGAGGAGTAATTGCTAATGGTTATGAGGTTTATTTTTGTGTAATAAAAGTGTTTTAAAATTAGATACTGATGATGGCTGTGGAACTCTGAATATACTAAAAAGTACTGAATTCTATACTTTAAAAATAATAAATTTTCTGATACATAAATTGTATCTTAATAAAGCTATTATTAAAAGCAAACTATATGTGTGTATATATATACATTAATTTAGGGATACATTGTTTAATTTTTTTATAAACCTATTTAGTTATGGATCATGTGGAATATCATCATAATTTTTTTCACAGGGTGTTAATAAAAAACCACAAAATTTCCCAGTAGAGGTAGGACATAACTATTGTTGTTATTTATTTTTATCATAAACTTATAATTTATAAACTAAATAGTTGTGGTCATGTAAGGTCTCTCTTTTTCTTGTGTCTTTATGTCAAGGGCATAATATCTTTTTGAGCCATCTCTTAAACTTTGAAAGAGTTTGAGTACTCTCTGGGTCCAGAAATACTTTTCTTCTAAGTCTAGCTTGGACACTTGAAACAGGTGTAACCATGTGAAAATTACCAACTTTTCTGAAATTTGTTAAATTCAGATGTAAAATAAATATAACATTCACTTTTTTTCAGGGATTATATATGTGTACAAAGTGCTCTTCTTGGGCCATCCCTTAGGTTTTCTGAGCTTCAGTTTTCTAATCTACATAATGAGACTAATCTACCTCCCAGTCGATTAATGCAGTTTAAATTAGTGTTGTAAATAAAATAGTACAGAGCATAGCACAATAAATGCGAGTTTTACATTACTGTTGTTGTCACAACACAATTTATCTCTTACACACATCCCTCTTATCCTGTCTTTGTCTCTCTGCTGTCAACTATTCTTTTTTTCATTTAGTGCTTAGTACATACTTGGCTGTTTTTTTCAGAAATTGTAGCTTAAATAATTAAACTCTGTGATGCTCCTCTATAGACAAATATTGGTAAATCTATGTACAAAGTCTTCAGTGTGTTAAATTCTGTGAGGTACAAAGTTGTCTGTATCTCCCTGCAATCAAAGGTCCTATTGTGTTCTTAGGAGCTAAGACATATATGCATATAATTATAATACAAATTGGAAAGAGACTGGTACCACACTGAAACTAAAAAAATAAGGAGAGGGAATTTTTCTATAACTGAAGTAAAAAAAAAAAAATAGGCATGGGCGAATCAGATAAATTTGTAAAGGAGGAAAGCTATGGTAGGCAGAATAATGACTCTTCAAATATTCACTTCCTGATCCCTGGAAGCTGTGAAAATGTTAGGTTGAATGGCAAAAAGGAATGAAGGTTGCAGATGAAGTTAAGTTTGCTAACCAGTTGACCTTAAAATAGATTATCCTGGATTACTGAAAGGGCCCAGTGTAAAAGCATAAGAAGGAGGCAGAAGAGAATCTGTCAGGAAGATGTGACTACAGAAGAGAGGCATGAAAGGTTGCAATGTTCTCATATTCAATGATGGAAATGGGCCATGATCCAAGCAACATGGGTGTCATTTAGAAGAAGCAAAGCACATGGGAGCACATTCTCCTTAGAACTTGAAAAAGGTACACAGTCCTGCTGAAACCTTGATTTTATCCCAGTGAGGTGCATGTCAGACTCCTAATATACAGAATTGTAAGATAACATTGTTTTCTTAAGCCACTAAGTATTTGGTAATTTGTTACAGCAGCAATAGACAACTAATATAAAAA
Source organism: Colobus angolensis palliatus (assembly GCF_000951035.1). Classification (NCBI taxonomy): domain Eukaryota; kingdom Metazoa; phylum Chordata; class Mammalia; order Primates; family Cercopithecidae; genus Colobus; species Colobus angolensis. Next base: position 1,085,652 of record NW_012114921.1, read on the forward strand.
GGGGATGGTGGCACTTTCTCCGGAATTTTATATTTTTGAGATTAAGATTACTTACTCACTCATTCACTCATAGAACAAATGGTTGTTGAGTATTTTTCCAGGCACAATTTTTAGGAGATACAACTATAAGACAGAGAAGATTTCTGTCCTCTGAGAGCTCACAGATTAGTAGGAGACAGAAAATAAACATATAAACACTTACATCAGCAGAAATTAAAAGCCAAAACAAATACATTATTAATTCTTTGAACATTTATTGAGGGTTTTACATGTGGCAGATTTTGTGCTAACTTTAGAGTACAGCTGATAATCACTAAAGGCAGCAAAGAGAAGTTTCCAAGCACAGGCCCTAAAGGCTGACAGTCATTCTCATTTTCTTCATTTATTGGTCCATGACCCCGGGAAAGTTGCTTAATACCTGTGAGCATCAGGTTTCCAACCTGGAAAATAGGGATAATAATAGTCTCTAAATCATAGGGTGGTTAAGAAAATCAATTGAGTTATAATATTTGAAAAGCCCTCAGAACAGTGCCTGGCTCTTAGTTCATACAAAGCCATGCAATTGTTTGATACATTAAAGAAAATAATAATTAAACCAACTTGTCTTGTCTACAAAGGCTTCACAGTCTGTGGTAGAGTAATATAAAAATAAACAAATTATATATAGTATGATAAATATTTGATCTTAACATTCATACAATTTGGAGTCTAGAATACCAAGGATGATGCAAAGTATGTTTTCCCGGAAACATGGAAATTTCACGCCTTTATTCTCAGAAAAGTAACTTCCAAACCACTGTGAGGAAGGAGCTGACTCATCATCTTCCAAGTAGTAGAGGTGGATGAAATCATGACATGAGTTCTTTGTCATCCTCTACAAAATCTAGTGTATTAGAAATGGGAAAAAGACAATTCATTTTTCAGAGTTCCTGCATGTACTTTTTTTTGTGGGCTGGAGTCTCTAATGCTTTATTTTAGGCCATTTCCAGTTCTTCTGTAAGATCAATATTTCAAACTAACAATAGATTCTAGATGTGTGTACAAGTTCCTGTGTGTGTGTGTGTGTGTGTAGCTGTTATATTGTGCTTTATTTCTAACTTCTATACTGCTGGTATAACCAGGAAAAATAAAAGAGAGATTTACAGAACTCTAAAACAGCAGATGATTAATAGCAAAGCAAATCCTTTTAATTTATAAGGGATAAAACTACATAAGGGACAGAAAAAGAAGATGGAGGAGGAGGAGGAGGAAGAGAAAAATATACCCAAATTATTGGCCCTGGAGATATCCAGGAGCTGAATAAGACCCTTCAGAGCTTGCTGATTTTTTTTTTTTTTAATTTCTTCTTCATTTGAAAAAGAAAAGTAGGGAAAAAATGCCATCCAAGACACAAATAGTAGATGTGTCTGGGCTAAGAACACTTCTTCCTTAGACAACTCCTCAGCACAAACGTATCTTTCTTTCAATCACTTTGTGTCTGCCCATCCGTCTCACAGGGAGTGTGAAAGATGCCACTGCAGTCACAGGAGTGGAAAAGAAGTAATTATAACAATGGGCATCTAGTGGACCCATTAGATTATCCTTCTGGGACTAAAATGAGGGTAAAAATGAGATGAAAGATTGAGGAACAGCTAATTCAGGAACTATCAGAAGCAAATAATCTGGTAGAATTGTGAAGGAGCATTTGTACTCTTAGTGTTAAATTTGAGGATGCAATTCAGGGTCCTAGTGTGGTCTATACAACACCTTACATTTAAGAGTAAGACAAGCTTTCCACAGTATCAAGCATTCACAGTCATCTCTTATTCTACATTCAATTAACCCTCCACTCTAGGCACACCTGCCTCTCGGTGTGACACCCCTTCACACCATTTTTCATGTGTGTCTCTCTCTCTGTTACCCGGGCTACTTTTCTCACTTCTTTTCTGGAAACTGACATCAAGCTATCCAGCCACTGCTTGTTCCTGCAGCTCATTCAATCTTTCATTCATTCAACAATGTAACTGAATGCCATCATGTAACTAAGTCCACCAGCCAGTGCTTGCTATGTGCCAGGTACAGAAAGTACTCCTTAACACATCATATTTTGTGTATTCTAACAATGGCATTATAAGATACATATTTTTATCCCAGTTATATACATGAATGTACTAAGGTCTATAGAATTAAGAAATGCTCAAGATCACATTATTAGAAAGTAGCAGGGAAGGACTTGAACACTTTCATTGTCTCCAAAGTCTATGCCATTAACTTCTGGGTATTTACAGTATTTACAAAACTCTATGGCCAATATGTGTTAGGAATAGGACCTGGGAATGCTGAACTTAAAACAGCCAGCTCCCCTCTGGAGCGTCATCAAGTTCCAGAGAACGTGAAACTGATGATTTCCATACAGAGGAATGGAGACCATAGTGGGGTGGAAGGTCAGTTTGGGATGCTGGGAGGAAAAGGATCTTGCTAGGCTTTTGAACACAATCTTGAATATTGGGTGAAGAAAGCCAGAATATGGTATCTCAGGCAGAGTTAATAGAGTATATTAAGATACACACTGGGGAACTGAAAATGGTTCACTGGACTTGGAAAACAAGGTGTAAGGTAAGAAGTTTATAAGGAAATAATGCCATAAAGTTAGGGGAACTAGTATAAAAAATTGGTATGTCATGCTAAGAATTAAAAAAAAAAAAATCCAGAGAACAATGAGTAGCCATCTGTAAAACATCCAGAAATAATTGACCTCTTTTGAGACAGAATACGTGGCAATTAACTAGTTGCAAGACAGTATGATATTGTAATGCGTTAGAGGTTTTCATGACATGCCGAAGGAATACATAAATGAGATATCTATAACACTCCCATGGTGTCACGAGTATGACTTTGGAGAGTCAGTCACATAAGCTATGAGCTAAAGAAAACGTAAAATTAGCAAGAAAAAGAAAGGGTAAAGGACATTTCAAACAATGGATCCAACAAGCTTGAAAGCAAGGAGTCGTGAACTAGCAAAAGGAAATGGAATAGGTTTTTTTTGAAAGGTTGAAGCAAAAGTGCATTAGTATTGACAGAGTGGCAAATGAGAAAAGGTTCAAATTGCAAAGAGCTTATATGCTAAACTAAGGCATGTTTGAGTGGTCTATAAGCTATTAGGAAACTTTGAAGCATTTTTAAGGAGGAAGCAAGAATGATAAAATTTGGGTTCTGGGATAATTGCTTTGGCAACAATTTGGTAGGTAAAAAAAAGGAGAACGGCTACATTTTAGAGACAAGATAAACAATTTGAAGACTATTTTAATAACCTCGATGATAAGTGATTACTGAACTAAGACTATGATAGTAAATCGAGAAGGAGTGAGAGAATTTTTATTGGTACGTGTAAAGAGGGAGCAAAGATGACTCCTAATTCTGACTTGGATGACCAGTATCAAGTACTAGGTAGAAAATTAAATAACAAAACCTGATTTGGGTCAAAGTTATCTCAATACTGGACTTGACTAATTTGGAATGTGTGTAGCAAATTCAAGTTGACATGTTCAAAAGTCTTTTAAATCTAGAGTTCATTTAAGGCATAGGCCAAGAGTATGCATACCAAGAAATGTTGGTATTCTCATTCCTCTACATTTGAGCCTATACTGTTTCTTTCCCAAAACAATTCAATTATACTGCAGCCCATTAGAGGATTCTTAAAGCTCCATCCAGGTATTTAATGCAGAGCTACTTGAGTTTCACAAACCTTAAACAGGCACTTGAGATAATTTAAGTTCAATGAATTTATTCATTTTCATATGAGAAATTGAAGCCTGGAGAGATGTGATTTTCCCAAAGTCATTCAGACAGTTACAGAGCTGAGATTAGACCTAGGTATTCTGACATTCTTTTGCTTGTTTTTTTTTTTTTTTTGTTTTTTTGTTTTTGTTTTTTTTTTGTGTGTGTGTGTAGTCCAGAGATTTGAACTCTGAGTTTAGTGTAATTTGGTTTAATTAGATTTTACCTAAAGTCTAATACATGCCAGCCATAAGCTTTGACAAGCAATACTGAATCAAAGAAACAAAATCTCAAATATACATTTAAAATTCACCAATACTTATGATAGTATGGGGAAATTCATCTTTTATAGTACTACAGGTACCCAAAGAGTGAACACATCTTTTGTAATTAATTTTGTAGCTTCCTACACTCCATTTTTCTTCTAATACTACTGATGTCTTATCTGCCTGACCAAACTTCTGATTACAGCCAGGAAAATATTTAGATCCCTCAAGAAATTGCTGTTATCACATCAAACTCTTCTCAGTTCTACAAGATGTGAGCAGCTGCTCCCTTGGCCACTGCAGACGCCTTGCATAAGGAGCTTCTCTTCCTTAGAGTGTACCAAGCTGAAAAGATGATGACATGAGGTGGCATTTGTATCGCACCTTACAAAGCTGCTTTACATGCACTGCCTCGACATTATCCTCATGACAATTTCTGTATCAGAGATGATTGTCATTCCCTTTTAAAAAGCTTCTCTAGGACAAGCACTATGCCAGGCCCTGGAGATATGGAGATAATACCTATTGTACAGTAGTTAAAAGTCTAGAGGAATGACAAGCAATATTTATAAAACTATGTTATGATACAAGAAGGACAGTCCTGTAGAATGTGAGATTAGGGGCGATATGTGAGTGATTTTAGTAGATTTCTCAAAAAATGACTGCCTGTATCACTTAGGTTTTTTTTACTACACCAATGGAGCTAACTTTAACATCTAACCCTGCTCTAAACCTATATAGGGTTTAAACAAAAATCTAACCTAAAAAACAAATATATAAACAAGCAAAATAGAAATCTTCTTTTCCATCAACCCACTATTTTTGCAAGTATGGACTACCAGCTGCAATCCTTCTAAATGGGAAAACCTAATGAGAAACATTCTACTAGAATTAATGTATACATTTTAAATGTTTTCATTTCTCATATAGTTGTAAAAAGTCAAACAGCCCCTAGAGGTCACCAATGGGCTAATTTAAGAGTTGGCTTCTCTGTGGTTACCCTTTGCTTAGAATTAGTTATTATGAAGTGTTATAAGTAGACAGTAGAACTGATGGAAACAAGAAATCTCCCTTGACTCTCCTCCAGTATTTTAACTACCCATAGATATTTATGAGCCACTTCAGTATAATGTTTCTGATGGAACCATTGACAAAATAACTTCATAGCCAGAATGATCTCTAGGCCAGAGAAATCTCCATCAATATATTGTCTTAAACACTGCCCGAGCATCATTTATGAACCAGGAACTGAGACACTTGAGATAATTTAAGTTCAATGAATTTATTCATTTTCATATGAGAAATTGAAGCCTGGAGAGATGTGATTTTCCCAAAGTCATTCAGACAGT
>NW_012114921.1:1092583-1165232 GCF_000951035.1 Colobus angolensis palliatus
CGGGGTTTCACCATGTTCGCCAGAATGGTCTCGATCTCCTGACCTCGTGATCCACCCGCCTCGCCTCCCAAAGTGCTGTGATTACAGGCGTGAGCCACCGCTCCCGGCCTGTGACTGTGTTTTCTTAAGCAAGGAACTTAACCAGTTTCCTCAGCTAAAAGAATCATGAGATACTAAAATATACAACTAGATTAACTAGTCAAGGAATTTTAATACCTATATTTATGAGTTTTTAATCCTATGGAGGCTCATAACTTGCTTTCAGATGTACTATTTTGTGCTTCTGTCCCTCCTTTTAAATTCCCAGCCCCCTACTGGTGTTTCTATGTCTGAGCCCAGTATGTCAGGAAAGTAAAGAATATTCAAAAGCACTGAGAGATAACTCTTTTATTCTGTATTAGTTTCTCTACCCTTGTTACATACTTCAATGTTTGACCTTTGGAAAAGTCAATGAGCATTAGTTTTAGAAAAGGAGATGGTAATACCATAGCTGCTGGAATACATAGGGTTAGACTAGAGGCCTCGTTGAGGTCCCTTCCACAATGAAGATCCAGTGAATTCCATTAACCTTCTGCCATCTAACACCCTATTTGCACAACCATTTGTTTGTCCTTCCTTCCTGCTATAGCAGAGAAATCTTCCTAGTTTACAAGGCTAGCTCTCCATCCAGGCTCTACTTCCATTCCCTCCCACTTCTCAGAAACCTTAAACTTCATTTTTTGATATTTACCTTCATCCATCCCATTTTTGCAGGGGTCTTCCCCAGCTACACTTAAATACACCCATATCTCTCCCATGTATTACAAACATCTATTTAAAAAATGCACACTCCACTAGACCCACTCCTCCATGTAGCTACTGCCCATTATAGCTGTATTTGTGTCTACCATTTTCCCTTTCCTCGCCAATCATCTCATAGTCCTCCCTTTCCTGAATGTGACTTTCATACCTATCACTACACATGAAAATCACCACTATTCTTGCTATTAAATCCAGTGCATGTATTCAAATACTCAACTCACATGATTTTATGAATGTTATTAACACTATTTGCCACACCTTCGATTAAATTTTCTTTCCCCATAGCTTTTATGACCCTACACTTTCCTGATATCTCTGACTAGCTCTTTCTTTCCTTTTCTTTTTGATTGTCTTTTTTACCCCCAATTCCTTGGTGAGTGAGACTACCACAGTGGCTCTGTGAGTAGCTTGGCAAACCCTCTTGCCATCACAATCATTTTACTGGTGAAAATTATTTTTAAATATTTGTTTTAAGTCTCTGGAAATTGGCCCAAAAGCTTACATCAAATAAAAAGGACATTAATATAATAAAACCAACTAAATCTTAGTAGAAGAGTGAGGATCTGTGGCATTTGAACTACGACCTTCTCCCCCGTCTATGGCCCTTTGCTTTGCATTACAGATGCTTTACTCCAAATGGGTATGGTAAGAAAATGGAGGCTCCCCTCTCCCAGCTGTCAGTCTAGGGCTATGGTTTTATTTAAGAAGATGCAAGTCACATTCATATCTCATTCTTACCTCCATCTCTCTGTTGTAGATGCTATGGTCTAGGTGGGAGTGGGTGAGATAATTCGGATTCCCTTTTCCCACGCAGTTCCTAGTCTTAGGGTAAGGGTTCTAGTGTAGGTACAACAGGCCAAGAATACTGCTGCCCTGACTTCTCCTTCCCCTGATTGCATTTAGGGTTGAGATTTCATGCCAGAAAGGGCAAACTAAGAAGATCAGGAGCCACTATTAATTCCAATACCCACTCAAAGGTGGAGCTGTCACTCCAGAGAGAGTAGGTCATTGTGCCCATCCCTAGTGTGAATGAAATGGGTTGATACTATGACCACATGAAGAGACAGGCCTTAACTGTTGGTAACTCCCCAGTTATACCTCAGGAGATAAAATTTATTTGAAACACGGAACGAATAATTTCATACCTAAATGAGAGAAAGAGAAATAGAAAGACCCTCTTGAGATCATACTCACTTTCATGTTCCGAAAGTCTGTGCATATCCTCTAGGTTTATCCCTTAAAGGGCAGTCAAAGAAGGAAGAGTTGAATGCATTTTCTAAGTTGCATGTCAGTTTAGAGCAAATGGTAGAAATCTTACTGTCTCAAGGGATCTAAGCACAACCTCTGACCAATCACTGGCTGAATAATAAGATACTCTTACCAAGTGCAACTTCAAGGAAGTGAGGCTCAAGAATAAACCACACTGATTGTGGGCATACTGAAAGGCCACGCACATGCCCAAGGCTATACCCTTTCAGGTGCAATCAGAGAGGAAACTTCTGAACGATTATTGTCTAGCTGAATGCAGGACAAAACTGTAAATTTCCTGAGCTGTGAAAGCAGTCTTCCAGTCACACAGAGATCCAGTGGTAAAAGACGAAAACTGTATTGACTCAGGTGGCTTAAGCACAACCTTTTTTGTAAGCATAAATGACTTATGTTGGCCCACAGGTCAACATAACCTAGGAAACCATGCAAAAAGATAAAATCAAGAGAAAAATCTGAAGTGATGACAGACAACTATTCGAATCCACACGGCAAACCAAAGAATTTCATTAAAGATAATGATAATGAAATGATTTTAAAAACAGTACAATTCAATATTTATTTTCCTTTTTTCTCTTAACTGATTTTAAATGCAATCACATAAGACAGTATATATAAAATTACATTGTTAGGCATTAAAAATATAGGAATGTAATATATTTGACAGTAACAACACAAAGGAATGGTAAGTGAAATAAAGCTATCTTGAAGTAGGAAAATAAAATCAAACAGTAATGCAATCCACAAAAACAAATGAAGAAAACTACAAATGATACATAAAAATATTATTTTTAGAAAGAAATCTATAAATATTCACTTATATTTATCAAAAATTTAATTTTCTGTCATGTAAATTAAAAATAATTATCATAAAGAGGCTCAGTGAGTCCAAGAGAACAATATATGAACAAAGGGAGAATTTCAACAAAAAACCAGAAAATATTAAAATAAAATACCAAACAGATATCATGAAGCTGAAGAACACATTAACTGAACTAAAAAATTAGCTAGAGAAATTTAGCACAAGGTTAGGTGAAGCAGAAGAAAGAATCAGTAGACTTGATGATAGTTTTTTGAAATAATTCAGTCAGAGGAGAAAAAAAATGAAAACAATAAAAAAGGGGAAAGAAAGCTGAAGGGAATTATGTGGCACCACCAAGTCACCAAGTGGACCAGTGCATACATAATGAGAGTCCCAAAAAGAAAAGAGAAATTGAAAAAAGACCAGAAAACTTATTCAAAGAAGTAATGACTGAAAACTTCTCAAACCAGAGGAAGGAAAAGGGCATACAGATCCAAGAAGTCAAAAGAGCTCTAAATCAGATGAACCCAAAGTGATTACACTGAGACATGTTAAAAAATTCTCAAAAGTTAAGACAAAGAGAGAATTTTAAAAGCAGCAAGAGAAAAGTGACTCATCACATAAAAGGGAAACTCCTTTAGACTATCAGTGGATTTCTCAGCAGAAACTTTGCAGGCCAAGGGAGAGACGGACTATATATTCAAAGTGCTGAGTATACGGAGCTGGATGGAGCTGGAGGCCCTTATCCTTAGCCACCTAATGTAGGAACAGCAAACCAAATACTGCATTTTCTCACTTATAAGTGGAGCTAAATGATGAGAACACATGGACACATGGAAGGGAACAACTCACACTGGGGCCTTTTGGAGGGTGAAGGGTGGGAGGAGGGAGAGGATCAGGAAAAATAACCAATGGGTACTAGGCTCAATACCTGGGTGATGAAATACTCTGTACAACAAACCCCCATGACACAAGTTTACCTATATAAAAACCTGCACTTATACCCCCGGATTTAAAATAAAAGTTAAAAAAGGGAAACAAAAAAACCCCAAACTGTCAACCAAGATATTAAATCTTGCAAAACTGATTCAAAAATGAAAGCAAGATAAATACTTCATCAGGCAAACAAGTGCTGGTGAGGGTGGGGGAGCACTCATCACCACTAGAACTACCTTACAAGAAACGTTAAAGTGGCTCTCCCCCCAAAAAAGGTTCAGAAAAGTATGCTGAACAGCCACATGATAGCATAAGAAAGTATGAAACTCAAATATGTAGATAGGTAAAGGTAAATAAATAGACAAATGCAGTATATTGTGTTACTGTAATGGTGCTGGTTAAATCACTGTATTATAGAAGTTTAAAGACAGTGGTATTAAAAATATCTCTAACGGCCAGGCGCGGTGGCTCAAACCTGTAATCCCAGCACTTTGGGAGGCCGAGATGGGCGGATCATGAGGTCAGGAGATCAAGACGATCCTGGCTAACACAGTGAAACCCCGTCTCTACTAAAATAAATGCAAAAAACTAGCTGGGCATGGTGGCGGGTGCCTGTAGTCCCAGCTACTCAGGAGGCTGAGGCGGGAGAATGGCATAAACCCGGGAGATGGAGCTTGCAGTGAGCCGAGATCATGCCACTGCACTCCAGCCTGGGCGACAGAGACGCCGTCTCAAAAAAAAAAAAAAAAATCTCTAACTAAAATATGTTAAAAGTTATATAATATAAATAGACATAAATCGTGACAATAACATAAAGTGTACCATGTGTGAGGAGAAGTTGTAGTGTAAACTTTTCGTATGCAGTTGAGCTGAATTTATTATTAGCTTAAAATAAACCGTTATAACTATAAGATATTTTAGGTAAGCTTAAAGTAAGCACACAGATCACATACACATGAAATATGTATGAAAGTAAAATAAAAGAAAAAGGAAAGGAATCAAAGCATATCAATACAAAAAATCAACACAACACAAAGGAAGATAGCAAGAGAGGAAAAGACAGATTAAAGAACTACAAGACTAACAGAAAACAACTAAAAAATAGCAATAGTAAATCATTTCCTATTAACAATTAATTTAAATGCACTATGTACACACACAAATTAAAAAGAAAATTTACACAAAAGAAATTGATAAGCAATAAACAAAAACCCCACCAAAAAAATAAATAAATAAAAACAAAAACACACCCCCTCAAAACAGTCAATGGATCAAACAACCCAATCAAAAGTCATAGAATGGCTGATTGGATTTAAAAAAAATGTAAAAAGAAACAAAAAGACCCAACTATCTACTACTGTTTACAAGAAACTCACTATTGTTTTAAGGAGACACATTGGCTGAAATGAATAAATGGAGCTAGATATTCCATGAAAATAGTAACCAAAAGGAAGCACAGTAGGCTATACTTACATAAAACAAAATAGAGTTTAAGTAATAAATTCTCACAAATGACAAAGAACAGTATATAATGATAAAAGAGCCAGTTCTCCAGGAACACTTAATAGTTATAATTAGGTATGCACCCAACATCAGTGTACCTAAATACATAAACATTGACAAATCCGAAGGAAGAAATAGGCAACAATAAACTAATAGTAGAACCCAATATTTCAGTTTCAGTAACGAATAGAACATCCAGACAAAAGATCTATCAGGACAGAATACTTGAATAGCACTATAGGGCAAATGGAGCTAATGGACACAAGTACAACATTCCACCTAACAGGAGCCCAATATGTTCTTCTCAAGTACACATGAACTTTATCCAGGATAGATCACAAAACAAATCTTAAACAAGTTTAAAAGGATTGAAGTCATGCCAAGTATCTTTACTGACCACAGTGGGAAAAGCTTCATGATATAGGTCTTGACAATGATTTCATGGATATGTCACCCAGAACACAAGCAATGAAACTAAAATTTAAAAAGCGGGATGATGTCAAAGTAAAGAGTTTCTGCACAGCAAATGAAACAATAAACAGAGTGAAAAGGCAGTCTATAGAATGGAAAAAAAATATTTGCAAATCATGTGTGTGACAAGGGGTTAATATCCAAAATATAGAAGGGACTCCTACACTCAGCCAAAAAATGAATAACCTGATTTAAAAAATGTCCTAAGGACCTAAACATACATTTCTTCAAAGAAGACACAAAATGGCCAACAGATATATGGAAAATGCTCAATGTCACTAGTAAGGGCAATGCAAATCAAAACCACAATGAGATATCATTTCACACCTGCTGTCAGGGCAGCTATCTTACACACGCACACACATACAAACACACACACCATATATACACACACGTACATATATACACATACACACATATGTGTATCAATATATACACTTACGTGTGTGTGTGTGTATACATACATATATTTATATATATGACAAATGTAGGAGAAAATGTCACGATGTGAAGGAATTGTAACCACTGCACTGGGAATGAAAATGGTCAGCTGCTATGGAAACAGTATGGAGGTTTCTAAACATTTTTGAAATAGAACTACTATATGATCCAGCAATCCCACTTTTGGGTAATTATCCAAAATAATTAAAATCAGGATCTAGAAGCTATATGAGTACTCCCATGTTCTTTACAGTATAATTCACAATAGCTTATATGTGGAAACAACCTAAATTTCTATCAATATGTACAGATAAAGAAAATGTAGCATATACATACACACTATAGATTATTAGCCAACCTTAAAAACAAAGAATTTCTGCAGTATGAGTCAACATGCATCAATCTTAAGGATTTAAGTAAAATGAGACAGTCACAGAAGAACAAATACTGTATGACTGCCCTTATATGAAGTATTAAAATAGTCCAATTTATAGACTCAAGGAGTGGAATGGTGGTTGGCAGGGGCTGGTGGTAGAGGAAAGTGAGGAGTTACTAATCAATAGTCATAAAATTTTAGCTAAGCAAAATGAGTAAGTTTTAGTGATCCACTGTACAATATTGTACTTATAGTCAACAATCCTGTATTGTATACTTGGAAATTTGCTCACAGTGTAGATTTCATGTTAGGTATTCTTAGAATGATAAAATAAAATTTTAAAAAATAGTTAAAATTTATTAAAGGAATTAAAGTGGTATGCTAGAAAATACTCAATACAAAAGAAAGTTGCAAAGGAGGGACAGAGTTACTAAATAATAATGAGATATATATGAAGAAAAACCCACGTAAATCCAAACATATTAATAATAACATTTAATATTAATGACTTAAATTTTCATCTTTGCCCATCGCTGCACTATTTTCTGTCAAACTTCTAAGGAAACCTTCCCTAGTTCAGAATTTTAAGTCAGATATTACGGATAGTCACAGATACAAGCAGGGCGTACTCGATGATATTAATTACAAGTGTAAGTAAATGAATAGTTATATAACGAATTTGTGATGTCTTTCTCACCTGATAGAAAGGACCTAATTACCAGCAGAAACTGAGTTGATCTTGTCTTTTCTATATTCCCCAAATCCAGCATGGAACTTGATATATTTTAGCCGAGTACCAAAATGAGTGAATAAACATATACGAAAATGACCCCAAGTATCTATAGAAAATTTGCTTCTAGTGGAGAAATGGCTTCATTATCCCCAGACTCCCATGGACCACAGAGTAAACAAGTGAGGGCTCTTCACTGGTGATGGTTCTTAAACGGTCATCTATTGAATAGTTGTGATAGGATTAATGGGATACTGGTAAAATACAGATTTCCAGGCCCTGACCTAAGAGTTCCTTTTGGTAATTCAGGAAAGGTTCATGAATCTGCATTTTAAACAATGCCTTGTGTGATTTTTTTCCTTCAGTTTCCCTATACTGCATGTGTTCATATTACTGTAGGTGATCAAAATAATATTTGAGAAGTCTTGACTGAGGAATAAACACTAGGCAGACAGAAAATGGGTACAGCAGGGAAGACATTCAGGATAGAATTAATGAGCAAAAAGGCATAGCAGCAGGAATTAATTTGACATTTTTGGTAAACTGGAACGCAGAGCTGAATCTACAGTGGACTACAAAGATGAAGCAGGACGTGAGATGAAGCTGAGGAATTAGACATTCTCCAGGTCACAAGCACTTGGAATTTCATGACAAAGTATTTAAATTTCAACTGTAGATTTCATAGAAAAGTACAAAATATTTCAATCTGACAACCAAGTGGCAGAAAGACTGGCTTTCAATGCTGACCATTCCAACACATGGCCAGGAAGAACTCAAATAAAGAGTAATTAAACTGACACTTATGATTCAGAATCTCCTTGTGAGAAGAAACTTTTGAACCCAAATTCCTCATTTAACAGTGGAGGAAATTTTCTCAAGAGACATGCCTTTTTTAAGATTAAACAATGTTTACTTTTTTGCAGAGCTGAGATTCGACCCAGGTTTCTTAGCTCCTGGTCCAGCACTTTGAATTGCGCATAAATCCTTAGGCCAGGTGGGGTGGCTTACGCCTGTAATCCCAGCACTTTGGGAGGCCCAGGAGGGCAAATCATGAGGACAGGAGTTCAAGACCAGCCTGACCAACATGATGAAACCCTGTCTCTACTAAAACTACAAAAAATTAGCCAGATATGGTGGCACGCGCCTGCAATCTCAGCTACTCAGGAGGCTGAGGCAGGAGAATCACTTGAATTCAGGAAGTAGAAGTTGCAGTGAACTGAGATTGTGCCACTGTACTCCAGCCTGGGCGACCGAGTGAGACTCAGTCTCAAAAATAAATAACTAAATAACTAAATAAATAAATAAATCCTTATAATCCTTTAATTTACATTTCAACTGACAATAAAAACTTTGAGCACTAAGTGCTGTGGGTTAGATGCTGTCCAAATTGTCACATTTAATTTTGATTTATATACTTTCCAAAATATTTCCACTGTACATAAAATTAAAAAAATATTTTTGACTTAGTTTTGCAGGGTTATGTTTGCAAAAAGAGAACATTCTCGTTAGATTGAAATAAAAGTCTGCTGAAACTGGATATTTGTGTGATCTAAATATAACGTATAATCTAATATGTGTGTATACATATTAGTAATAAATGCTTATGCAACTCTATCAATAATATATCATGTGCAAATTAGTGTCTGAATTAATGTAGTGTGGCTAGAGCTAGAAAAAAGAAACTGATTTTATTACATAATAAAATGCTTTTAATTGTGAGAGAAGAACAGTTTTATTACATACCATTACTTTTGGAAACACCAACCTTTTCATCGATCGAAAAATATTATCAGTCAAAGCAAGACTGAAAATAAACTAAAGACTAACACTCCTGCCAGAATGGGAAAAGTGAAATAAAATGACGCACGTATGGTTTTAAATACAAAATGGAACATAATTAAGCAGCAGGTTTATAGCAGAGCTTACACACATTTCGCTTTTTGAAGTCAGTTGTTTATATCAAGAGCTTTGAAGTGTTCACTTGTGTTTGTATTCCAATTCAGAAATGAGGGCTTCAATAAAATTACAAAAACAAATTATAACAAAATAAACCTAGGCTGCTGCTGCTGCTTTCTTTTAGTGCTGTAATTAAATATAGTTTTAGTGCTATGTATGTCATACTTAAGATTTAAAATCAGAGATAAATATTTATAGGAAGGTTTTGTTGTTAACATATGAGTCTTGTCACAAAAGTTTACATATATGTAATATACAAATATACATAAAGTATGAAAGCTAATATCTCTGAGGAATGTTTCCTACTAATTTGCGTGAAACTTTACATTTAGAAACTTTCAAACATTTTGTTACTTTTAAATTTTATGCTTGATTCTCTCTTTTGAGGGCCTGTCTATATGTATATTCATTTGTTTGTTCATTCAAGAAATATTTATTGAATATCTGCTATGTATCAGGCATCATGTTCACAAGACAGACTCAATCTTTGTTACCATGGAGTAAACAGACTAATGAAGAGACAGTCATTAAATGAGTATCCAAATTGAAACTTTATGGAATTCAGTTTTTTCACTTGCAAAATGGGGATAATAATATCTGCTCTAGTTCTCACACAAGTCAAATGAGATGATTGTGAATATTGTCAAGTTAAAAGTGTACCCTGGGCAGAATTCAGTAAATAGATAGTAAAAATTTTATTTAAAAATATCTTAACTTCTCCCTCTTTTACTTACGAGTACATTTTCTACTAAAATTTCATCTTGAATCTAGCTGTGATCAGAATAGGAAAGCACTCCCTTGAATAGAGACTTATGCCCCCTGGGTAGTATGTTGGTGTTGCTGATAATTCCTACCAGCTGGATGGTACTGTTTATATATTTTCACAGAAAAAAAAATACCACTATGATGTTTTTAATTTTTTGTTTGTGAATTTCACCATTAAAATACCAATTTTCTGTGCCTGAATGATTTTATTCTGAGTTCCTAATCAAGAAGATTTTTCCTAAAAAGAAATCATAGTCTCAGGTATTATCAGTTAATCATTTTGGATTATATAGTAAAAACATAGGCAGAAATTCTTAAATTGGGAAACGATGAGCGAGACCAGGAAAGTTGAAGCCAGAGGGAGAAAGTTTTTGGTGAGGGTTGATATAAAGCTGAAAACTCTTCTGCCTAATACTTATTTCATTACCACATGTTAACAGTTGCAGGTGTAAAACGTTTATTGACAATGGGATGTGGACTTTGAATAGGAGAAGGTGGGGAAGCTTGGAAGGGAAAGATAAATAATATAAACACTGCTTGCCTTTATATGCAGGTGAGAAAACTCTGGCATTGTTTTGAGCTAGAGTGAAAGTATAAAGCATTTACCCATGCATTTTCTCTAGTAGAAGGAGATGTGTACTTGCTCCAGAAGCTAAAAGAAGATTTGGGGAATGGAATTGTATCATTCCTGCTGAGTGACACTAATGCACTGGAGAAAGTAAATGAAAGGCTTGTGTGATTAATCAACTAACGACAAAGGCTGAAAGCCAGAGGGCCCGTTAGGCAACATATGAGTGACTTTTACCTACTGAAGTCCAGAAAAAGTTAAGATTCAACCTACAGAATTAGAAGAGCTCTAAGATGGTTGAATTTTTAGTCCCAACAAGTCTACTGTGCCAGGGTCACAGTCTTGGATAAAAAGGTGTAGGACTCGGGTAGTCGTTAGGATGCGGCTATGGAAGTTGATGTACTTGAAAACCACATCATTCTGAATATGCACCTGCAGGAGTGAGCCATTACTCTCTTCTAGAGGTTAGTGCTTTCCGGGCTTCCCCTTGTTTGATGCCAATGCTGATGCCTTTACTTTGCAAATCAGCATGTGCCCCTCTCTTGGTTTGTTCTTCATTTCTTCCCCACCTGCCAATAATACAACCAATAATGAGGGTCAAATTACAGCATAACCAAGTACAGGAATGTTCTAGGTCTACAAAGGGAGGAAAAAAGCAATATATTGAAGGAGCTGCAGAGCCTACTTTGTACCAGAAGGATCTGGGAATATGTATGGAATTGTACCCTGAGTGTAATGGGTTAAGAGGGTCAAATAATAAATTTGGGTAAGAGAGAGTTATTTAAAAATTGCTGTTAAAGGCACTCTTCCATGATACACAATTCAAAATACTGTGTCAAACCTAGGGATGTGATATTTATTTGCTGCTGGAATGATGGCTCTTGGAAGTTTGGAAAAAGTGATGGCCCATAAAAGTAAAATGACCCCTATGTCAGATGGTAGTAAAAAGGATCAAAAGGTACAGAGGAGTGAGTGTGTTAAATAGACATAACCCATTAGTTTTCTATGTTCTTTGGGAGAGCCTAGAAGGACCCTGTTCACTGAAGCAAATGCACTTCTGAGAGGGGCACGAGTATCACTAAGAAGTCAAGGGTGGCTGTTCACTGTAGGCCATTGCTGATAGGAGGAACTACTAGGGATCATTGATAAGCCTGACAGTGACAGAATCCTGAAATAATAGGGGCTCAGTGGCAGGGTTTAACTGACAGGAGCAAAGTGGGTACAGTTACTGTAATGAATGCCAAGGTATATAATAAGGTATGTAATAAGTCTTGGTCACTTTAGTTCAAGGCTGAACCACTCTAAAGGGCAATGCTAGTCCCAAAGTTCCTTAGAGATCAGCTGAGAACTTTATTGTAACTGAACTGCAATTGTAGTTCAACTCCTTGCTCTGCCCAATCTTACTTTCTTCCCCTCCATAAGTGTTGATCCCAAGGATTCATCCCCAGAATCTTTATAAATGTTATAGAAGCAACAGCAGCATTGGTTTTACTCACAAACATCTCTCCAGGAGTAAGTGCTAAACAAATGCATGTTGAATAAATACATAGGTAAAAATATGAATGAAAGTGAAGGCTCTAGTCTAGTATCTGGAGCATAGTAAAAGATCAGTGTATAATAATAGTTGTGATTATTACTATATACCATTATTATTAGGATAAAGCACCTGATCTAAAAGTGATGTTTATCAAATGAATATTTTCATAAAAATGAGTCTATTTTATAACTGAAATAAGTCAGACACAGAGAGGCAAATATTACATGATTTTAATTCCCAAAAGCTTATGGAAAAATCAAATTAAAATATAAAATGAGGTCGGTCATGACTCATGCCTGTAATCCAAGTTCTTTGGAAGGCTGAGATTGGAGAATACTTTGAGGCCAGGAGTTTGAGACCAGCCTGGGCAACATAGTGAGACCTCCTCTCTGCAAAACAAATTTAAAAATTATCTGATTCTGGTGGCACATGCCTGTATTGCCAGCTACTTGAGAGGCTGAGTCAGGAGGATCCCTTGAGCCTGGAAGGTCAAGGATGCAGTGAGCTATCATTCCACAAATGCACTCCAGCCTGGGTGACAGACTGAGATCCTTTAAAATAACATAAAATAAAATAAAGATTAAAAGCAAAAATATAAACTTAATTTTTAATATAAGCTTTATCAAGTTCAAGACATTTTTGTAAGTGATTGTAATAGCCATTTAGCTCCTCTCTGAAGAACTGAGGGTCCTGGGAATTTAACCATGTCGATGCAGTCTTTTTACATTATTAACTAAAGAAAAATGAGTGCTCTTTACAGAATTTTTAAGATTAAGAAACAACAAGAAGCCAGAAGTAGCCAAGTCAGGACTGTAAGTGGGTATCTAATGATTTCCCATTGAAACTCTTGCAAAATTGCCCTTTTTTAATGGAAGAAATGAGCAGGACCATTGTCATTGTGGACAAGGACTCTGGTGAAGCTTTCCTGGGCATCTTTTTTCTGCCAAACCTTTAACTGACTTTATCAAAATATTCTCATAATAAAATGTTTTCATTCTTTGGCCCTCCAGAAAGTCAACAAGCAAAATGCCTTGAGCTTCTCAAAAATATTGTTGCCATGACCTTTGTTCTTGACTAGTCCATTTTTGCTTCAACTGGACCACTTTTACCCTTAGGTAGCCAATGCTTTGATTGTGCTTTGTCTTCAGGATCATACTGATAAAGCCATGCTTCATTTCGCATTACAGTTCGTCAAAGAAATGCTTCCAGACCTTGATCCCACTTGTTCAAAATATCCATTGAAAGTTTTGCTCTTATCTGCATCTCATCTGGGCATGACAGTTCTGACCCCCATAGAGTGGAAAATATGCTCAAGTTTAAATGTGTAGACAGAATTGTGTAAGCTGAACAAACTGAGATGTCTATGGTGTTGGTTATTGTTTCTGCTGTTAATCTTCAGGTTTTTTTTTTCAATTGGGGCATGAATGAGATGAATTTGTTCCTTGCAAATTGATGCAGATGTCTGCCACTGCACATTTCAGATTTATTAAGATTATTAAACAAAAAGAAGTCAGAAGGAATCAAATCAGCACTGTAAGGTGGATACCTAACGATAATCTAATCTATTTCCTAATGATAATTATATGAAGGGGTAAGGTAATCATCTACATTATCTTGCCTCTTTATACAATGAGTTATCCATTTGTAAACTGCTGATTTCTTTGAGGTATTGTCCCCATCAACTTTTCGTAAAGCATCAATGATTTCATCATTCTTCCACTCAAGCTTCACCATAAATTTGATGCTTGATCTTGACTTCAATATTAGCAAAATTCATGTTTCTCCAGTATAACTCTTTTCACACTGAAGTTCTATTCTTGTTAGTGCCTCAAACTAGATTCTGTTCAGACATGTTGGAACGAGTTAGTTTGAGGCTGTTTTGGTGCAAAATATTTTGAAGTCCATGCATAGTCTTTTCATAACACACATTTTCTTGGAACCTTTTGAAGACTGCTTATATATGTGGAATCTAAAGAAAGTCAAATTTATAAAAGCGGAGAGTAGGATAGTGGTTTGCAGGGGTTGAAGAGTAGGAGAAATGAGATGTTGGTCAAAGCTATAAAGATTCACTTATGCACAATGAGAAAGTTCTAGAAGTTTAATATTCAGCCTGGTAACTAGTTATTAATAATGTATTGTATAATTGGAATTAGTAAAGGAAGTTGATTTTAAGTGTTCTTATTATACATACAAAAGACTCATAATTATGTAAGGTGATAGGTATGTTACTTAGCTTGTTTGTGGTAATCATTTCACAGTGTTACTATATCAAAAAATCACATTGTATACCTTAAAATATACAATTTTTATTTGTCAAGAATAGCTCAATAAAGCCAAGGGAAAAACAGAATGTGAGTCTAGTCAATAAATTGATAAACATATAGTGTCTCCCAACATGGATCAGACAGAGATTCTGAAGATGGAAAGATAAATAAAGCATAACCTTTGGTACCAAGAATCTTGCATTTAATGAGGGACCTTAGAAAAGTGAAATCATTGAAGGAGAGTTCATAGGCATGGATATTAATTATATCCTATTAAAAGAAAAAGTTAAAAGTTGTTTGAAAACATTTTCACCTATATGAATAAATGCATAGCAAGAAGAATAGACAAATATATAACAAAATATAATTGTATTTTATTTTGCAACTTACAAGCGTTTTCTTATTCCTTACTTTTGTAGGATTTTCAGACATCTTAAAGTAGGTTTTATTATTTTTATAATAAAAACTAGTCTTTTAATCAATTTATGTTCTGGATGTGTTTGTCCAGACTTTTATGTGTATTATATTTTAATTAAACTTATAGAGTAGTTTGCATTTTATGTAGAGACTTACCAACTTCTTGATATTGTTCAGTAATATCTCTGAAGATATTATTCAAATATTCTTTCATCATCTGTTCTTTATAGAAACCCAGAATCATATAGTATCTATCTTCATTTTGTGGTCATAATATAAAAGTTATAATAGCATTGTTGAAATATAGAACCGTATTTAAAACTAAAAAATATTTAAAAATATTTCCAAATTTATACTATGCAAAATTACCTTTAACATAATTAATTTATGACTCACTGAATAAACCTAACATTTTGAATACAGATAGATTTACTTAGATTCATGGACTATAATGGCTGTTTAGTGAGTATTGTTCCTATTCCTCCATGTTTTAATGAACAACTATTATTTTTTATTCAGAAACCAAATTGTTGAGTAAATACCTTAAAAAATTATATTCCCAGATCAGGTAGATTTTTCTATTTTCCTTACAGTAGAAACTAAGACACATGTCTTCTAAAATCTAGTCCTGTGAGCACACTTTATGTATCTCTGAACATGTTCCCATAGTTTCAACTATATCAAGGACTACAAGCATATTTTCTGGACCAGTTATGGATTTATGAGTTTAATTAATTATATTACTTGCTGATTCTATTTTTATGCATTTTAAGTTTAATAGATATATAAACATACCATAACATGATAATCAGGGTCAAAATAATTAAATTTGATAAATGTGAACCCATAGTATTGCAGAATTAGTAACATGACTAAACTGGGTCTACACAATTTCTTTCTTTTCTTTTCTTTTCTTTTTTTTTTTTTTTTTTGAGATAGGGTCTTGTTCTGGCACCCAGACTAGAGTGCAGTTGTGTGATCTTGGCTCACTGCAACTTTCATCTTTTGGGTTCAAGTGACCCAACTGTCTCAGTTTCCCTAGTAGCTGAGACTACAAGTGTAAATCACCACACCCAACTAATTATTGTAATTTTAGTGTAGATGGGGTTTCACCATGTTGGCCAGGCTGGTCTCAAACTTCTGGTCTTACCTGATCTGCCTACCTTGGCCTCCCAATGTACTGGGATTACAGGGATGAGCTACCACACCTGGCCTATGCTAATATTAGACCAAGAGTTTGATAGTATTCTCTCACATAATCCAAATTTACGCTGGTTTTGCTATAGTATGGTCAGCCTGGTGATAGTTGCTCACTCAAACTTAAATATCGATTGGAAAGATTCTGGGTCTGCTGGCTGCTGATATTTGCAGAATGCAGGCAGCAAAATCCAGGAATCTCATAGGTGGTTGGCACCTGTTTCTCCATCCTGACCTAGAAATCTTAAGGCAAGGAAAAATTGGGGATGTAGAGACCTACTTGTCTGCCCAGCCTTTCCCTCCAATCCATGTCCTCTTGTGTACATCTGAAGATTAAAACATTCGCTTACCACTATTCAAATATGGGAGCTGGGCAGAAGAGCCAAATTGCCAATCATATCTTGTCTTAATTTATAGTATTTCTTGAGTATTATCCCAATATTTTACAGTACCAGCCTTCTAAAATGTATAAAGCACTGTGTTGACAGATTTACAGTTGAATGGAGGTAATACACAACCAACTGTAATGCAATAATCTAATGAAACTGTAATGATGCATTTGATTGTGTTACTCTATTCTTTAAATTGTTTTTCCATCAGCAAGCATTCCCTATTTTCTACCAGATACTGTGCTACACGTTAGGCAGATAAATGTCGAAAAAAGCACACTTCTTACCCCTGTAGACAGTAATTGTCGAGAAAATCTTGTAAATCAACAATTCTTTATTGAGTCATAAGTGCTTTGGTATCAGCACTAAAAGCTACAAGAATATAGAGGAATGCTCCCCTCCAGGTGAGAAAGAAGGGAGATATAGGAACTAATAAGGGATGAGGTCAGACAGGTTACATTGGGCCAATTAAATACGAAACATAGACCAATCCATAATTTGCTGGAGTAATTTATTATATAGAATGGTCATGACATTCTATTCCATATTTTATTAAAGGATGGATGTTAGTGGATATCCCATTAAGCTTTAGAAAAGTTAGCGGTTAGATCTGTTTTTTTAAGATGGTGGTTGGATTGATAAGTTAACCATTGGACCAGTTTCAAAGTGCTTTTTGATCTACTATTATGCAGTGGAATGGATGTCAATCTGTTTTCCTTTCTTCAAACATGTGCTCCATTTTGTGCATGCTCACTTAGAACCTTTCAATTTACTATGAAAGCACCATAAAGATCACTCAAGAAGAAAAATCTATGTGTGAAAATGAGGAGTACAGTCTTTCACACAGTGCTAGATGAGGATTGAAATCCAAAGAGCTTTGGCTGCCTCTGTAGCAAACCAGCTTTCTGAATCATATTCCTTCTTACTCTGACCCATTTTTTAAAAGTTTTATCCATTTATTTTTACCAAAACAAATTCACTACAATTGCTAGTAGAGATTACATCCCCATTTGGTATTTAGATTGGCATACTTTATTTTATTTTATTTTATTTTATTTTATTTTATTGTTAGGGCTAAGGTCTCTTTGTTGTACAGGCTGGAGTGAGTACAGTGGTGTGATCATGGCTCACTGCAGCTCGAATCTTCTGGGCTCAAGAGGTCCTCTCTCATCAGCCTCCTGAGTATCTAGGACTAGAGGCGCTTGCCAGTGTGCCTAAGTTTTTAATTTTTCGTAGGTACAGGGTTTTGCCATCTTGTCCAGGCTAGTCCCAAACTCCTGGGCTCAAGTGATCCTTTTGTCTTGGTGTTCCTAAGTTCTGGATTTACAGGTGTAGGCCACTGTGCCAGGCCTGTTTTGTTTTTAATTGACAAATAAAAATTGTCTATATCTATTGTGTACACTATAAAATTTGAAATATGTGTATATTGTAGAATGGCTCAATTGAACTAATTAACATGTGTATTGGCTCACATATTTATCATTTTTTTGTGTGGTGAGAACAGGTAAATCTACTCTCTTAAAGATTTTCAAAATATAATTGTCACTACAGCTGTTAAATATGTCACTATAGTTGTCACAAAGTCACCATGTTGTACAACAGATCTTTAATTTATTTCTCCTATCTAACTGAGATTTTGTATCCTTTGGCTAACATATCTCTAACCCATCATCCCAGTTTGTGGAAATTACCATTCTACTCTCTACTTCTATTTGTTCAACTCTTTTAGATTCCACATATCAGTGAGATCATGTGGTATTTATCTTTCTGTGTCTGGCTTATTTCATGCCACATAATGTCCTCCAGGTCCATCTATGTTGTCACAAATGACAGGATTTCTTTCTTTTTAAGAATGAATAGTATTCAATTGTGTATATATACACTGCATTTTCTTCATTCCTTCATTGATGGACATTTGTCTGTACCGTTTTATACAGAAGCCAAATTCTACCCTTAATCCAAGGTTAAGGAGCTAAGATGGTCTAATGTGTGTATGTGTGTGCATTGAGGAACATTTTAATGAGGATATGAAGAAAGCAGTATTATGCTTTTTTCATGTATATACCATTAAAATAAAAACATTCCTAAAAATCCTGTAAATTGAATTTAAGCTTCATGCATATGTGGGTAAGTTTTGACAGTAATATCAATTTCTGTATTTTGAGTATATCATTATAGTATATCAACTAGGATTAGTTCTGGCAACACAGAACAGAAAACCAAATACAATAAAAATAGAAATTTATTCTCTCTTGTATAAATAGGTCAGAGGCATGTGGGTAAAAGCTGATACAGCAGCTGCTGTCACCTGTGCCCTGGGCTTCTTTTTCTATCTGTTCAACTGCCCTAATGCTGACTTTCAAATTTAGGAATACTTCATGTATCAGGAAGGCTGCTGGAGGCTCAGACTTCTCATCATTATTTTAGGCAGTATGAAGGAGAAAGAGGGAAAGGCAAAATACAATTTCCCGAGCTGAATCAGTTGTCTTAAAACCATCTTCCTAGAAATCTCATTCAACTCATTTATTCTTCTCTCATTGGCTAGAAATTGTCACACATAAATAACAACGGCAAGAGAGGATGGTAAATTTCATAACTAGGTGCATTACAGACTCAAATAAAATAGAGTTCCTTACTAAGAAGAAGGGAAAAAATGGATTTTGCATGGAAATGGCAAATTTTAATATAAATTGCTACTTTTGACTGCAAATAGCAGGAAATCTAAATACAAGTGACTCCAATCTTAGATAAGTTATCTTAGATTACTGTCATCTAAACCTTAGATAACAGTAAATAACAATATGGTAGTTTTAGGGTTCAGCATGGTTGTGTCATCCTCAATGTTGGCATATCCTCTTGGGCAGTTTCCTCAGGGTCCAAGTTCCAGACTTCCCTTGTAGACTGCCATGTGCACAGGCAGAAAAGGAGATGCTCCCTTTATTTATAGCCTTAAAAGATAATACAAGCAAACAAACAAAAGCTTTCTTGCAGCTTCCCAGTATTCTTTCCATCTTGTCTTATTGCCAAGCATGGTGTCCCATGTTCATGTCTACAGGACCAGCTACATAATTTGCAGGGCCTCAGGCAAAAGGGAAATGCAGAGCTCCTTGTTCAAAATTAAGAATTTCAAAATAAAAGCAGCAGAATACTAAGCCAAGAATGGAACCCTTCTAACTATGCCCATGAAGTTGGTCCTTTATACCTGAACAAATCTGCTGACAAGGAGACTCAGTTCAGCTTTTTGGGTTTACTCTACAAAGATTCATACCCTGGGCTAGAAGGGTCTTAATTCCTATGACAGATTCGTATGTAACAGAAAATAAGCAAACTGAGAGTTCTATTGGGAAGGAAAATGAGACCAATGCTTGTTGCAGAGCCAATCCTGGTTTGTCATCCAGGATATTACAATGAATTTGTGATTATCTTCTCCTGAATGGAAAAAACAGTGTTGACCCTAACTGTCATAAATAATGCTGACAAATATATGCAATTACTTAACTCATGTTTAAATGAAAAAATATAATAAAATAGATCTACTAACTTTGATTTTCAAATATTCATATCCAATAAAGGGTGATTAAAGAGTGTGCATAGACGTCATCCTTGTAAATTACATAATTACGATAATGGCATAAAGATCTATCAATATTGAGAAAAACTACAGCTGGGAAGACACACAAGGGCTTGTGATCAGAGTCTGTTTTTGAGGTGGACTGTAAGACTCTAGGAGCAGGAGGACTTGCCAAAACAGATATGGTCATTTCCGTGAACTATCATTTCTATGGACTTTGAGCTTAGTTCCCCCCCGTCCCGGCCCCCAACTAGAAATTGTCTCAAACTGTGACCAGGTAACAAGAAGTGTGAAAGAAGGAAATATCACCTATGGAATATATACTATTTATCAGATCATTCACTTATGCTATTTCATTTAATGCTGGCATATTTTCATGATGTAGTTCTCATTTTGTAGAAAGGAAAACACGTTAAGCACCTTTGCTAAGGGTTAGTGAAAGACAGCTGGAATGTAAACTCAAGCGTGTCATGACTCCAAAGACCAAACTCTTCCTACTGTGCTGTAAGACAATATGACTTAAGTTCTGGGCTTGTCCTTAGAAATATTTTCTCTGGGGTTGTTGAAAACTATAATATAACTGGCACTTTTCTGTCTGTGGCTGATCTAACTTTTCAAAACAGGTTTTCTTCATCATCTTGAAAATAAATTAGAGTCGAGTCTTTGCTATAAGTATGGGCAAACTAAGATGGAAAGAAATTCATTGACACATATACCAAAGTGTATTGGGGAGACTGGGCACAGTGACTCACGCCTGTAATCCCAGCACTTTGGGAGGCCAATGTGGGTGGATCACCTGAGGTAAGGAGTTCCAGACCAGCCTTGCCAACGTGGTGAAACCCTGTCTCTACTAAAAATGCAAAATTAGCCAGGCATGGTGGCACTTGCCTGTAGTGCCAGCTACTTGGGAGACTGAGGCAGGAGAATTGCTTGAACCTAACGAGACAGAGGCTGCAATGAGCTGAGATTGCACCACTGCACTCCAGCCTGGGTGAGATAGAGTGAGATTTGAGATTCCGTCTCAAAAACAAATAAATAAACAAAAATAAAGTGTATTTGGGGAGTATTTAGCAGGGAAGATTACAGGAACAAATAAACAAAAATGGACTTAATTATGGCAGGTATAGTACAAATTCACATGAATCTTTAGGATGAAAATACTAAGGAAGATGAATGAACTTATGGGGCAGTAGAGTGACAAAATGAGAGCTAAGGCCTATGAAAAGGAAATGAAAGAAGAGTCAAACATTAGTGAAATGTTCTCTCTGCAGTTCTTCAAGAATAAAAAATAATTTTCCTGAAGCATAACTTTTACAAAACATTTAGGCTAGAGTTGAAAGACAGCTGTATAAAAGGATAATGTTTAAGATAGAAGCCACTTAAAAACAGTGTTTTTATAGGTTTTGAAGACAGATATAGATAATTAGTTAGGGTCATTGTTATTTGTTGAATTGTGTCTCCACCAAATCCATGTATTGATGTACCCAAGAATATGACCTTATTTGGAAACAGGGGGGTTGCAAATATAATTTTTTTGAGATAATGAGATAATTCAGGTGGGTCCTAATCCAATATGCGTGATGTTCTTATAAAAAGAAAATTTGTACACAGACAGACTTACATAGAAGGAAAACAATGTGAAGAGACACAGATATTTTTTTCTGCTGCATTCGATCTGCTTTTAAATCTACCCATTGAGCTCTTTATTTTGGTGATTATATTTTTCATTTGTATTCTTTTCAGGTCTGCTGTCACTTGTTGTAATTTCCAGTTACTTTCTGAAATGTTTATGCTTGTCTTTTACTCCTTGAGCATAACATCATAATAGTTTTACAAAACATACCTTCTAATTGGGCCTATTTCTGTTATTTGTTTACTTTTGCCTTGCTAGTTTTACCTCTTGTTACTTGTTGCCTGGCATGCCTGGTATACTTTGATCTTGAATTTGAAAATGTATTGAAAAAATAATAATTTGAAGCACAGGATAATGTTTTCCTTCTCTGAAAAAGAAGAATATCATGTTTATGTCTGCAAGATGCCTGAGAAAAATGGTAATCTGGAAATAGTATGTCCAAGTTCCAGGTTTGAAATTTTCTTCATTATTAAGAAGACACAAACCAAGAAGCAAAAAAAAAAAAAAGAAAAAAGGATTTTTTGTGTGTGTTTTTTGGTGGGGTGCTTTTTACCCAAGGGACCGGGTCCTTTGTGGTCCCATCTAAAAGCATAATATTGACTGAACTCTATATTTTCCTCATGACCAAGATTCCAACTTTTATCTCCTTGGATACTCCAGGCAGTCTCCAAACAGAGCAACCTCACAGACATCTCTTAACGATAAGCAAGTGCCGCTAGGACTGACAGAGTCCTCAGTTCTCTGCTCTTGTTTTGGGGATTCTAGCATCCCCTGGATCTTGATCTTAGTCATTGTTTACTGTTATGTTGCCTTCTTGATACTTTTATGGAAGATGTAATTTTTATTTCATTCACCTTTGAATAATACCTTCAGTAAAAGATTTGATCCAACTTATGTAGCCTACAATTACCTGAGGCAGAAGTCTCAATTTTCTTTCCATTATAAAATCTTCAAAACTTTCATTAAGATTTCATAACAGTACAAAACAAGACCCTTTGCAGATACTTTTACTTTCTGATTTTTTTTTATAGCCTTAATGTTTTTACTTCAACTAGATTATAAATCCCTGAATGGCAGGCAGTTCATTACTTGAATTCCCCATAATAACTTTCATGAGTGGCATAACACCTAGTAGATACTTGATAAATGAATTGAATGAAAGAAAAAATAGGTGAATGCAATCTCTCAGATCATATCTGAATTATGAAACTTCACCATTCATCAATGTAGAAAACTGGATTATAACAGGGAATAGAAGTATTCTTCTTCTACTTTTATTAGAAAAAGAAACAACTGCCCAAGTGTGGTGGCTCATGCCTGTAATCCCAGCTCCTCTGGAGGCTGAGGCAGGAGGATAACTTGAACCCACGAGATGAAGGCTGCAGTTAAACCATGATGTTACCACTGTACACAGAGAAATACCTTGTCTCAAAATAGAAAACAAAAGGAAAAGGAAAAGCAACAAGTAAACCAGGTCATATAAATACATTTGGATCCTGAATGTCTTTGCCTTTCCCTTTTAATCCAGGTATAACTGTGTCAGTCTCTGATTTTATATGCTGTTGGAAGGCTAAAGGTCACCTTAAAATTTCTGAGAAATTCTAGAGGTTATTAGGTAACCAAACTCTAAAGTTGAATTTCTGCCTCCTTTGAACCAGTCAACTTTATGCATCATCTCACCATCTCAACATGCTCTCTACTGTGTCCACCCAGATACAGAACTGAGACCCTTTCATTATTTCCTTACCCAAGCCACACTGTCACTCCTACCTACACTTTAATATGATAGACATCACAGTGCACATAACAATGTATATCTTGCTGTTTTTTTTACCTGTTTATTTTATTGTGATGTTTTGCTTATGCCATGAAATATCATTTGAAAACATAAATTCTGCAAAATAGTTTCTGATGTAAATATACCATATTTTAATCATGCTTCTATTTTGAGGATATTTACAGTGTTTCCTACTTATTCTGTAACACGTAATAACTATATTGATACATAAACCCTTGTGCACTTTTTATTTGTTTTATTAGTGTGGACTTATTTATAGGGGAGGAATTGCAAGCTAATTATTACACGAACTTTTTAAAGAATCTAAATACATATCCCAAAAGACTTCTTCTATTGATTGTAAAGATTTACAGGCTCTCCAACAGTTAATGATAATGCCAGTTTTATGGCATACTTGAAAAAATTAATTATTTTTAAAAATTGCTCATTGAGTAGATGAAAATAGTATGTCATGTTTGAATATTCATTATTTTGACCACACATTGAAATAGTTTGCTATGTTTTGGCCTGGTAAAATAATTTGTAACTTTATGTTTCACAGTGAATATTATTGATATGCATAGTGAATAGATTATGAAATATAATTGGTGCTCCATTCAGGAAGACTTAATTGGCAATGGAATCTTGGAGTAGTATTTATCGTATGCCTCAGTCCCTGAGTGTAGTGATTAGAGAAATGAAAAGGGCCACTGCATTTTTTTGTAGACCAAATTGTCTTCCCTAAGACCATCCTGTCATTTTAAATACATTAGAGGCCAACAAGCATTAATTCAAGACTTGGTCAAAATCCATGTACATTGGAAAATAGAATTTTCTGGAAATAAATGGGAATAAATACCAGTAAGAATGGTTTCATAAGGGAGTCCAAGAAAAAGCTATGTTTGATGTTGCCTAGGCACAGAGATGAAGCTGTCTCTGTCAAAAAGACCTCTACCTCAAGCTGATCAAGGTGACCTGGTCACTACTCTTAAGATCTAGATTATCTAAGATTTAACTCTCAGATCTAAAATATGAGCATGAGTCTGCAGGCAGTTAGGCTTGTATATACAGTCATGGCTCATATAATGACATTTTGGCCAACAATGGTCTGTGTATATGACAGTGTTCCATAAGATTATAATATTGAATTTTTATTGTACCTTTTCTATGCTTAGATATACTTATTGTGGTATTACAGTTGCCTGTGGAATTCAGTACAGTAACTTGCTGTCTATGTTTGTAGCCTAGAACAGTAGGCTACAACATATAGCCTAGATGTGTAATAGGCTATACCATACAGGTTTGTGTAAGTGCACTCTATGTTTGCACAACAATGAAATAGCCTAAAGATGCATTTATCAGAACTTATCACTGTTGTTAGTGATGCATGACTATATTATGTATTAAATGTGTACAATATATATGTAATCTATAATTGTTGCTAAATTTTCTTAAACTTTCCTCCCGAAGTTTTCGTGTTTTATTATAATTTTTCCATAGCATCAATAGACAAAAAGACATTTTGTTTTAAAGAAGGGAAAATGTTCCCCTTCCTGTGTCCAAGTGTTCTCATTGTTCAATTCCCACCTGTGAATGAGAACATGTGGTGTTTGGTTTTCTGTTCTTGCGATAGTTTGCTGAGAATGATGGTTTCCAGCTGCATTCATGTCCCTACAAAGGACATGAACTCATCCATTTTCATGGCTGTATAGTATTCCATGGTGTATATGTGCCCCATTTTCTTTATCCAGTCTGTCACTGATGGACATCTGGGTTGGTTCCAAGTCTTTGCTGTTCTGAATAGTGCCGCAATAAACATACGTGTGCATGTGTCTTTATAGCAGCATGATTTACAATCCTTTGGGTATATCCCCAGTAATGGGATGGCTGGGTCAAATGATTTTCTAGTTCTAGGTCCTTGAGGAATCGCCACATTGTCTTTCACAATGGTTGAACTAGTTTACAGTCCCACCAACAGCATAAAAGTGTTCCTATTTCTCCACATCCTCTCCAGCACCTGTTGTTTCCTGACTTTTTAATGATCACCATTCTAACTGGTGTGAGATGGTATCTCATTGTGGTTTTGATTTGCATTTCTCTGACAGGGCCTGTTGTGGGGTGGGGGGAAAGCGGAGGGATAGCATTAGGAGATATACCTAATGTAAATGACGATTTAATGTGTGTAGCACACCAACATGGCACATGTATACATATGTAACAAATCTGCATGTTGTGCACATGTACCCTAGAACATAAAGTATAATAAAAAAAAGGGAAAATTAGATTTGAACTTTAGCTCTGTAATTTTCTAAATTTGTTGTCATTAAGTTGATTTCCATTCTTTCTCTAAGCCTCAGTTTTCATATCGTAAAATGAAGATAATGACATTTTCTTTGCCTGTCTTCATGATTGCTTTGATGATTAAATGTGACGAAGATACAAAAAGAATTTCAAAAATCAGAAGCATTAAGAAGCTTGAAAATAATAATTTTATTTTTCTTTAGTTACTCAGGAAACTATTCCTTGGGTCAGTAGTAGTTTACTGTGCTGTAACAGATACGATCTGACTTATTAGAAACAACTGTACATTTACTGAATATGAAGAGATGGCACGAAAAACTTTAAACCATCTCGTAAAGAAAAAAAAACACATCATAGCAATACACTATAGATTCACAGAACTTGTCAGCTTATTTTGAAATGCCCAGTGAGATCCTTTTTTTGAGTTGGGGGACAGCACTCTTCAGATAGCACTGACCTTTCGCTTTGAGAGTGACAGTCAACAAGCATTATCACAAGAGTGGATAATATTTTTAAGTAATCACATGTTACCATTAATCTGGTGCTGAGAACTCTCTCTGCCTGGGACAAAGGCAATGCAGCAGCTGGAATTCAGAGCCAAGTCAGAGCATCCAGCAGGTATTTTTGAAACACTGCGTGCCTTTGGAACAGCGTGGTCCTACTTGATAACAGATGATATAAAGGCATCCCTCCTAAAGGGAGAGGTGGCTAGATAGAGAGCAATACCAGAAAGGAAGAAAGGCAGATCCCTTCAAAGATAGATCAGCTGACACAAAACTTGGCTCCATTTCTTTCAGCAAAAATAAAAAATGTTTATTTTCCATATGATCAGTCACCAGAGGTTTACTGTTGTTTCACTGGGAAAAATCCATTCTGTACAATTTCAATCCTTGGCTACAGGGTTGTAAGGCTTCGAGGGAACATGGACATTTTAAAATTTTTGTTTGAAGAAAAAAATACACATGACTGTGGCTTTTATTGGCGCTATAGTATACTTCATGATCAAGAATTTGAGAGAGTCCAGTTAAAAACATGCAGATAATATTCTTTTCTAGCTCTCTTGCCCTTTGGTTAAAATGTCATCCATATCACCAAACAATATTTTTTTGCTCTCCAATATTCCCATTTAAACCATTGCTCTGATCCCTGCCTGCTCCTTATGCCCTCTGTTACGGCTAAAAATGATTCTGATATTCTATATCATAAAAGTACGTCTTTGATCCTGTTTCTCTTTTAAGCACTAGAGTAAGTTTAAATATGAGCTTCAGAGTCCAGCAGATCTAGTTTAGACTCACTACATCCACATTTGCAATCTGTTTAAATGTATTTAATGCTCCTAAGATTTAGTTTCCTTATCTGTAAAATGAGGATAATAGTAGTACATTTGTGAGGGTTAAACTTGATATGGTATATAGAAGGTTAGGTAAAGTGTCTGTCACACTTAAGGATTCTATTTCTTTTTTCTTTTCTTTCTTTCTTTTTTTTTTTTTTTGGCAGAATCTCACTCAGTTGCCCAGGCTGGAGTGCAGTGGCACGATCTTGGTTCACTGCCACCGCCACCTCCTAGGTTCAAGTGATTATCCTGCCTCAGCCTCCTGAGTAGCTGGGATTACAGGTGTGCACCAACACACCCAGCTAATTTTTGTATTTTTAGTAGGGACAGGGTTTCACCAGGTTGGCCAGTCTGGTCTTGAACTCCTAACCTCAGGTGATTCATCCTCCTCAGCCTCCCAAAGTGTTGGAAATACAGGTGTGAGCAACTGTGTTTGGCCCAAGAATTCTATTTCTTAGTTTATTATAGAGTTGATTCATCAATGCAATTGCCTTGAGAGCAAGAAAGAGCCTCATTTGTTTTGTTTACTGATCTTCCCACATTGCTTGGAATAGTGTTTGGCATAAAATAGATGCTTAGTAAATATACGGTAGAGTTAAAGAAGAAAATAGATGAACAATATCCAATTGCAATCTCCACAGCATTTCCTACCTTTCACCTCTCCTAGGAAGTGTGCCTAATGGAGTACTTCAGAGCAAGTCTGCCTGTCCTGGAATCTCTGGCCTGCCACTTACTAGTTGTAAGACCACAAGCAAGTTTCTCCATCTCTTTGTGACTTATTTTCTGCATCTGTAAAATGTTGGTGATAATAGTGGTCCCTGTTTCGTAGGGTTGTGAGGATTAAGGAGTTAATACTTGTAAAGCACTTAGTATAGTGCAGGCCACATCATGAACACTGTGCAAGCCTTTGGTACTATGAGTATCTGATTGCTCAGACTTAAAAAAAATAGATTTAGGGGATACAAGTGCAGTTTTGTTACATGGATACATTGCATAGTGGTGAAGTTTCGGCTTTTAGTGTACCCATCACCTGAATAGTGTACATTGTAGCCATTACATAGTTTCTCATCTCTCACCCCCCTCCCACCCTCTCACCTTTTAGAGTCTCCATGTCTATTTTTCCACTTTCTATGTCCATGTGTACACATTATTAAACTCCCACTTCTAAGTGAGAACATGCAGTATTTGACTTTATGTTTCTGAGTTATTTCACTTAGGATTGACTGCTCAAAGTTTCGCTCATTGTTCTTTCGCTCATTGACTGTCCTGGATGGATACTTACATATTAACTCTTCAACACATGTACTTCCTCCCTGTGGAGTATTCCTTCCTGTAGTTAAGCAACTTTCTAAAAGGTACCCGGGCCATCATCCTCATCCCTATTGCCCTAGCCCCTTCCACATACAAACCTCTCTCTTTGGCATGCAATGGTTCATTTCCAATAGACACTCAGAAAACTTGCTGTACGAGCTTATGATCTCCTCATAAGCCACCAGTTCCAAAGACTGTCTTACCCCGTTTCCTATAGGTCCTATGCTATTTAATGATACAGAATTTACCAACACCAATTCCCCCATTCTATACTATAATTATCTATAAGACTTTAATTTTTCTACCTCTTTTGTGACCTTGGGCAAATTACTCAATTATGCATTCATTTTCTTGTCTGTAAAGTGGGAATAACAATAGAAACCGACTGCATTTTCTGTGGTTTCTCTATTTTGTGACTCCACTTATATAACAAGATGCTTGGAACAAGTCTTAGTTTCCAGTAAATGCTCAGTAAGTTTTACCTAATATTATTCTTATTGTTAATGTTGTTGAAACCTAATCTATTCTCTCAGGCATAATTAAGATCCTAGCTGATTGTACGTGGGTTTAGTACTCATATAGGTATTTAACATCTGACTACTACATTTTATAGCTTCTAATTACAGAAACACCACATAAAGAGTGATCCTGCCTCTGCAAATCCAGATGTTGAGATCTTGGTGTATCAGAGCACAGAAAGTATTGGATACCTTGAATGCTGATCTGCTTAATATGGATGAATTCCCACATGTTTAAGAGATTGTGCTTTCATCAGTATTTTTCCTTTACATAGGTCCTGTTTTTGATATTACTTTGTGTTTACCACATTGATTTTTTTTGGTTGAGTGAGTTCTCTCCTCTTGGAAAGTCTTGCCACTGGACTCCATTTCATTATCAAAATCCAAGGAGGTGCCATTATTCTAGTCTATTAGGAGCATCCCTCCTTTTTTGTGTCTTACCTATAACTTGTATGTAAATTGCATGTATTTAACTTATTACATTATCAGTATTTATGCAGTGTGTATTTACACATCTGTTTTCTCTGGAAAAATTTGATAGCCTATGCTTTAATCAATCCCATATCCACAGTACATAGCATATGAGCTCATATACAATAAGTGCTCAATTAATGCTTATTAAATTAAACTATATTTTCAATATTAGATTCCATTAATGATAATTAAAGTTGTTGATGTGAAAACTCTTTAATTAAAGTGAAATGGAGTAACAGAATTGTAGAAGATTCTACTAGGAAATTTTAATACTATGATGACTCCTCTGTTTTCAAGAGTGCAAAATTATCTTACATGTCTGAAACTTAATTAAGATTCAAAAATGAGGTATAAGGAGTTTATTCACTGAAAGGAGAAGGGAAGTAAGTGTGACTACAATTGTTCTGAAGGTTATCTGAGACCTTATCCTTTATTATCAGATATAAGATATAAACCTAAACAAAAAATAATAAAACTACAACATAGTGGTTGTTTTTATTATTTACATAGTCTAGTTTGTTTTGTTCACTGGTATACCCACATTGTCCAGAATAGTGTCTGACATAATAGGTGCTTAATAAATATTTACTACTATAGATAATAGTAAATAAAACAAAAGAAGAAAAAACAATATGCTATGGGAGCTCAGAAGAGGGTTTGATTTGGAGGTAAGTGTAAGGGGCAGTGTGCCATGTGTTCGTGAAGGGAATTTCCAGCATTGCTAATCCACATGGCCAACTTGTTGCTATGTGGGTTAGCAATGCTGAAAATTCCCTTTACAAACACATGGCTTCAGAAAAGACAGTGGTCCAGACTTGTTGGCAGTCACCTCTCTAGGCCTTTTCAATCACACAATTGAGAGGTGCTGGCAACTATCATAGTGTCCGTGTTCCATGATCCAAAATTAAGTCTGAGTCTGACAAGCCCTAATCTTCTCTTGGGAAAACTGGGACAGAAAAATTGAGAACAGGGCAGCCCTCACATGCTTATAATCCACATGGTGCTTTCTCTTCCTTCTTTCATTCATTTTCAGCCACATTCAACATTTAACTCAGTAGTTATGTGGCTCTCAATAAATGTTCTCTGAATTTTGAAAAATGAGCATATAAATGTTATCAGTACAGTTTCTATAAATAATAAGAATTTAAAGATTACACATGTTTTATTTATTAATCCATGAAAGATTTATTGATAATGTAATAACTTTTGTAGCTCTGAAGTTAGTGCTTTGGAAGCAATCCCAGAATTTTTTGTTTTTCTTGCTTCCTAATATCCAAGAGTCACAAAGTCACATCAGTACTACCCTATTAATATCTGTCCCATCCCCTCTATTTTCACAGTCCTAATTCATGTGCTTATTATGTTTTGTCTAGATGAAAACGATAGTGTCTTCCTGGTCTTCCTGCTGTAATTTACTCTACCCACTAACCCACTTGCCATTTAACTTCCAGAGGGACTTTATCGTATGTCAACTTGATCATGTCACTCTGCTGTCCGTAACTCTTCAATGGTTCTTTAACTCTCCTTCTCTTTTGCCAATATATCTGGCCTTGCAATCACAGATTTTTTTTTACACTTACACTTAGTTGTGATCACCATTTCACACAGCACAAAGATGATGCTTTTATCAGTCAGACTTTTCAGTTTATTGTTCTCTATTCAGTATGTTTCTGGATTCTTTTGTAGAGAGGTTACTCCATTTTTTCCATAAATATATGATTTAATTTATCTAAGAAATTCCCACTGAGCCTGTTCTGGCCAGTATGTGAGGTACTGAATTAAGTAGAGTTCCTGTCTATTGGTGCTTATGTGCTGGTATAGACACTGGCCTTTGCTGGCCTTAGTATAGTGAATAATTGATGATGATTGCAAAAAGTTTAAGAAATGGGAGTGCTTGCACTTGTTCCTGGTATTTTCTGTATCTACGTTTATGTTTTTAGAGATGTGTCCCACATGTGGCCCGTAAAGTGAAGAACGATATCAGGAGGCATACCATGCCTTCATGGGCTGGAGTCACCTCTCTAGCTGGATCTGGCCTTTAAGCCATAAAAATCTGTGTTGGTCATAGCCTTTATTCTTGCTTGCTCTAACCCAACTTGGACTCTTGTCCCATAATTTATAATTTTAGTCTCAATTGTCCAAGCATCTGATATCTTAGAGATTCATACCTGAAAATCGGGAGAAAGCTCAAATCTGATGTTCTCTCCTTGTGTTCTTTGATTTACATTCTGTATGGTAATTCAGTAACTCCTTTAGACTAAATTGACTTCTTATTCCTTAGGAAAATGGTTCACCAACTTGGCATAGTCCTTGAAATTCTCTCTGTGAATCTCCATGTATCCTTACCTATGGTGCACTGTTTTGTTTAACTCTGGCCCCAGATGCAGGTCCAAAACATTCTCCATGCTGTCCAGACCTTTCTGCTACTTCATTGCTATGGGCAATGTAATATATTTGAAATATGGAGGACAGGCATCTTACCCTTCTCATTGCCCTTTCTGTTATTAATAATCGCCATGACTTTTCAAAGTCTCACCCTTCTCTTTCCACCCGCCTCTCCCTGGAAGTGTCCTGTCTCCTGTCTAATTAATGACCATAGTTTACAGACAGTGCAGCTGTCTACACATATGGTTCATTACCCTTAAGACAGAAAACGATGTAAGAGTTGAAGGTTTCTTTCTCAGGGTTCTTTGGGTAACTATGAAGGATGAAATCATTAATGTGACTTTTAACTAAAACAGGGCCTTGTGGTATTGCATCATCTTGTTGTACTCCTAGTACACACACTAGAGGCATTATGGCCCTTAAATCAGGGTTTATTAGCTTTTGTTTATGACCAAATTTGCCTGGCGCCAGAGAGAACTGAGAAAATAATAATAAAATACTTTACATTATATCTGAGTTTTCTAAATGTCTCACATTTGGGGTGAACTAAAAATAATAAAATGAATTAATTAGAAATAAAGACTCAGTACTTTCTTAGAAGGGCCCAAGACTGATCACTGGAGCAGCTGACATGTTTTAGAGGAAGATAATATTTATAAGCCTGAAGAGGAGAAATTCTTGGGTGCTTCATAGTGTTGGTTTTATTCATTCCTGTGACACATATTTATTGTAATTGTTTGCCAGA
Source organism: Colobus angolensis palliatus (assembly GCF_000951035.1). Classification (NCBI taxonomy): domain Eukaryota; kingdom Metazoa; phylum Chordata; class Mammalia; order Primates; family Cercopithecidae; genus Colobus; species Colobus angolensis. The sequence continues at coordinate 1,125,051 of NW_012114921.1, forward strand.
TACTATTCGAGGCACTGAGTACTAGTGCTAGTGAACAAGAAGCCTTCTAAGAAAGTAGGATATTGCATTACTCTTTGGGTACTCATATAATAAGATTGTTTTGCCAGCTTCTCTGTCACACTTTCAGCATTTCACAGGAGTCCCTGGTAATTGTGACTGTTGATGATGATTTTGCATAACCTTCACCAAGTCCCTGCTCCTAGCTTCTGCCTTCCCCTAAAGGGGCTCACAGTTACTGACATGTGGCTTCTGCGGGTTGGTTTCACAGCTGGGTCCTGAGCCTGCTCTGAGAAATCAGGTGGTAAAATCACTCATACCCACATTCCAGTGAGGCGAGATGTGAGCCTGCATGCCTGCAATGGCCTGAGACATGGTTGCTGGCTGAAAGTCATACAGGTGTCCCCCTTTATCCATAGTTTCACTTTCTGCAGTTTCAGTTCCTATGGGCAATCAGGGTCTGAGAATATTAAGATATTTTGAAAGAGTTTTTATTAAAGTATATTGTTATTGTTGCCTCATTTTATTAGTTATTATTGTTAGCATGTTATTACTGTGCTTAATTTATAAATTAAACTTTATCATAGGTATGAATGGATAGAAACAAAGTATATATAGGGTTCAGTTCTATATATACTATGTTTCAGGCATCTGCTCAAGATCTTGGATCGTATCCCCTGCAGATAATTGAGGACTACTGTTTGTCTTTCACTGTCTCTTTTCTTTTGTCTCCAGGTCTTTGCCCTCTACATTGTTTTTGTACTGAAGGTCTACTCTAAACATTCCAACTTAAGTAGAACTTTAGCACCTAGTGATGTCTAGCTCATGACCCAGGCGTTCAGATTTTGTCTCTATCTACTCTTCTCTTCCTTTTTCTGTCTTTCATTTGTTATTATTCTCTGTGTTTATCCTTTGAATCAGGGCTTTATAATCTCTTCAATCCTTAAAGGGTCTATTGGAGAGACTTTATGAAATGCACAGGCTCTCTGAAATTGCGTCTGAAAATGGTTTTCCATGTGCCCATGCGTGTTTCTAGGAGTGAGTCCACGGCTTGCTTTTGATTCTCAAAGTGATCCCAAAATATACTCTAATAACAAATTTGAGCTTCTACTATTTTCAGTATACATTTTAGTCTTTCTCCAAACATTCACCATCACAGTTGCAGCATTCACTATTATATAAATGCCAGTCACTCTTTTTTTAAAACAATATCTGTGCAAATTAAAAAAATACTTTTTATAGATTTAGGAAGTACAAGTACAGTTTTGTTACATGGAGGTGCAGTCTGGGCTTTCAATATAACCATCATCTGAATAGTGTGCATTTTAACCATTGAGTAACTTCTCATCCTTCACCCCCTTTAACTTTCCGACCTTTCTGAGTCTCCAGTGACTATTATTCCGCTGTGTCCAGTCACTCTTAAATCGTATCTCCAGATTCAAATTCTCTCCTGCCCAACTCCAAACACCTACAGGACATCTTCCTCTCAGGCTACTCATGTCCAAGCTTGACCTATTGTTTTCCTTCCATAACTCTTTTGCTTCTTGCTTCCTGTGATTTTTTTTTTTTTTAGTTAAGACAAGCATCTTGAGCTTTCCTCTTTCCCTCACCACTGCCTTTATAACTGTTTGCAGATAAACATACTGTGCAAAATTTGTATATTCTACTCAAACTTCCTTATCTTTATGTCTTCTGTGACAGCTACTACCTTACTTAAAATAATTTCTTTAAGACTCTTAGCTTCTTAGCTGCTTTGACTGTCTCTACTTTTGGTATCCTCCAAAGTGTCTTCTATAAAGGCCAGATAGATCTTCTTAAAATGCATATACAAGCATGTCATTTCTTCATTTAAAATACTTTAGTGCCATAGTTCCTGTAAGTTGGGAAATGAAGTGAAAATTTCATTAGTATGGTTTACAGTGCAAGTCATGATCTTGTTCATACCTCATCCCCAGACTCACCTGTTGGTTCCTTCTCATGTATACTGCTATCTCCGGTGATGTAATGTTTTTGGTGTCCATGTAGCACAGTGCTCTCTCACTGAGGGTGGGGCTAACTTCACTCCTTCACTCCTTGGCTTTATGTTCAACTATGTGACATGTTTTGGTTAAAGAGATATTAACATATGTGACACAAGCAATATCTTGAAAACTGTTTGGATTACTGGTCTGATTTACTCTTGTGCTTCTGCCATCTCCACAAGAAGTATATGCCTAGTCTAGTCTATCCTGCTGGTCGTGAAAGGAGAAAGATGAACAAGCAAGACAGTGTTGCCCTAGCCAAACCTTGTCTAGAGCAGAGCCCCCTACACTTGAGTGAGCAAGTCCAGATGACACAACTAGAGTCTCACAACTTATAGTTGCATACCTCTGAGTTTTGCTGTAGTTTGTTACACAGCAAAAGCAAATTGATACTTTTTTTTCATAAAGCTTTTTGCACTGTGGCCCTGTGTAACTGCTCACTATTATCCAAAGCCACCAACTTCTCTGCTTCTGCTCTTGTGATTCTTTACTTTGATTCTTTTCAAATTATTGTCTGCCTAATGAATTCTGACTTATACTTTGAGACACGAACCAAACATTTATTCCTCGGTTAAGCTCTCTGTGAACCTTCCAAGAAGGTTGTCATTTTCTCTTTTGGGCCACGTCGCACTTTTCACATACTAAGTTGCATTTGCACCTTATCACATGTTTTTCCCCCCAAAAGCCTGAGCACCAAAATGGCAGGATTTTCTGTTAGTGACTCTGGGCAAGATCAGGGAAGCTTTTACAGAGGAAGACATACTTAATTTGAACATAGAAGGATGAAGAAGAACAGGTAGGCAGAATGTAGATCAGGAAAGCCTGGGTAGCCAGAAGGGTGATGTAAACAGAAACGTTTTTGAATAAATAATCACATTTTTCCTTGATATTTCTTCCATTGCCCAAGTGTAATGGAGTGTGTTGTTCAGTGCAGTAAGAACTATTCCACAGGCACAGTGCTGGATGTGCTCTGAAGCACTGATTTTCTTCCCTCTGGGCAGGAAAACCATGTACTGTATGGTCAGCACCTGCTTTGCTCTGAGCATTCTATCCAGCTGTCCAGTCTGTGAGAGATGGTGACATTTACAACTGTTACATGGCAATTGTCCTGGCCACCTGCCACAGTGGGGCCCAGGTCCAAGTGGTTACCATCTGGCAGGGCATCTGCTTAGCCACTGGGAGAGCTTTGGATGCAGCAACATGCCCACAGAGAAGATATTGCACTCTGACCTTTAGGGGAGGAGAACACATTGCATTTCCACCCATGCACAAGATGCACAATGAGAGTAACTCAGAGGGGCTACCTGTCCATTATGGCAGTGATCTTTCATAGTCTTCAGGTTTGAGGTCCCTTTCAGTAAATTTAGAATGCACTTGATGAGACCATTGCCTTTGTAGCCAGACTGACTGGGTTCCCATCCTGGCTCCCTCACTTTACTGTGTGACTTTGACTTTGGGGCAAGTTACTGGTGTCTAGCACTGAGTCCTTCCTCAGTCAATGTTAGCTATGTTTATTTTTAGACAACATTTGGAGTTTATCGTATACTCTGAAAATCTGAGGCTACCAAGGATTTTAGTGCAATGTCCATCAATGACTCTTAGGAGTCCTACTCCAGTTGACACTCACCCTATGCTCTAGCTATGCTGAGTATCAGTATTTCCTTGAATTTCTAATGCTTCCTGAAATCTCAGAGCCTTTGCACATGATATTCTTTCTGCTGGTGCCTTCTTGTTCTCTCTTTATCAAGGAAATTCCCTATTATTTAAGACACTTTTCAGATGTCCCTATTCCTGTAATTTGTCCTTCAGAAAACCTCAGGCTATAAATTGCCATACCTGCCTAAGCTCACTTCTAATATTTTATGGGTGGAGGGATTAGGTGCTTAGGTATGTGATCTCTATTTCTCCCATTTAATGAATCATCACACAATCAAATTAAGTGCCTTACTATCTTCTTCAAAAAAATTTATTTGTTCGTGTTTATATGCAGATTGTGGCCCACAAGGGAGGAAATTGAGAGCCCAATCCTAGAGAAGGTGATTGGAACAATCACATGCTACTTATGCATCCCAGTCTCCTCTACTTGGTGATTATGTACAGCCACAATGACCAGCTGGAAAGAGCTGTATTCAGGGAAATGATGTTATTGATTCAATACAGACATTTGTTTGGCTGAATCCAACCACATTTAAAATAATTTTAGTTAAGTGAAATTGTGTGTATATGCTGTAAATGTATTTAAGGATAAAAATTAAGCTATTTGGCCTTGGAAATTCTGCAATGTTTGCTGTAGGTGTGGCCAGCAAGCCTCTTAGGCAGACAAGTTATTGTTTAGTTTCTGTAATTTGAAGAACTCTGTGTGGTTTACCTGTTTAGAAACAAGCCTCTCTCCAGCCTGAGACCAGATCTGGAATTCTTATCATTTAACCAATCCTTAAATTAAAGTTGTGTCTTTGGAAGTTTTCTGTATAAAGACAACCTTGTCAATATAAATTGATATTATCAATTTATCTTAACTAGTATAAGATTATAATAAACATTAGCATATATGTTTACTTAATACATTTATCTTTCCTAATATAAAGGAAACACTCTTATTAGTAAGTGTTTGCTATCAATCAGTGGACAAAACAAATAAAGATTCCTGCCCTCCAGAATCTAGTAAGGAGTCATAGATACTAATGAGTGAGCACAATCAATAAGCAGACTGCAAGGAGTATTAGAAGGGCAGTAAGTGCTGTGAATGAAGCCAATTAAAATACAAATTTGTATGTTTTACATAGCCCTTTCATATACATCATATCATTTGATACTTCAACATATCTTCAGGTAGGCAGGGGACATATTATTTTTATTTTACAGATGAGCAAATAGAGGCAAAATAGCAATATACTGTCAGGCTCTGCTGGTCCTGGGTCCTTCCTCATACAAGAAGTATTTGAAACCATCTGTTGGCTTAGACAACTAAAAACCTAGCGTCAATTCTAATGATAGATATTTAAATGGTTCCAAGGAAATATTCTTGGAATGAATATCAAATGGCTTTGGTCTTAGTCTGGCTCAATACTGAGCACGAGTTTCAGCAATCGGCACTTTTTTCCTTTCAGTTGAAGTTCTAGTTCTTGATTTGTAGATTAGTACTAGTATCTGATTCTTGTTCCTTGTTTTGAGTCTTTGCCAGATAATCTTGAGAAGAAGGAACTTTGCTAGTGTGCTTGCTAATCAGCACACTGGACCTGATGATTCCAGGGCCTAAAGTTTTCTGGTGGTGGTGTTCTTCAATGACAAATGTAGCCTGGACAGATGCTCTTGGTTATGGAACACTGGGTTAATGAAAACATGATGGCCCTGGGAATGAGGCAGGTGACGTCATAGTGAGAGAGGTGCCCCAAACCAGGGTCCAGACAGAAACAGAACCAGCACATAGATAGATTCAAAGAGACAGAAGTAAGAGTAGTAGGTAAACAAGTGCTATTAAATATATTTTAAAAGCCAAATTTAGAAGAATTATATAAATTAATCAGGGAATCATATGATTTTAATAATAAAAGCAATGTTCTTAATGATGATAATGTGACTATTATTTTGTTCTCTTTTAATTTGTTGAGCACTATGATATATACTTGGCGTATGTAACTGAATCCTCCAAAGAAATGCTTGGAGTAGATGACATGCCATTTTTTAAAAACTGGAATTTGGCTCAAAATATTACATGATTTTACTAGTTTCAGGGCTAATAAAAGAAAGATTATAGAAGTTCTAGAGCTAAATTACACTGAATAGTTTTATACCTTGATCAAGTTGTTCATATATACAAAATGGGGTTAATGAACTTACCTTAAAGGGTTGTAGTGAAGCTCAAATACAATTATGCATAAAATAACTTAGCCCAGTACCTGGTATATGGTACATATTCGAGATACTTTTTTAGTTATTATTCATATTGTATTTCTGCATCTGTGTTTAACAATTGGAACTAGTCCAGACTATAGCTTCGTGTGATCTAGGGCTTGTGAGTGGTTGAATTAACGGCTAAAAAATCTTTTAAAGTGCAATTCACTAATAGTTATGGCTAGCTACCAAAGAGATGCTGGCAATACATTAGTACTTGTGATGTTATTTATCTTCATATTCACTACAGGGGGTTTTGAAATTGATGATTTTAGTTGGTTTCCAATTGTTTGTTATATGTTTTGGTGCCTTTGCAGGCAGGACATTCACTTCTTGATTACATTTGCTCATAGGAAATAGAACAGCCTCTACATACTGAACCACAAGACTTCAGTTCCCTACTTTTGGTTAAAATATTCATTTTGTTGTGGGAACCAAAGTAAATCACTTCCCTTTGGTGTAGTAGCAATATTAGGAAAAAAGTGAGCAATTCTGGTTCTATCTCCTGTCACAATGTGAACATGAACAAATCACCTAACTTACGAAGTAAAAAAAAATTAAAATGAATAGCTTATATTTCCTAGGGTTGTGAGGTTAAGAGGAATAGTATGTTAAAAATGGCCAGCACATAGAATACATGCTTAAGTAGTATCATCTTCTTTCTCTACTACCTGAACTCTGAGCTTCTTCTTCAGCTGGGAACGAATGGGATTAAACTAAGATAGTGATCTTCTATATGTCTATTTATAATCTGTCTATATGTCTGTAATGTATTTGCCAGAAAACCTTTTTCTTATATCTAGAGCACCAAAGTACACAATAGTTAAAATGGTTTTGTTCTGATTGAACTTCAGAAAGAAGGATCTGGTCACCTTACCTGCTTATCACCATCATCTCTTTCCTTCTCATACTATACTTCCCTTCTCTACTATGACTACTGACCCTCAGACATCACTACAGAGCCCTGGAGTTCCAAGGAATACAATTTCCAAACCATACATAACCGTGTGTGTGTGTGTGTGTGTGTGTGTGTGTGTGTGTGTATCAGCTGCTAGAGTCTCTGTGTTATTCTTATGATTAAATGAATTGTATCTTTAACACAAGTTTTAGAAAGACTAGAAAACAGATTAAAACAGATACGCATTTGTGTTTGGGGGTAGAAATTGGAGGAGGGTAATCATTTTACAATATTACTCAGAATGGGTAGAGTTTTTCCTTAGATTGTTCAGAAGAAATACAGCACAAGGATTTACTCATAGTTAATGTTCTTATTATCCCACAGACCCAGGGACTCAAATGGGTTTGCTTTCATTTTCAGGCCAGTGAGTACCATTTTGGGTAATGTGTCAGTCATCTATTGCCACAATAATGCCACATAAGAAAATACCACAAAACTCAGTATATTTCCAAACGAATAAAAATTGTTATGTTATAAAGACACCTTGTACACACATATTCCACTTCAGCACCATTAAAAATATTGAAGACATGAAATCAACCTAAATGCTTATCAGTGGTAGACTGGATAAAGAAAATGTGGTACATATACACCATGGAGCACTATGCAGCCATAATAAAGAATGAGATCATGTCCTTCTAAGGGACATGAATGAAGCTGAAGGCCATTATCCTTAGCCATCTAACACAGAAACAGAAAACCAAATACCACTTATAAGTTGGAGCTAAGTGATAACACATGGACAAATAGAGGGTAACAGCACACACTGGGGCCTTTCACGGGGTGGAGGGCGGGAGGAGGGAGAGGATTAGGAAAAATAACTAATGAATACTAGGCTTAATGCCTGGGTGATGAAATAATCTGTACAACAAACCTTCATGTCACAAGTTTACTATGTAACAAACCTGCACTTGAACCCTTGAACTTAAAATAAAAGATAAAAAAATAAGTATTCTTTGTTAGCTCACAAGTCTGTAAGTCATTGAATTAGACTGGTCTCAGCTTGGAAGATCTGTTTTTTTAAAAAAGATACACTCACATATGTGGGGAGTGACTGGGCATTGGCTTGGGACAGTGGGTAAATTAGCTTTTGTGTCTAATCCTCCACAGCTAGCCTGGGTATACTATGGCAAGCCCAATCACACAAGCACTCTTCATGCCTAAAACTCAATGGTCAAAGCAAGTCACATGGCCTGTCAAACTGGCGAGGCTTTCCAAGCCTCTATAGCAATGGGTGTAGATACAGTAAGAGGATTGGAGTTGTAAATACAATCAATTTACCACAAGTAACTATATGGCAACATATAGTTAATAATATATAGGCTCATATATTAGTTCATAGATCTTCACTGACATTTGTTGAAGATGATAGAATAAGGACAGTAGAATATCAAATTTGGGCTCTGTCACTTACTTTGGTGATATTTAACCTCTCTATTCTTCAATTTTTGCTTCTGTAAAAAAGGAATATATTCTTTCTCATAGGGTTAATGTCAACGTTAAATGAGTTAATGCAAGCAAAATGCTTAGAATAGTGCCTGACACTTAGTAAGCACTATACAGTTTTCAAAAATTGCTATATATTAACAAAACAAAAACAATAATAATACCATTATTATTATTATCAGCCCCTGAATTATGAACACCTATCTGTGCATAAATGAACTGTCTCTGACACCATCAACAGATGGGGACTGTTTAACGGGGTAATGGAAAGAGCAGGCTTTAGAGTCAAACAGAGGTAGATTCAAATCCCTGCTCTCCACTAGTCACGAAGATTTTTTATTTATACAAGTCCTTTTTCTTGTCTGAGACTCAGTTTTCTCATATGGAATAGGAACTCTTAATAATAAGTATGAACTATACCTTGTTCACTATTGCATTCTCAATCTAATACAAGACCTGGCAGTTGTAGATCTTAAAAAAAATTTGATGAATGTTCATTTTTTTTCCTTTTCCTTCCCCTCTTCATGTGACATTGCATTTTTACTTTAGAAATAAAAAGTATGGAAGGAAAGACATGCAGCTCAATGACTTTACATGTTTCTTTTCTAATAATGTTGAGTATAATAACAACAGTACAATGATAAAAACTTAAGACTACACACATACACATATGTCCACATGCAAACACACATGTGTATTCATGTGTGCATGCACGCATGCACATACACACCCCTTACACCTTTCCTTCAAAATGGGTCATACTTGTTAAGCAGGAATCTAGACCCAACATGGCGGCATTACCCGGCGTAGCAGGCCTTTTGTTAAAGACTCCCTTCACCCTTGTACACACCTGCAGACTTACATGGGTCAGAGTTCTGGCTGGGCACCCCACACTCCCCCATGACCTGTAGCCCACCTGCATTCCACAAGTTCATAAACAGCAGTTTCGGTTAACAGTTTCCAAAGACCTCTTCCTCATGACCCTTACTCAACTCCTGCCCTGGTAGTTTCAAGACCCCCCAGGCCCTGTTTGCACAACCAGCTTCCCTACCTCTCGGGCTATAAAAAGCCCCTACCCTCCTCCCTCAGCGTGACTTCCTCGGCCCATGCCTTTGGACCAAGGAAGCTCTCCCACAAGCCCTAATAAAAGGCTATTCTCACTGCCATTTGCCTTGTGTCTTCATTCCCAGTTCGGCTCCAGCCTCAGTTTGCCTTTACAATACTGAAGGACAAAAATTTTATTATACTTGGTGCTAGAACTGAAGCCCTAGTTGATGAGGAAAAGGATTAAAGGATTTGGAGTATAAAAAGTGGCTCTTATCTTAGAATTAGCCCCCTCTTGTGTGGCCTAAGCAGTGTGTTTTTCTCTTTCATTCCTGTTGTGTGACAAGATGCCAAGGAGATGGCTTACAGAAAAAGAGCCAATGACTGTGCCCGATTTTAATATTGATCTTAGGACAGGATATACAATGTATCTTTGTAGGTAATCAATAGCTTAGTTTAACTCACGTGGAAATAACATTGATGCTGGAAGCCACAATCCTGGAAAGATGTTAAAGAGCATGAAAAGGCATTCATCTAACTAGAGTGTTCTCTCTGGACTGCTTACACAGAGAACTTGTCAAGGGACCCAGCAAAACAAAATTTAGTGATCTGATGATCCTGTGTTTTCTATCCCTCTTTCTCTCTCCATCTCTTTTCTTATGAAATTTGTGACACAAAATTAATCTAGGAAATAGTTCTGCTCAACATCTGTCTTCTGTTGCTATTTGATTCACAGAAGGTTATACAATCAGGTTCATCTTAGGATGACAACTTGATTTTGGAACTTGAATCTACAGGTTAGACTTATGAATACATAGTTGAAATTATTTATTTGTATTTGTTAAACATTAATAATTGATTTAGAATAAGAAAAGGAAGTTAAAGCTAAAGTACATGTTTCTGCAAAATTCAATGTGGTCTTAAGATGGAGAGCTCTGCCCTTCTGCTTTATCACTGATGAACAACATTATGCTTGGTCAGGAAGTCACAACTCTTGTAAAACTTTATTAGTGTTCAAGATCATTAATGGAAAGCAGTGGGGAAAAAAGAAGTAAATATAAAGTGTCAGTTTCAGACAGTCAAAGACAAGTTCATTGTGCTGTAAATTAAATCAAATGCCACAAAATATGCAGATTGTAAAAATGCCTATTCTCTGCAAAGCTGTTAAACTTTAAAAGGTCTTTTCAATTACAATGACTGAGATGAATGCCGTGTCATGGTGCTATGGAAAAGGCTTGCAGACGCTCAGAGGGCACTGGGTGTAGGAAAATGTGTGGGGAAAAATTTTTAAGTGTATGAAAGAATCCACTAGCAACAAATATTTGCCTAACTGGCAACTACATGCTATAGGTTCCATTCCTTGTCTCCTTCTTAAACTCCTGCACACATCATTCAACTTTTGGAGATTTTCTCACTAAGATTTATCTTCACACTTGTTCTACTTTTGCCATGTCTTGTGTGTTATCTTTATTTATTGATCTGACCCCAGTTTTGAGTATGAGTGTTTTACTACATGTGTACTCAAGGTCTCAGGTGGAAGCATCTCAGCTAGTACTGAATTATGGGTTCATACACTAATTGTTATAATTGGGAAACAGGGAACTGTGCCTCTGTGTTATGACTCACAGTTGGAAATTTCCCCCAAAACTGAGTATGTGTGGAGGCAGACTGGTCAAAAGTTGCTAAATGTCCGCCATATCTATTACTCTGTTTACTCAATACAACATGTATATTTTTCCCATTTTCAATAATGGAAGAAAAAGAAAAAAATAAGAAAAAAGGAGAAACAGAAAAAGAGAAAGAAAGAGAGCAAAGGAAGGCAAGGAGAAAGATGGGAACAAGTGAGATGAGTAAGAACCAGAGAGAACACTATCACTACAACCACAAAACAAAACAAAACAAACACAATGCACCCATAATAAAAATCTCTCACCAAATGTTATACAATTATCTCTCCTACAAGCCAAAATAAACTCATATATTTTAAAGGAAGACACTGTAATGTAATAGGTATTTCCTTTTACTTTATCAGACTTTTGAATAATGCCTGCTTCGCTTTTGATATGTCCTGATCCTCACTAAATGAGCCACAATTAATGGATTAAATTCCTTTACACCTTTCTAAATAGTGTGGAATGTGAGAATAAAGAAAATGAAAGTACACACACACACACACACACACACACACACACTCTCTCTCTCTCTCTCTCTTCAGAAAAACGTGGGCATTTGTAAATCTTGTTTCTGCACCTTACTTCAAAGCCACAGCTAACATTTTTTTATCATTTTCCTACTCCATATGCTGTTGCCTCAATTCTGGATGCTTTACTTGGTGGCCATAGTCAAGCTTGTTATGCTTGGTCCCTGCTAACCCTGTTATGCTTGGTCCCATGGGTTATGGTATAACCCATGCCCCCAAAATAGTTATTAGTTATTAGGTTGGTGCAAAAGTCATTGTGTTTTTGCGATTATTTTCCATTATTTTCAGCAGCAAAAACCACAGCGACCTTTGCACCAACCTAATAGTTTTGGTGTGACTGCATTTGTGTGTGGCTGGTCATTATTATGGGCCTGCAGATTGTGCTGAAATATGACATCAATATTTTAGCAAGAAATTGTACCCAGAAACCAGATGTTGGAATCAGATGCAACTCTATAAGCTAATTATGTTGACTATGTCAGTGACGCATCCGTAAATACAGGAAGTGAGCTAAGCATCTGTTGTGTGGTTCTTGACACTAGTGGAGGGTCTCAGCCTTGGAAAGATACATCATCTGAGTATGTTTCCTATGGAGTAACCAGAGTAGCAATAACACAGTGTTGCCACCAACTGCCCCCTGCTTATTGACATCCTGAATCATTAGCTGAAAACCATGTCCTGCAAGCCTGATGTGTGAGTGTGAGGTGCATACTATTTAGATGTGTCTTGATATTTGTTATTATTAATCATGAAATCCATTCATCTACTGGACTAGTTAAGAACTTGGCATTTTTGTCTCCGAGGTAGTCCTGCCAATATATTCAATTAGTTGTAGTCTATTAACACAGAGCCTAGGAAGAACCCTAAGAAATCACTTAGAATTCACTCTTATTTTTCTGTTTCATTTGTGTACCAAGTAATTTGTCTCCTGATGGTTAGAACCAGTCAACTGAGCTAACATTATAACATGTTTGTATTTTAGTCTAAGAGAAGGAAGAGACTGAAATAATTAAATGGCTTCCTATTCAAAATATTCATTTAGGTGTTTTCCTCAAGAAAACATTTGACTTATGATATTTTCAACTTACAATGGGTTTGTCCAAATGTAATCCCATTTTAAATCGATAAAGATATTGAATGTGTATCATTTTTATACCACTGTGATCTGTAGTTTGTAAAGAGGCTCTTTCATGTCTAGTATTTGGTTTTCTGGCCCATACATATTGATTTGTTTTTCTAAGACCACCAGAGCGGGCACAAAAGAACCAGCGGGTAGGCAAGGGTAGGAGCAAAACTGCACATTTATTTTTGGTCACCTAGCTTCAGGGGAAGAAGGTGGGTAGGGAGAGGTCTGTCAGCCTCCGGCAAAGGAGGCCAAGAGAGTCACCTGGAGAAGCTCTCGGACGGAGTTCCTGATACAGTTCCGACTAGGGGCTGGGAAGTCTACGCGGGACGCTGGCCTGAGTGCCTTTTCTAGGAGTGGGAGGGCAATAGGCGGGGCATGGGCGTGTCGGGGGGCGTTCTGCAGGTGTGACCAGGTAAATCTTGGTCTCTTCGGATTGACGTCACCTGGTGCATGCCTGGTTGGTCTGCACCTTCCCAGGCGCCGGCTGTATTTTCGCACGTGCGGGAAAAGTTGGTGATGAAGAACCCGGAAGTGCCCCATCTTGCCTCCGTTCGTCCAAACACATATAGACCTATATATCCTGTTAGAAAGGCTACAAACTTATGGATAATTTCATGACAAAATTTCAAAAGGTCCTTTAACCATTTGATAAAGCCAATTGCTCCCAGGTGGTATATAGTTGATAAGATTATTAATTTCATGGAGAGGAGTGCTTCACTTCTCAAGCAATAAAATGAATTAATTGACAAAAAGAAATTTTGCATGAAATTCCATAAAAGGTCGTCTTGATTGGCTGTCCCAATCTCCCAACCCTAACCATTTTCTCTAGTGGTATGCAGGTAAATATGTAACAACCAGTTATGCAGAGAAAGGGAGAGAAAGACAGAGAGAGAGAGAGAGAGAGAGAGAGAATACATTTAAATGTATATAATATAACATAATTTTTCTATTTTATTATTACTTATTGTTGTTAATCTCTTACTATGCCTGATATACAAATTAAATTTTATCATAGATATATATATGCAAAAGAAAATTATAGTAAATATAGGGTTTGATACCATTTGCAGTTTCGAGCATCCACTGAGGGTCTGGTGGCTAAAAGAATACTATTGTTCATTACAATGGCAATTAAATTTCAACATGAATTTAGGAGGAGACAGACACCCAAACCATGACAGGAAAACACGCACACAATCAGCTCTGGTGAACCAGTGCAAACCAGCTCTAGTATTCCTCTGCTTTTTCTCTAAATACCTTTAGTCTAGATGTGATCCTGTAGAAAATTTATAACCCATAAAATCTGGGCAGAAGGCCTGAAGAATATATTCATTTCTCTATTAAAAAAAGCCAAACAAACACAAATCCTTGCTAAAAGAAACCTTTTCCCCTTCTTTCCCCATCCCTAATGTTCCTGCCTCATTACTAATGTTTTACTTTAAATATCATACAAACATAAGAATTAAAGCTAATGTAATAAGGTCATGGAATTGAAATATTGATAGTATTGGCCTATTAGGGGAATTATGGAGTGACTAGAGTGCCGAAGTGCTGATCAACTTTTAATTTCTTATTGCGTGATACAAGTAACATCTTCTTTCTTTAAACCTTGCGGGGCCATTTTTTATTGTTATTGTTATACACCCAAATGTAAAACTAACTATACAGATAGCAAAACAATATATGAGAAATTTAACACATTCATAGATGATATCAACAGAACCCTGAGTGACAAAAGAACCAAACACGAATCCAAAATAAGTGACATTCCAGCTAGTTCAAATCAGTTCCCTCTCTAAGAAGAAAGGGATTAAACATAATTCAGTTCACCATATGTAGGGGGCTTCTTTACCAAGGTCTGATACTTGTAAAGGATATAATTGTCAATTCTAATTCTTCATTCCCCTCTAGTAATATTATGTATCCATACTTTTGCCATGGCCTTTAGGAGGGAGAGTTATATTTTCCTACCTCTTGACTTTGGTTTTAGCCATGCTACTTTCTCTGGGCAATAATATGTAAGCAGTCATGCTGTGAACATGCAATAAAGTTTGTCTGCAAAGTCCAACTTGGTCTTCTTGTTATTTTGTCTTTCATCATGATAAGAATGTATGTTGGTTAAACACTGGTCCAAGAAAAATGAGAAAGCAAACATAAACTCAAATTTTACCTTTGAGACGAGACCAAAGCTGAGTCAGCCTAAACAGCTGAACCTCGGCCAACATGAAGATGAATAAGAAATAAATGCTATTGTTGTGTGTCACTGAGATTCATAGTTAATGGTCATATAGCAAAGGCTGTCTATGGGCATGGGGATTTTTATTCTTGATTTTGGCTTCTGGCAAACTGGATCCTCAATAGCACAGGCAACCAGTCATTCTTGTGGTGTAGAACATACTATATTGATCTAAAACTTATCCTCCATTTAACAAAAGCATTTTGTTCAAGAACACTTTGCCCAATCACCAAGGTGATTAGGAAAGAAAAATGAGTGAAATTTATTAATTGATTATTTTGTCTACCAGATTATTAAAAGCAAAAAAGAAAAATAACCCTATAACCTTCGTAGTGGTCACCCTTTGAAGAATATTGACAAATAACTCAAAACTTACTACATTTTTGTCTATACTGAGGGGCTGTCACACACGCACTTAAAAGTTCTAAACACTTTTGTCATCAGTCTTCCAAGACCCTAATCACTTAACTAGTCATCAGCTGCTGACCAAAAATTATGTGTATCTTTACTTTGTGCCATATCTTCTTTGAGTATCAGTTGATGAAGAGAGGTATTACTTAAAGATTTGCAAGCTGGAAGTATTTCTCTGTTTCATTCTCTTTCAGGAGCCCCTAGAGTTGAATGCCCATAATGTAGAAGTCCATATTTGATGTATGCCACACCATCATGATTTTGATTTATGCTAAGACATAATGCAGAGTCATCTGTGCATCTGATTATTTCTTTTCTCATATAAAAGATAATAGAAAATGACCCATAACCCATGGGTCTATATTGAGGGGGAAGTAGCAGCAGAGGAGGGGGAAGTATGATGGAAATGTGTGCATTTGTTCCTAAACTAAGACCTGAGTTTAGGACTAGCACAGCTCCCAATACTCTATATAATTCCACTTGGTGATAGAGTATACTTAGGAATTACCGTATTTATGGACTTGTAGACCAAGTACTGCTCAGTTTATGACAGCCAGCTTAGCATAGTCACTTGGTGTGTTATCAGGAATTTAGCCTCCAGGAATAAGCATTAATTTATTTTTATCTAAAGAAATACAAATATTATCTGAAAATAACTTAGTTTTACTCCAAAACCCCCAAAGACCTCTTCTGTAAATCTCATGAGGATATATGACACAGAATTCACAGATTATTTTACATTTCCAGAGATATTTGTAATGTTATGGGATCCTCTGGATCATATGAACAAACGGTTCAGCTTCTTGAGTTGCAGTCCAGAGTCTTTCCTTTAAAAATAAAGTGTGTTCATTTAGTGAGATACGTGGTAAAGCATTCTTTCTCCATAATGGTGTGTTTGTGTAAAAGTGAAGTAGCACTGAAAAAAAATTACAGACCCTCCCTCATTTACATGGTCACTCTTCATGAGCATCTTAGGAGGATCACTTTTCCAGAAATAGAAAAATTAAGAAATATTGAAGAAATCTTGATTTATGTCATTGTACTATATTTGAATCTTATATTCCACAAGCATCACTTAGTATGGCATTACAAAAGATTTCTAGGATGTGTGAGGCTTATCAGACATTAATCAAATGAGAAAAGATTTAAAACGTTCTGGACTATCTGACAGGAATAAATTGATTTTCAGTAATATGTTCTAAAACTTTCTTTTGTTTTAAATGCAAGAAATTTTATTTAACAGTTATCACTGATCCCCCTAGGGTAGCTGCCCCCTACTCGCAGGAATGTACAAAATTAATTACATTGTCAGATTTAGATTTAATGAAAGTAAATCATCAGAAGCTCATAGCTGGGAAGGATAAGGCAAAGAGTGAGAAAGTGCTTTATTGTATCTCTGAGATCTCTACTAGTTCTTAACAGGAAGGATAGTTGGGGTATGAACTCCTTGGAAAGACAGAAATACAATTAAACTTAAAATAATACAACTGTATTCTGAAGGACATAGGAAAGTATCACAAAGAAGACTTGGTGAGAAGTAGTTCTTTAAAGCATTAGACAACCTTAAAAGTCAATATTAGAACTGTTACTTGCTAAAGATTGATTATATTGTCAGTTCTTCAAGATTAGAGGGCTATGAATTCTAAATATGGAGTAAACACAGATGCAAGGGGAAAAAACTCATTCTCTGGCTCTGACCTGCCTACTTGTAACCTCGTGAGGTTGATACTTTTATTTTCATTTTACAAATAAAGAAATTGGGCATCATAGATGTGCATTCACTTGTCCACAGTCACACTATTTGTTGGTGGCAAGTCCAGAATTCAGACCTTTGACTGTCCGACTTGACCTATGAGAACTGTCCAGGTCTGTCGCGATTCTTGAGACTTTTTTTGACTCTCAGGATTTCTCTTCATCAGAATGTCTAGTGATTGTGATCTTTTAAACATCCAGTTTTCTATAACCCTCAGAGAAGTATCCATCATATAAATAACACATTGTCAACCTTAAATACACAGGTAATTGAGGTGCTGCTCTCACAATGGAAAGAAAAGAGCAAATTAGGGTAAGGCGGTGCTTTGGTGCCCTTCAGGGGAAAGTCATTAAATGGTATTGAGGAGTGTCCTAGTCACCCATCCGTGGAAGGTAAATTGTTCCAAGTATATTTAGCCTTAAAAAATGTCTCCTTAGCCCATCTTCTTGGTCAACAAATAAATCGTGTTTTTGCCATTTGACCCAAGCCTCCCTGTTTCCTGTTACTTTCTCACCTCAGCTGCAAATTGTCTATAGCCTGATTTTTAAATCTTCACTTTATCACTAGTTCAGAAGATTAAAAAGTGAACCTCCAGGCAGCAGTTAATATGTAATTGTTTATTTAGCCATTATGTCAAGAGTGAAGTTCACAATCAATTCTCCAGAGGTCGACTTCAGAATACACCTAAATATTGCTCTGCCTTCTCCTAGTGAATAACTGCTCAGTTGTTCTCTGTGTTTGATTAAGGTTATAGTAATAATTGTCTAATTCCTTTAATTAAATAGAACCTCCACTTAAGAACTGGACTTTCTAACAGGTGTTTCTGTCACATTTTCCTTTTACTAACTAAATAATTATTAATATTTATTAAATACATACTATATGTTAGCCACTGATTAAACATATTTTACATATTATATTGATAATTACTTCCATCATCCCTGTTGTATTGGGAATAGGGATGTAATGAGGAAATTAAGGTTTAAAGGTTTAGAAAAATGTTTAGATCTACACAGATAAATAGTAGCAGATAGCACTCAAGACCCAGGTCTTTGCAATTCCAAAGCCCCCATTCTTAATCAGTGTATCTGACAGTATTTAGGTAACAACATGTATGTTCCCCGATAAAAGTTTTATATTTATGCTTTCTTTAGCACAACCCAATGTTCACTAAACATTTTTGAGGCCTAGATACTGTGATAGACATTGAAGAATAAAGATAGTAAATTATTTCTCCTACCCTTAGGAGAATGGTTTAGTTATATTAATAGGATGGAGGGAGGGATGGATGCTTGCAAATTTTAAGGAAAATAGTGTGATGTTACCATACAAATATCAACAAATTGCTTTGGAATATGGGGGTGAGAGAAAAATTCCAATGAGCTGTTAGTTGTATTTTTTTAGGAGTTCATTAGAGGAGGCAGAATTTGTGTTATTGCTGTTTTAATGGGTCAATTCTACTATACCACTGTGAAGTATGCTGGTTTCGTAATTGCTCATCCAGGCGAGCATGAGAATTACTTTGTGATAAACTTTCACCTTTTGATTTCACTAGTGGACCAATTAGTGGTTGTTACTCTAAAGACCCAATGTCAGGCCTCTGAGCCCAAGCCAAGCCATCTCATCCCCTGTGACTTGCACGTATATGCCCAGATGGCCTGAAGTAACTGAAAAATCACAAAAGAAGTGCAAATGCCCTGCCCAGGACTGGCAAATTGACTTTATTCACATGTCAGAAAACTAAAATACCTCTTGTTCTAGGTAGACACTTTCACTGGATAAGTAGAGGCCTTTCCCACAGGGTTTGAGAAGGCCACCACGGTCATTTCTTCCCTTCTGTCAGACATAATTCCTTGGTTTGGCCTTCCTACCTCTATACAGTCTGATAACGGACCAGCCGTTACTAGTCAAATCACCCAAGCAGTTTCTCAGGCTCTTGGTATTCAGTGAAACCTTTACATCCTTTACTGTCCTCAATCTTCAGGAAAGGTAGAATGGACTTATGGTCTTTTAAAAACACACCTCACCAAGATCAGTCACCAACTTAAAAAGGACTAGATGTTATGCCCAGACCGCTTATTCCCCAGAGAAGACCACCAGAGTCCGGAGTCAAAGCCAAGCGGCAAGGATCTTTATTACAGGTTCGAACCTGGAACTTCCTCACTAGTCATGAGACGGGCGGGAAAGTTCCTTAACTGGGCTCCAAACAGCATTTTTATAGTCAGGGGTAAACAGGTACAGAGTCATAGGGGATTTTGTACACATCAGACTTAGGATTGGCTGACATTTGAACAAGGTGATTTGGCTGATTATGATCGGTTCCCACCATTTCTGGTATTTCGGTTACATTTTGAAACACTGATGACGTTTATCAGGGGCTTGCAGGGTAGGGGTAGGGTAGGGGTAGGGCGGTTACATTTTGAAACACTGATGACGTTTATCAGGGGCTTGTTTTCCCGGTCTGCTCACCTGGTCTGTTCTGCTTTCTAGATTCCTGGAATTGTTTGCCTAAGTTAGTTCGGGAGTTGTTTTGTAGCCCTGGTCCCTGCTGTCCTGGTCCCTTTCATAGGCAATACTTTTACCACTTTCCTTTCTCAGAATTCAGGCTTGTCCTCAGAATGCTACAGGTTCCAGCCCATTTGAGCTCCTGTGTGGACACTCCTTTTTATTAGGTCCCAGTCTCATTCCAGACACCAGACCAACTTAAACTGCACCCCAAAAAACTTTCATCCCTACTGTCTTCTGTCTAGTCATACTCCTATTCACCGTTCTCAACTACCCATAAATGCCCTGCTCATGTTTACACTGCCAGTTTTACACTGTTTCTCCAAGCCATCACAGCTGATACCTCCTAGTGCTATCCCAAACCACCGCTCTAAATTCCCTCTTAAAGGAAATAAATGATCTTTGCTGGCAAGGCTATGCTGAACCTCCTTGGGCACTCTAATTAGATGTCCTAGGTCCTCCCAGTTCTTAGTCCTTCAATACCTGTTCTTTCTCCTTCTCTTACCTTGTGTCTTCAGTTTAGTTTTTCAATTTATACAAAACCGCATCCAGGCCATCACCAATCATTCTATACGATAAATGTTTCTTCTAACGACCCTACAATATCACCCCTTACCCCAAAATCTTCCTTCAGCTTAATCTCTTCCACTCTAGGTTCCCACGCTGCCCCTAATCCCACTTAAAGCAGCCCTGAGAAACATCGCCCATTCTCTCTCCATATCACCCCCTAAAAAATTTTCACTGCCCCAACAGTTCACACTATTTTGTTTTATTTTTCTTATTAATATAAGAAGGCAGGAATGTCAGGCCTCTGAGCCCAAGCCAAGCCATCGCATCCCCTGTGACTTGCACTTATACGCCCAGATGGCCTGAAGCAACTGAAGAGTCACAAAAGAAGTGCAAATGCCCTGCCTCGCCTTAACCGATGACATTCCACCATAAAAGAAGTGAAAATGGCCAGTCCTTGCCTTAAGTGGTGATATTATCTTGTGAAATTCCTTTTCCTGGCTCATCCTGGCTCAAAAAGCTCCCCCACTGAGCACCTTGTAACCCCCACTCCTGCCCGCCAGAGAACAACTGCCCTTTGACTGTAATTTTCCTTTACCTACCTAAATCCTATAAAACGACCCCACCCTTATCTCCCTTTGCTGACTCTCTTTTTGGACTCAGCCCGCCTGCACCCAGGTGAAATAAACAGCCATGTTGCTCACACAAATGCTGTTTGGTGGTCTCTTCACACAGACGCGCATGACACCCAAATGTCAGAATATTCATAAGGACAGTCAACATACCAGGAAAAAAAAAATAGTATACATGGAACAAAACATTGGGCGAAACCTTAGGAATTACCTAGTCCACATAAAATCCCCTATTTATAGGTCTATAGAGTTATGCTCACCTTTCCTCATAATCACACATCACACGTTCTTCTTTTTCTTTCCTTTGGGCCAAAGCATTTTCATGATTTCAGAGTTGCTGGATCAAAGAAGCTTCTGCATAAGCCACAAGCAATGTTGGGAGCTGTTGCCTCAGATATCCTAGGTCCTTAGGTCGTCTGAACTTGCCTCTTTCTCATAGTAAGTTTCCCCACATTAGCCATTGATATGTCCTTTCGTCTAATAACATAGGCAGCCAATCAAAGCCTTTAAGAGTTCAGAGATAGGAAAGACTAATCTGATAATTTACAGAGGAGATTATGTTTGAATTAAGTCTTACAAGATGGACTGCTAGTTTTCATGTTTTTCCATAAATATGTATTTCAACAATTAAAATCTTAAATGCTTTAGATGGGAGGAAAATCTAGTTCCACCAGGTACAGATTACCCATCAAACTTCCAGTGTACTGCCTTACTGCTTCATTCTGTATTGGGAGAACCCGCTCCCGATGTTTAACGTGGGTTCTTTTCTATTTCCTGTCTTGGCTGCGTTGAGAAATAAAGGGAAAGAGCACAGGAGAGAGAAATTTAAAGCTGGGTGTCTGGGGGAGACATCACGTGTCGGCAGGATCCCTGATGTTCCTCCAGCCCTAAAACCAGCAAGTTTTTATTAGCAATTTTCAAAAGGGGAGGGAGTGCAGGAATAGGGTGTGGGTCACGGAGATCACATACTTCACAAGGTAATAAAGTATCACAAAGCAAACAGAGGCAGGGTGAGGTCACAGGACCACCGGATGAGGTGAAATTAAAATTGCTAATGAAGTTTCAGGGCACGCATTGTCATTGATAACATCTTATCAGGAAACAGGGTTTGAGAGCAGATAACTTGTCTGACCACAATTTATTAGGTGGGAATTTTCCTCCTCCTAATAAGCCTGGGAGCACTATAGGAGATCAGGGCTTATTTCATCCCTTCGGCTTTGACCATAAAAGATGGCCTGCTTTGAGAGGGCCGTTCATAGGCCTGCCCTCAGGGCGCATTCTCTTTCTCAGGGATGTTCCTTGCTGAGAAAAAGAATTCAGTGACATTTCTCCTATTTGCTTATGAAAGAGGAGAAATACAGCTCTGTTCCGTCCAGTTCGTCCAGTTCGAAGTTACCTCTTTTGTTCCCTAAATATCGCTGTTATCCTATTCTTTTTTTAAGATGCCCAGATTTCATATTCAAACACACATGCTCTACAAACAATGTGTGCAGTTGACATAATCACAGGGTCCTGAGGCGACATCCTCCTTATGAAGGAGGATGACGGGATTACAAAGAAGATGACAGGATTAAGAGATTAAAGACAGGCATAGGAAAACACAGGGGTATTGATTGGGGAAGTGTCAAGTGTCCATGAAGTCTTCACAATTTATGTTCAGAGATTACAGTAAAGACAGGTGTAAGAAATTATAAAAGTATTAATTTGGGGAACTAATAAATGTCCATGAAATCTTCACAATTTATGTTCAGTGATTACAGTAAAGACAGGTGTAAGAAATTATAAAAGTATTAATTTGGGGAACTAATAAATGTCCATGAAATCTTTACAATTTATGTTCTTCTGCCGCGGCTTCAGCCGGTCCCTCCGTTCGGGGTCCCTGACTTCTCACAACAATTCTGCCCCACAGTGGTCAGTAAGAAGATTCATCCAGAATTTGCAACGCTTTTTGACATTGTCTCCGGCTCAGCTTTCAGTTATTTTGTACCTTGGTTTCTGTTGTTGTCCCAGATTGTTACCCAAGGTTGCTTTGGACTGCATTCAGTACTCTGGATTCATGGCTTGCCGGATTATAAAAAGAGGTACACCTAGTGGTAGCACTTGTTGTGGCACCAAGGGCATAGTGCAGTTCCTTTTAAGGATCCTTAATTTCAGTCTCTACATGGTCAGTTTCCTGTTTCCAGAACTGAACCCAAATGATGGAAAAGGCATTTAGTGAGCACTTGCAATATTTTCAGAAGCTTCAAAAACAAATGAGTGACAGAGGTTGTTTTTAACATAAATTCTCAAGACAATTGGTTTGCTTGATGGAAATAAAATCACACAATAACTAGGTTCCAAACTGTTTGAAGAGACATATGAAATAAATAACCATAAAATGGCATTAAGAAAATAAAAGAGTATATTTATCAAACCTCTGGAGAGACAAAGGCTTTCTAATGGTAAAAGCAGAAGAAGAACTCTCAAAGGAAAAAAAAAATCAATGCAGATGCTAAATAAAAATTAAACTGACTATATTAACAATAAAAAAATTCAAGCAAATACATAATCAAAACTAAATTGTATTAGTTTGTGCCACCTCAAGGTTTATATTAATGGTTTTAAGAGTTTAGGGTTGGGAGGAAGTGATGTGTTTAAGTTCCACCCCAAGGTTATATTAATGGTTTACAGGGTTTAGGGTTGGGAGGAAGGGATGTGTATGCCAAATGTAGTACAAGTGAGATCTTTGTAGTAATGGACTAGTTCAATATCTTGATTGCTGTAGTGGTTATATGAATTGACATGTGATAAAATGGCATTGAAATGAACACATACACACATTGTACCAATGTCAGTTTCCTGGTTTTGTTATTATGCTATACTTACATAACCATTGGGGAAAACTGAATGAAAAATACATAGCATCTCTCTATACTATTTTTGCCCATTGCCTATGAATATGTAATTATTTCAAAATTAAAAATAAAATGTAACATTGTTAGTGAGGTTGGGATAAAGGCTTAAGTTTTGAGTATTGCTTGCAGCAAATATTAATTAGTACAAACTTTAGAAAATAATAGTGGAAATAAAAATAAGCAGCTAAAATAAATGAAACATAAAAAGTAAAAATACAGCTCTTTAATCAGATATATTTGTTGTATTTTAGTGGGTTGACTTTATCTAATTTCTGGAAACTCACAACCTTAACTTTCTTATTGATAAAATGCTAAATTAAAATTACTACTTATTGAAAATGAGAAAATGTATGAATATCCAGTGGAATTAATATTATGATTATTGTGCAGATAGGTGTCTACTTAAAAAACTTGTAATCTCTATTATATCTGTGGGAGATCATATCCAATAATCCTGATCAAATGCTGTTTGTTCTGGAGGGTTTCTTTTCAGTTATGTAGCTATAATTGAACAAAACCCACACTACTGGAGGAAAGGGACATGCATTTATTTGTTTTTGTGTAACAAGTTGTGCCCTTTCTCTTATTCCATGGCAAATGGCCCAACAAACTGTTTGGAAAGAGAGTAAACTGGACCTGAGCACTCCCCTTTTGAAATTTAATATTATTAGGTATCTCTAATGGCCAAGATAGTCCTGTCTTAGGTCCACAGGCTGAAAGACAAGGGGTACAAATTCATGAAAAGGAACAAAGAGTCAGATGTGCTTAAACACATGTCTCAGGGGTCTGAGAGGAGCATTATCTCCTGACACAGCTTGAAGCTTAGGAGATGTCTTCAAATGCATCTTCTCTGGCCTATTGGCCATGTTTGTGAGAAGACATTGACATTAATAAGCACAGTGGGATGCCAGGCCCATGCTGGGATTCACAGCAAATATTGTAATAGTACTGGAGGAAAAAAAAATCACATATTTCTCTCTCTTAAAGTAAGAAATAAAAGATTATTGCTGACTTGCAATGATGGGAATGCTTTAACAGCCACTAAATTGGACAAGAATTACATAAAACAGTTGAGGCCACATATTTTCAGCACTAGTAGCAGATACTACATTCCTTTTGGGGATTAACTGGAAATTCTCATGTTTCTTTGTAAGGAAAAGAGAAAGCCAAGACTGAACTATTATGGTGACTGAGTTCCCCCAAATTTTAAAACCTTAATGCAAGAGAAAGGAATCATAGGAAAAATGAAAGATACTCTTTTGATGACAATATAGGGTACTCCAAGTCATGCTGATTTATGTATTCCCTCCTTCCTTCCTTCCTTCTGAAATACAAGAGGGAAAAGTCTTTACATTTAAAAAGATGTTTAGCTTTACCATCAATTAAAATGGTGAATAATTGGAAATAACCAATGCATGTAATGATTAAGGAGAATATTCTCCATTCCTATCCTGTATCCATATCATCTAGAACTGTATCTGTTACATAGAAGGTACAAATGGTATTACAAAATGAATGAATGAAGGATTAAATGTTGATAATAATTACCTAGTCCAGAAACTCTTAAGCAGCTATTGAAGCAATTGTGCTATCATAATATTGAAAATGTGAATATTTATAATGCTGAGTGCAAAAATCAAAATATAAAATAGTGTCTGGAGAAAGAGTTCTTAAACTTCAATGTACATTGTATTACCTAGAGGGCTTGTTGAAACACAGATTGCTAAGTCTCAAATCTAGTCTCTGTTTTAGTATATCAGGAATGAGACCCAACAATTTGTATTGCTAGTAAGTTCTCAGATGATGTCCATGCCACTTGTCTTAAAAACCACATTTTGAGAACTATTCATTGAAAGGATGATTGCTAGTATGTAAAAAAGCCAAACACAAATATATCCGAAAAACGTGTTGAGCAAATAAAATTTATTCTTGGAAAATGTGTTGAGCATACAGTGTGAATAGTGATTGTCTTTGGGGAGGTGGGATCATGACTTATAGTTATTTTCTTTCTGCCTTTGTTTATTTTCTTTGTAGTAATCTATTACTTTAAAATGGAAAATAAAAAATGTCTGAGCAATTTAAACTTAAAGACATGTGGCGATCTAGATCTTCAAGAATCTAGAACCAGAAATACCATTTGACCCAGCAATCCCATTAATGGGTATATACCCAAAGGATTATAAATCATTCTACTATAAAGACATAGGCACACATATGTTTATTGCGGCATAGTTCACAATAGCAAAGACTTGGAACCAACCCAAATGCCCATCAATGACAGACTGGATAAAGAAAATGTGGCACATATACACCATGAAATACTATGCAGCCATAAAAAAGGATGAGTTCATGTCCTTTGCAGGGATATGGATGAAGCTGGAAGCCATCATTCTCAGCAAACTAACACAGGAGCAGAAAACCAAAAACCACACGTTTTCACTCATAAGTGAGAACAGAACAATGAGAACACATGGGCACAGGGAAGGGAACATCACACACCGGGGCCTGTCAGGAGGTGGGAAGCTAGGGGAGGGATAGCATTAGAAGAAATACTTAATTTAAATGACAGGTTGATGGGTGCAGCAAACCACCATGGCACATGTATACCTATGTAACAAACCTGCACGTTCTGCACATGTAACCCAGAACTTAAAGTATAATAATAATAATAACAACAATAAAAAAACACAAAAACAAGACCAAAATGCCATAAGTACATGATAAAGGGAGATACTAGTTTTCTCTGAGGAGAGGATAATGAAATCTGGCATGGACTTCAGTGACTAGTAAGTGCTTGCTTTAGTGTTCTTTGCATTGACTCTGTTAGAATTCTCTGATACTAAATTAACTCTTCACCTGACACCAAAAGTCACTGTCTCCCAGAAACTTTTCTTCACTCGTTTAAAGCAGACCCCAGATGCTGATGACAACTCAGCCCACACTCGGTTTATCTATTCCTGCCAATTAGGATTTTCTTGAGAGCTCAGGCTGCTGCTTGTTTAACATCCCATTGGATTGGGTATGTAAATGTGCTTAGTTTCCCAAGGCCACCTTGAGCATTGAGGGTTTAATTCTTACCAATTGTTGGATATTCCCTCTTTGCCCATCTGGATCCACTGCTCTGCATCTCTTTTCTGTTCCTGGAAGTAGAAATTTTGGACTACAACAAAGGACTCCTTTGAGTTTTGCTTCCAGGTGGTTTGACTAATAGGAAGCGCTGGAAGATGGGAGGAGAGTAAGGTTGGTGTATATGATCCGTCCGACTTCTTTCCTGTTAGGCCATGTGTTGACAGTGACTATATTCCCCTACTGAAGGCTTTTGCACCTTTAGGATTATCTTCTTTTAGCTACATCTCTAGAGATTTTGGTATTTGCTTTCTTTCTCTGCCCCTTCAGATGTAGGGATGCTAGCTGCTCCTTTTACTGTGAATTTGATGATGCTTATGCATTTCTCGTTGGTTGATCCTGGCCATAACTTTGTACATAACCTTTTGTACAGTTTTATAGTTACTGAACTCTCCTAAAACTCACCTATATGAGTAAGTCATCTGTTTCCTGTTAGGGCCTTTGCTGGTATACATTCTTTTAATTTTTTTTTAAAGAGTCAGGTTCTCATTATGTCACCCAAGCTGGAGTGCAGTGTCATGATCATAGTTCACTGCAGCCTCAAACTGGGCTAAAGTGATCCTCCTGCCTCAGGTTCCCACATAGCTAGGACCATAGCTGTGTGACATCATGCCCAGCTAATTTTGTGTGTGTTTGTGTGTGTGTTTTGTAGAGACAGGTCTTGCTGTGTTGTCCAGGGTGATCTCAAACTCCTGGCCTCAATAGATCCTCCCACCTTGGTCTCTCAACGCTCTGGGATTACAGGCATAAGCCACTACACTCAGCTCATCTCTTAACTTCAATTTTCATGTCTATGCATGCATGCATGTCTTCTTCTCACAGAAAATAAGAGGCAAAATTCCCCCGTGACCTAACATGGAATCTAAAGAATATGAGTTTTAGAACAAACTATATTAGTTCAAATCTGAATTTAGTAACTTCCTTGTTATATGCACTGCAAAGTTACTTGAGGCTCATTTTTTACCTTAAAAATAAAGATTATCATTTCTCACTTCTTGAGTTGTTAAAGGGGTGAAATCAGATAACATGTGTCAAATATCTAAATGTGTGCTCCAAAAATTGTATGTTTCCTTCCCCTCCCTGTGCTGAAACAAGCCACTTCAATAAAAGAATACTTTTATTTTTTTGGTTTTTCACTGTATATCTGTATCTGTTCCAGGTATCCTCCAATGCAGCTACAGTTCCTCAAACATTTACAATCAATTCTTGTCTTTATAGATAATACAGTTTTGTTTCTTGGGCAGTACTGGGGACCATTTAGGTTCTAGAGAGTTAGACCTGCTTTCCAAAGAAGGGTCCAGCAAGCAGATAGGGTTCTGTTGCCAGCTTCTCTCCAACGACATGATAAAGTCCCCTATTTGAGGAGGCAACTCATTGCTTGGTTTGTTAAGCAGGGAACGTGGACTTCCAGAACAGACCTCATTTTTAAGTTATTTTTCAGTGAGGACACTGCTTCACAATGTTCTGATAAAGCATCTCAATATGGCATGGCAGATCTTAACTTCATGTAAGACATGGGACCTAGTTATTTATATGTGTTTAAGATTTTACTTAGCCCTTGGAATAAGCCTGATTACTTTTCCTAGTTGATTACATTGAGGCTTAGAGATATTAAGTAAATTCCCACTACTAGAAGGTGGGGCACCTGAGATAAACTGATCTGTTTGAAGTTTATTATGTGCTTTCTAATACCTCATTCCTCTTTTTGAGGGTTAAGTGATTTACCCAAATGCAATAAAGCTTCTGGGAATCACTAGAATATATGAATATGTTTTTGTTAATATGTTTTGGGTAGGTGAGTTTGGTCTCAGGATTCCTCAGAACTTATAGGTAAAAAGGGCAAGATAAGGAGGCAGAGAACCTACTGCTTAACAAAAGCAAGCTGTGTGACATTGGGGAAAAACATATTTGACTGATCTCTAGTTTTCTTACCTGTAAATGGGAATCTTCCTGACATGAGCGGCTCGTAGTAGCAGCCCCAAATAATTTAAACTTCTTAGGTGTGTATATCTTGTCTTTTCCTGAATGTGTCACACCTTTTCCATTTTCTCTGTATTGCCTTTACCCAGGTACCTACCCAATCAGTTCCTGCCAGTACTAATCTTTCCAGTCCACTAACTATTTTATCCCTAGTTTAACCTTCATATTTGTTGAGTGAGCAATCCTAAAACATGGATTTTACCAACCTAAATACCTTATAAAGAATCACTTAATTCACAGACAAGGCAAACTCAAACAGAAAAGGTAGGTTTTTACTCCTGGAATATCCACATCCACATGTTAGTGATAATGCTTCAAACATTTCTGCATGCACAAACTAACAGTGGTCCAGCTGCCTCTGCAAACCACTGTGCAATATGTATTCCCCTTAAAGCCTTGGGGAATAAATGCAGGTGTTGTCTCTACTTTTCAAGCAGGAAACCATTCCAGAAATCAACTAGTGAAAAATAATTAGAGATTATAAAATTGGAACTAAGCTCATTAGTCATCTCCCTCAATTCATTAGGACTCTACGTATTGGAATTTTACTTTAGTGACTTATTTTCTATGTAAAGACAGTCAGTTAATTTACTTTCAACAACAAGTTACAGCTATAATACCAAAATGACAAGTTGTAGCTTGGAATACAGCCTTTCGGTAGTGGCTTCTCAGAGGAGATGACTAAATGAGAGACTCAAAATTATAAGGAAGGCACTTCCACGGATTTAGAGTTCCACAGTGAAAGATCTCTACCTGTAAGTACTCACAAGGTAATATCTAGATGAGGCTAAAATATGTTAGATCTCTTCCCTGGCGAAATGTATTCCTAGTTATTTTATTTTTGTGTGTGGATACCGTAAATGATAATGAGTTCTTGATTTGGTTCTCAGCTTGAACGTTATGATGTATAGAAATGCTACTGATTTTTGTATGTTGATCTTGTATTCTGAAATTTGACTGAAGTCATTTATGGAGTCTAGGAAGGTTTTAGATAATTCTTTAGGGTTTTTAGCTGTACAATCATTTCATCAGCAAACAGATTATTTGACTTCCTCTTTTCCAGTTGGTATGCTTTCTATTCTTTCTCTTGCTCAATCGCTCTAAGTAGGACTTCCAGTACTATGTTGAATAGGAGTGGTGAAGGTGGACATCCTTTTCTTGTTTCAGTTCTTTGGGGGAATATTTTCAACTTTTTTCCATTCAGCGTGATGTTGGTTGTTGGCTTGTCATATATGGCACTTACTATTTTGAGGTATGATTCTTCAGTGTCTAGTTTATTAAGGGTTTTTGTCATAAAGTCATGCTGAATTTTATTGAATGCCTTTTCTTCATCTATTGTAAAAATCATATGGTTTTTGTTTTTAATTCTGTTTGTATGGTAAATCACATTTGTTGAGTTGTATATGTTGCATCATCCTTGCCTCACTGGAATAAAACCCACTTGATCGTAACGTGTTATCTCATGACTGCTATTGTATTCAGCTAGTATTTTGTTAAGGATTTTTAAATCTATTTTCATCAGAGATATTCGCCTGTAGTTTTGTTGTTGTGTCCTTGCCTGATTTTTGTATCAAAGTGATACTGGTTTTGTAGAATGAGGAAGAGAAGAATCCCTCCTCCTCAATTTTATGGAATAGTTTCAGTAAGATAGGTACCATCTCTTCGTTGTACATCTGGTAAAATTCAGTTGTAAGTCACCTGGTCCTGAGTTTTTTTAATTAGAAGTTTATTTTAATTACGGATTCAATTTTATTACTTGATATTGGTCTATTTCTATTTCTTATTGGTTCAGTCTTGGGAGGTTGTACGTTTCTAGAAATGTATCCAGTTCATCTGTGTTTTCTAGTTTAGTATGGACAGAGGTGCTCATAATAGTTTCTGATCATCTTTTGTATTTCCATAGTATCAGTTCTAATGTCACCTTTATAATTTCTTATTATACTTATTTGAATCTTTTCTGGGTTACTATAGCTAGCAGTCTGTCAATTTTGCTTATCCTTTCAAAGAAACAACTTCTTTTTTTGTTGATCTTTTGTATCTTTTTTGGTCTTAATCTCATTTAGTTCTGCTCTCTACAAGGATGACAGAGATGAACTGATTAAAAGAAATCATAGATGACACAAATGGAAAAACATTCCATGCTCATGGGTTAGAAGAATCGACATTATAAAAATGACCATACCACCCAAAGCAATCTACAGATTTAACACAATCTCTATCAAATTATCAGCATAAATTTTCTCAGCATTAGAAAAAAATCCTAAAGCTTTTATGGAACCAAGAAGCGGTCCAAGTAGCCAAAAGCAGTTCTAAACAAAAATAACAAATCTGGGAGCAATTACATTGTCTTATTTGAAATTATACTATAAGGCTATATATAGTAACTAAAAAAGCATTGTACTGATACAAAAATAGACATATAGATAAATAGAACAGAATAGAGAACCCAGGGATAAAGCTACATACCTACAACCATCTGATCTTCAACAAAGTTGACAAAAATAAACAATGGGGAAAGGACACCCTATTCAATAAATGATGCTGGGAAAAGTGGCTGGCCATACGCAGAAGAGTCAAAGTGGACCCCTTATCTCTCACCATATACAAAAATTAACTCAAGATAGATTAGAGACTTAAATGTAAGACCTGAAACTATAAAAAATTTAGAAGACAATGTAAGAAAAACTCTTCTGCACATTGGCCCAGGCAAACAATTTATGATAAAGACCCCAAAAGGAAATGGCATGAAAACAAAAATAGACACATGATATTTAAACTAAAAAGCTTCTGCACAGCAAAATAAATAATCAACAGAGTAAATAGACAACTTATAGAATGGAAGAAACTCTTTGCAATTATGCCTCCAAAATAAAGGACCAATATCTGAAATCTAGAAGGAATTCAAGCAACTCAACAAGAAAAAAAAAGTCCTATTTAAAACTGCGCAAAGGACATAAACAGACTTGCTCACACGTAGGTTTGTAAAGATGGAAGAGGATCCTAAGTCTGCATCTACAGTTTGTGTTTTGCCCACTCTTCAACATTTCCAATAACACCTCTAATACTTAAATTAATGAATAAATTTAAGGATCAGACAGAAGTCAGCAGTCATTTCAAAGCAGACTCTTTTACCTGGCTACTATCATTTATGTTACTGACTTTCTCCTCAGCCCACAATGACAATCTTCCTAGGTAACCTCTATTGTCAAGTTTCTCCATTTCATCCGCTTTTTTTCTGAAACATAAAATAAAGTTTCATTTTTTATTGATTTTTAATACACACACCTTACAATTAACAAATCATAAGTGTAAATCTTGATAATTTTATGCTCATCAAGGAAAAGAGTGTAACCTAAACATCAGAAGAACAAGTGTGCCTTCACCCACAAGTATAACCAATATGCTGAATTCTATCATCTTAGGTTAGTTTTGCTTATATTTGCACTTTATGTAAATTCAGTCACAATATTTAGATGTTTGCGTATGACTTTCTTGCACAGATTTACGGTTGTGAGATTCATCTATGTCATTGGGTGTATCATAAATTTATTTGTGATCACTGAGTCAAACATTCTACTTTTTTGGACATTTTAGTTTTTTTTCTTTTTTTGCTATTGTAAATAATACTTCTATGAACATTCGAATAATTTATTTGAAATACATAGTATATATATAAATATATATACATACACATTTACAGTTACATTCAAATACATAAATTATTGATGTACATGGGTTTAAACCTAATATCTCACTATATGTTTTCTAATGAATTTCATCTATTCTTTGTTTCTTTTACCTTTTTCTTGCCTTCTTTTGTATTGCTTGAGAATAAAAAAAAAATTCCCTGATGTTGCTATTTATATTTTCTTCTTTCAGTTTAGTAATTACTTTATAAATTTATACATTCGTAACTGGATTATTCAATCTGCTCCAAATTATAATTTGGTACCATTTTTCAGATAATACAAAGCTCTTGTGGGACTTAATTATTTTCCTCAAGCCTGTTGTGCTATTACCCTGTATTTTAGCCCTGCAAGACATTAATATTGTTTTATATAGTCAGAGTTTATCTGTACCTACATATTTTCCTTTTCTGGCTTTTATTCTTTTCCACATTAACAGACTTCTATATGGAATAGCTTTCATTCTCCTGAAAGTTTCCCTTTAGTGTTGTTTCGTTTTGTGTGGATTTACTAACAACAAGTTAATACTTTTTAATAAAGAGTATTTTTCTCCAGATATAAAAATCTAGACTGTAAGCTTTTTTTCTTTTTTCCAGCATTTGAAGTGTGCCATTCCCTTGTCTTCTATTTTTATTCATTTTTATTCAAAATGCAGCCTGTCAGTCTTATCTTTGCCCTACATTCCTCTTTTCTATATTTTCAAACTTTGTTTTCTACTTTACTTCCTTTATTGCTTATTTTCTGTATTCACTCTGTTATTAAACCCATTTCTTGAGTTTTTAATTTTAGAAAATATATTTTAGTTCCATAATTTTCATTAATTTAAAAAACAGTGAATGTCTTCATGTCACTACATATTTTTTTGAATATATCAAATGTGTCTGTCTTTAAGACCATAGCTATAATTCCAATATATTGATTTACCTATGTACCTATGGGCATGTTATGTGTGTTTTTTTAAATTGATTTTCTTAATTTGGATTTGTCTCTATGCCTTCTGGAAATATTACCTAATGCTGCATAATTATACAAAAATTTGTAGAGCTTCTGGATATTACATTCCTCCTGAGTGAATTTATTTTCTTGTTACTAGCAGTTAGATTAGGGGTGGATTAATTTGTTTCAGTCTAGATTGATTTGATTTGATCCTGGGTTTTCGGTATTGTGAACACTGGTCTTCCTTCTTATGTCTTTATTCCTAGAGTATAGACTTTCAGAGTTTTCATTTTTTAAAAATGGCAAATTTACATGGGCTTCTTTTCCTTGGCAGCTGTTGAAACTAGTCCCTACTTCTAATTCCTCAAGAATGCTGACATTTCTCCTTAATTTCCTATATTCCTAGTTGTTATATACTGCTTAATTTCTTGTCCTCTCACATGTGCATCAGTCAAAATTCAGACAATGTTTAAAAGACAAATCTTTGTGGACCGTCATCTCAGTTTTCTCTGGGGTCTTAGATCCTCAGATTCTAGCTTTTCTTGTCACTCTGACCTTCTGTTTTTATCTCCCTTACCTTAGGACATTACTGTTGAAATATCTAGGCTGCCACTTTGTCTTTATGTTCCACACTGAGAATCTACAAATGCCTCTTGAGAATAAAGGAACAGAGGTGGTTAGCTTAATTGAATGTGTTCCAATTATCTGAGACCTCAGTCTCTCAAGTATTGGCTACCTTAGTTGCTTCCCATTGCACGTAAACCACTGCCTCCTTGTATATGTTATATGGCTTTAAACTTTTTTTTCTCAGTGAGAAGATTGGGCTATAATAGAAGCCAGTATGTCAGAACTGGACTGAAGTCCTATCCTAGGTTTCTGACATTAGAAGTCAACAATAAGTGCTGAATATCATTTATTCAAAGACATACACTCACTTTAATTACCTTGTGTACCACTGATTCCTAGCCATCCTTTGTTATAGATTGCTAGTCCTTTATCCTTTATCAATATGGCATAATTTCCAAACCACTTATATAATCTTTTCATTTATTTTTCTTCCACTCCTATACCTAGCTCTATACTGGAGCCCTCACACTGTTTCATCCTCATATATCTTGGTAGCTACACTACTTTATTTCTTCATATGTTTTCCATTATTGTCATTCTATCTACATCTTAAGAAAATTTATATTCATCTACTCTAGTAGCAAAACATAACATGTCTTTATTCCATAAACTAACTTTCCATCCGTGATTTTGATTTCATTCTTATTCATCTACTCTGCTACTTTGTCCATTGCTGTTTCTTTCTGATGTTTTCCACTCAGTATACTGAGAGATTTTGTGTATGGTAATATTCAATGAGTTACATTCTATATGTGCCCATTTAAAGAGATTTCTAAATGTTCATTGATATAGAGTGGCTAACAGCAGTGCTTTATGTGAATGTTTAAGGACTCAGGAATTTATAGAATTTCTCTTGAGTCAAGGAAGGATAAGTTCACCCGACAATAGATCCGGACGTGGATTCCCATTCTTACAGGTGGATATTATTATGTAAGTTAGGAATCTTGACAGACGATCTCGCAGGTATTACCACTGCTTATAAATTAGAGGTAAATGATTCTGAAATAGACCCAACAAGGGAAGTGCTTCTCTAGTAGAGATTCTGTAAGGATATAAAAAATAAAATTTTAATCACTGATGCTGATCTAGGCAAATCACAGTGTCAAGTTTTCAAGCTTCTGCCACCTAACCACAGGTACCAAATGTTTTCAAAGAACATGAGCTTGCTCAAGTTCAGGTTTGCCCAAAATATTTTCTTTGCTGGTGTTTTTCCTAAGATTTCTTTGTATCTACTTACTTATAAGCTCAGCAATGAATTCATCACATCTTTTCTGTGTTCCCACAATGTGCACAAGGTTGTGAAGCTTAAGTATATTAACAGCAGTTCTGGGTTAAAAGGAACTTGTAGTTTAGTGGGAGAGGCAAATATTTTAACAAAAGTGTGATAAGAACAGAAGTATACTCATTTATATTGGATATATCTTGCCTAAAGCTAAGACTTTCCACCAAACAAATAGGCAAAAAGAATATAAACCTCTCTTGTTAACTCAGCCACCCAGGCAAGCTATCATTCATCATGTTTTAGGTCCCTGTCATATTGTACCATTTATAAATCAGATTACAGTTGACTGCTATGCATCCCTGCCTTCACTCAGGTAAATCCTTCTGTAACCAATGTCCATCTCTTTTCTATCTATGTATTAAAATTTTATTTGTCATTAAAAACTCAATTAGAGCATCATCCCTTCCATAAAGCCATTCCTCTCACCATTTTTGATTCCTCCTCACCAACACTGCTTCCTCCTTTTTGTTTTTTCATAGTTCTAAGGATAAACTTCTGTTACACAACCAGAATTACTAAGGTATATCACTCTTCTGTTCAATAAATCATAAGCTTCTTGAAAATAGAGATTATGTCTGATTTCTCCTTGTATATCAATTTTGAGAAGTTTTTTGTAGAGTTTTAAAGAATAATTTTAATAAATGATGGTTGACTGAATGAATGAATATATCACCTCTGTGCTTTTCTTTTCTGTCATCAATGAAGGCAAAATAAACCACAATTATCTCCAGATCTTTACCTTTCACTAGGTTATTCCCATTATTGTCTATCCATTGATGTTTCTGTTAAGACACTAGTTGCCTCATTATTAAATTCACTGGTGTTTTGACAGTCTTCATTCCATTCATTTCATAAATATAATGAATTATTTCCTACATATAAACATATATATGAAATAATGTACATATATGAAATTAGATAGATATACACACACATTCTCATGCTAGTACCACACTGTCTTGATTACTGTATATTTCTAGTAAGTTTTGAAATTGGAAAGTGGGAGTATAAAATTTGTTCCTCTTTTACAAGAATGTTTTGATTATTCTTGGTCACTTTAATTCCCATATTAGTTTTAGGACCTGTTTGTCACTTTCCATAAACATAGTCTATTCTCCAGAGTCACATAAATAATATTGTGTTTTGATTAAAAGGAAATAGATTAATCATTTTTGAGTATCTCTGGGTGAAAGATAAAAACTAGAACTTATTTTTTACACTATCTTAGGCCATTAAGTCCTGAATGTGTCTTGTTGCCTTTCTTTATTTGCATTTCCTGTACCTAGGAGTGTCTTCTATAGTGTGAATTTTCTATAAATTTGGTATAAAAACAGGACACACAAAAACACACAACTATCACACAAAAAGAACTGTGGTAATAACATGTAAGAATTGTACACAAGATGCTAGTGAAGTGAGCACCAAATAAACATAAATTTTTATTTTTTATTTATTTTTTCTCTTTTTTTTATTATACTTTAAGTTCTAGGGTACATGTGCACAACGTGCAGGTTTGTTACATCTGTATACATGTGCCATGTTGGTGTGCTGCACCCATTAACTCGCCATTTACATTAGGTATATCTCCTAATGCCATCCCTGCCCCCTCCCCCAACCCCACGACAGGCCCCTGTGTGTGATGTTTCCCTTCCTCTGTCCAAGTGTTCTCATTGTTCAGTTCCCACGTATGAGTGAGAACACATGGTGTTTGGTTTTTTGTCCTTGCGATAGTTTGCTGAGAATGATGGTTTCCAGCTGCATCCGTGTCCCCACAAAGGACATGAACTCACCCATTTTTATGGCTGCATAGTATTCCATGGTGTATATGTGCCACATTTTCTTAATCCAGTCTATCACTGATGGACATTTAGGTTGGTTCCAAGTCTTTGCTATTGTGAATAGTGCTGCAATAAACTTATGCGTGCATATGTCTTTATAGTAAAATGATCTATAATCCTTTGGGTTTATATCCAGTAATGGGATGGCTGGGTCAAATGGTATTTCTAGTTCTAGATCCCTGAGGAATTGCCACACTATCTTCCACAATGGTTGAACTAGTTTACAGTCCCACCAACAGTGTAAAATTGTTCCTATTTCTCCACATCCTCTCCAGCACCTGTTGTTGACATTTTAATGATCGCCATTCTAACTGGTGTGAGATGGTATCTCACTGTGGTTTTGATTTGCATTTCTCTAATGGCGAGTGATGATGAGCATTTTTTCATGTGTCTCTTGGCTGCATAAATGTCTTCTTTGGAGAAGTGTCTGTTCATATCCTTTGCCCACTTTTTGATGGGGTTGTTTGTTTTTTTCTCGTAAATTTGTTTGAGTTCTTTGTAGGTTCTGGATATTAGCCCTTTGTCAGATGAGCAGATTCCAAAAATGTTCTCCCATTCTGTAGGTTGCCTGTTCACTCTGATGGTAGTTTCTTTTGCTGTGCAGAATCTCTTTAGTTTAATTAGATCCCATTTGTCAATTTTGGCTTCTGTTGCCATTGCTTTTTGTGTTTTAGACGTGAAGTCTTTGGACTTTTTTAGCCTTGGAGAAGTGCAAAACATTTAAAGTAATGTGGGCGCCGGGCACGGTGGCTCATGCCTGTAATCACAGCATTTGGGAGGCCAAGGTAGGTGGATCACCTGAGGTTAGGAGTTCAAGACCAGCCTGGCCAACACGGTGAAACCCCATCTCTACTAAAAATACAAAATTAGCTGCGTGTGGTGGCACATGCCTGGAATCCCAGCTACTTGAGAGGCTGAGGCAGGAGGATCTCCTGAACCTGGAGGTGGAGGTTGCAGTCAGCAGAGCTTGCGCTGTTGCACTCCAGCCTAGGCAACAAGAGCAAAACTCTCAAAAAATAAATAAATAAATAAAACGAAACAAACAATCAAACAGAAAAAAAAGAAAAGAAAAAAACCCAAATTAATTGGGTGACATAAATGCACTATCATCATTATCACCACTGTAGCTAACTTTTTACAATTTACTTACTGATAGAAATGTGCTATTTTATTCACAGAAGCTATGAAATAATTACTATTATTATCTTTATATTTTAGAAAAAATTACTCTTAGGGATGCTAGAAATTTGCATAGGTTTAAACAACTAGTAAGGCCTATCTGGTAAGAGCTTTCATACTTTCATACTCTTAAACATTTGAGTGTGTGTGTGTGTGTGTGTGTATGTGTGTGTGTGTGTGTAATATTAAGTTGTCAGCAAGTGTTCCAAACTACGTATTGAGTAACTGGATAAAAGGGTGAAATGGAAGACCAAACTCTTTGCTCCATGTATGTATAATCTGATGTAAAAGTCAAATTCATTATATTGGCAGAATAAAAATTACTAAGGATGGTTTATCACTTAGTGAAAGTGGTGTGATCAAAATGGAATTTCAGGTACAGTATAGTATTTGAATTTGAAATAAAATAAATGGAAGGTAGGGAAAAAAGGTTAATAGGTTATTTAACAATACAAGGGAAGGGGTTTTGAAGCAATGAAAGTTTAGCAATAAGAAAGGGGGTCAAGAAGTTATATTCCAGAAATAAGGTCAAAATAAACTAAACCAAACATATTAATCTCCTCATAGGGAAAGATAATGATCGAGTTCCAACTTGGATCATTGATTTATACTGAGTTTTTAAATGAGATGCAAAGTTTTATAATATATAGGCATAAAACATTTTAATATGCTTTCAAAAATGCTTTTTAAAAATCAGTGGGCACATTCACTTCATTCATTATGTAGTAACAAAGGCCTGATTTACTCTCACTTTAAACAAATATATGAAGCAACCGAAAAAGCATCATAAGACTGTGATCTTGAAGAGAAGGAATACACATGAAGAGAAGAAATACACATGAAGTGAATCTCAAAATTGCGCCCTGCTTATTTCAGGAGATCAAAGAATTCAGAGACTGCTGGTCTTAGTGAGTAGAGGGCGATTGAAAACTCATGAGTCAGTGAGTGGATAGTTTTTACACCTAAGGCTTCATTTAGAAAATAAAGAGGCAAAAATATGAAATAGAGGAAAGTCAAAAAAAAAAAAAAGCCTATGAAGATGGAATGGATTCAAGCTGAAGATACAGATATGAAGCTATGATTTCTAAAATATATGGATTAATGTATACATTGATTTACATGTATATAAGTATGGCACTATTTATATTCATACATATATGTTTTACTGTGTTTGTGTACAGATTCACCCACATATATCCATATATATGGACACACATGTATATGTAAATAAGTATATATATTTACATCTATGTGTATATACATGCATATATTTCCTTTTGTCTGTGAAAGATTCATGAAGTAAAAACACTCAAATAGCAATAAACACTTTATGCCCAAATCATTTTCAAAAAAAAAAAAGAAAGGATTCTTAGATAAATGGCTGGTTCTAGGGCTAGGACAAAGTGGCTCCAAGACAAGCCTGGAACATGTTGCTATTCCAGAAATAAAGCAAGTACTTAAAAAATAAATGGGAGTGAGTCCAAAGGACACAGAAATCAGTTTGAGAGGCTCCCATTGACCAAATCTCAATTTGAATATCAAAATAATGAAGCACCATAATGAAACACAAACAATTGGAAAAAATAGGAAGTTTTGAGTTCACACCCATAATAAAGAGATCATTGTACACATGAAAAGAAAGACTGGAGGCCTCTTGTTTATAGCAGAATGTAGACTGCCTGCTGGGAAATGTAGGATAAAATTTTGATGAGAAGGAAAGCATTTTGCATTATCTTATAAGTGTCTCCCCTCAGACGGTTTAATATCAATAGTTTCAAGACAAATAACATAATTTTATAGTAGAAAAATTAAGGCTGGGCGCGGTGGCTCAAGCCTGTAATCCCAGCACTTTGGGAGGCCGAGACGGGCGGATCACGAGGTCAAGAGATCGAGACCATCCTGGCTAA